>NC_092391.1:27105900-27427775 GCF_030028105.1 Mobula birostris | reverse complement strand
GCATGCATTGCTGCTTTGGCAATGTCCCCTTTTATGTGGTTGAAGGCCGTGTGGGCCTCAGCAGAGAGGGGGAACGTGGTGAACTTGACCAGGGGGCAGGCCTTGTCTGCATAGTTAGAGACCCATTGGACGTAATATGAAAAGAAGCCCAGGCACCTTTTGAGGGCTCTGAGGGTGTTGGGAAGAGGGAGTTCCAACAAGGGGCGCATACGGTCGGGGTCAGGGCCAATGACTCCATTCTCCACGGCACACCCAAGGATAGCAAGACGGGTGGTCCCAAATACACACTTGTCCTTGTTATAGGTGAGGTTGAAAGATTTGGCCGCTTGGAGAAATTTTTGGAGGTTGTTGTCGTGATCCTGCTGGTCGTGACCGCAGATGGTGATGTTATCCAGATATGGGAACGTAGCCTTCAGTTGGCACTGGTCCACCATCCAGTCCATTGCCCTCTGGAAGACAGATACACCATTCGTGACACCAAAGGGGACGCGCAGGAATTGATAAAGCCTGCCGTTCGCCTCGAAGGCAGTGTAAGGGCGGTCCTCCCGGCGGATGGGGAGCTGATGGTAAGCGGATTTTAGGTTTATGGTCGAGTACACCTGGTACTGTGCTATCTGATTGACCATATCCGCGATGCGGGGTAGAGGGTACACGTCGAGCTGCGTGAACCTATTGATGGTCTGGTTATAGTCCACGACCATCCTATTCTTCTCCCCGTTCCGAACAACCACCACCTGCGCCCTCCAAGGACTTGTGCTTGCCTCAAAGACCCCCTCCCTGAGCAGCCGCTGCACCTCCGACTTAATGAAAGCTCTGTCCCCCGCGCTGTACCTCCTGCTTTTAGTTGCCACAGGTTTACAGTCAGGGGTCAGGTTGGCGAACAGCGGTGGGGGAGGGATCTTGAGGGTGGAGAGGCTGCAAGTGGTGTCAGTAGTGTGGCAGTTGGCATGATGTTGGGTGGGATGCGTGGGTCGGTGTGTGTGTGTGTGGTCGGTAGCGGGGTATGTGACATATCTCTACAAAACAGGGGATTTATGACAGTAATTGGCTGGAGGGGCCCATCATACTTCATTGTCACGTTTTTCAGGTGGCTCTGGAAGTCGAGCCCCAACAGCACAGGGGCACACAGTTGAGGCAAGACCAGTAATTTAAAGTCCCGATATTCTGTGCCCTGCACCACTGGCGTCGCTACACAACCCCCCCTGGATGTCTGTTGTATGCCATGGCCATGGTGACCCTCTGACTTACTGGCCGTATCATGAGTCCACAATGCTGCACCGTGGCCGGGTGGATAAAACTCTCCGTGCTGCCTATGTCAAACAGGCAGCTTGTCCTGTGCCCCTCCACCAGGATGTCCATCATTGACCTTGCGAGCTGGTGGGGAGCGCTTTGGTCGAGGGTCACAGAAGCCAGGGTGGGGTCGCTGTCTTGGTCCGGCGCGGTGGGGTGGCCTGTGAGCACCCGTTGGTCGTAGGCGGTGGGAGGTGGCGCTGACCAAGATGGCTGCCCCCATGTCTCACACATGGTGGCGGTGTGCAGGGAAGATGGCAGCAGGGAAGATGGCGATCCCCACATCTCGCACGCAGCACTGCTCGATCCCGCTCGCGGTTTTGACTTACAGACCTTGGCGAAGTGGCCCTTCTTTCCGCAGCTGGAGCAGGTAGCTTGTCGGGCCGCGCAGCGTTTCCGGGGGTGCTTCTCCAGTCCGCAGAAGTAGCACTTCGCGGACTCATGACTGGCTGCAGCCGAGGTCGATTCGCCAGCAGGTTGCAGGGTCTGCGGCGACCACGAGGTCATCGGGGGATCGCGTGCCTGGAGAGCCTTGAAGTTATGCAGAGCAGCCTCCAACGTATCAGCCAGCTTGATCGCCGAACTTAAGATAAGATCGGCTTTTTCCAGCAGCCGCTGGCGCACGTACACTGACCTGGTCCCCGTGACGAAGGCGTCTCTCACTAGGAGTTCTGCATGCTGCACCGCCGTCAGCTCCTGGCAATTGCAGACCCGCACGAGTGTCTGTAGGGCCTGGACAAACTCAGCACTCGATTCCCCGGACCGTTGTTGCCGTGTCGCTAAGCGATGCTAAGCATAGACGCCATTTATCGGCCGCAGGTATTGTCTTTTGAGTGCATTCATCGCGCCGTCGTAGTTCGGCTGGTCTCTGATCAGCGAATAAACCCATGGACTGACTCTGGAGAGTAGAACTCTGCGCTTCGCTACGGGGTCAGTCGCTTTAATCTCCTCTAGATACACTTCGAAGCAGGCCAGCCAGAGTTTGAAAGCGTTTCCAGTGTCAGGCATTTGCGGATTGAGGTCTAATTTTTCTGGTCTCAGGGCCTGTCCATGTTTTAAAACGTACAGCGAATAAAATTGAAGCACCTTCAATTACTCCAAAAGACTGAGGTTTGGTAAAATACTGAAAGGCTTTTATTCGCTGTACAATACGACCTCCACAGTGAGTGTCTGCCCCCGGACTGAGGGAGAGGGGCAAGGCGAACACCTTTATACAGGACTCTGTGGGAGGAGCCACAGGGGCAGTCAGCAGAGGGGTGTGTCCAGATGGGTAACCCAGTTACAACATATATACATGGTTTACCACAGACGGGCCGAAATATGAAGCTGCCGGCTGCAACTAGAGTTTCACTTTGGGGAGGGGGGATTTCTATAGAACAGGAGGGAGAAAGTTTGTTCTGTTGTGAATCTAGAGTATTAGAGATTCAGTTCTTTGACTGAGGAGCTAAGTTTAGGATCTGCCTGCCCACTCAGGTGATGGTCAAGGGTCAAGGGTCGACTTTATTCGCTACAACTGTACATTTACATGTATTAGGAACTCGCTGTGCTGCAGCAAACAACATTCAACAATCATAAAGAATTACATAAAATATAAAGTTAGAGGTTAAAATACAGGTATGGAAGAGGATTCAAAGGAGGTTCACAAAACGATTCCGGGTTATCATATGAGGAACATTTGATGGCTTTGGGGTGGACTCACTGGAATTCAGGAGCATGAGGGGGGACCTCATTGAAACCTATCAAATGTTGAAAGGCCTCGATAGAGTGGATGTGAAGAGGATGTTTCCAGTGGTGGGGGAGTCTTAGACCAGAGGACAAAGCCTCAGAATAGAGGGGCGTCCTTTTAGAACAGAGATGAGGAGGAATTTATTTAGCCAGAGGGATGGTGAATCTGTGGAATTCGTTGCCACAGGCCACTGGGTATATTTAAGACAGAGGTTGATAAAGTCTTGATCAGTCAGGGCATGAAGGGATACGGGGAGAAGGCAGGAGATTGGGGCTGAGAGGGAAAATGGATCAGCCATGATGAAATGGCAGAGCAGACTTGATGGGCCCAATGGCCTAATTCTGCTCCTATATCTTATGGTTTTATGGTCTCCTATAAATACATAAATGCCACCATGTATTAACAATGTAAACAGCATAGTGAGAAGTGTTTTAAAGTGCTTACAGTGCAGAGGCATGACGGGGGTAATAGTTTGTTCGTTCGTTATGCGCCATGTCATATGATTGTTCTTGGCAAACGTTTCTACAGAAATGTTTTGCCATTGCCTTCTACTGGGCAGTGTCTTTACCCCAGCTCAGCCATTATCAATACTTCAGAGATTGCCTGCCTGGCGTCAGTAGTCACCTAACCAGGACTTGTGACGTGCACCGGCTGCTCATACGATCATCCACCTCCTGCTCCCATGGCTTCGTATGACCCTGATTGGGGAGGGGGGCAAGCAGGTGCCACACCTTGTCCAAGGGTGACCTGCAGGCTCGCGGAGGGAAGGAGTAGCTTACGCCTCCTTTGGTAGAGACATACCTCCTCAGAGGCTAACTGGAATGGTTGATCAGATTAACTGCATGAGGGAAGAAACTTTCAAGATGGCAGAAGTTTTTGTTTTTATAGCCCTATAGCACATTTCAGAAGGGAGCTTTTAGAAAAGACAGCTTGCAGAGTGGGTAGTGTCTACAGTGGTTTCACCTGCCCACTTCTCTGTCCTGAACAACACAAGATATAAAAGGATCATAAATTGAGGAGATTGGGGAGTGTCTACAGATTGTTTTTTTGCCAGTGCTTGCCTGTGCCAACTCACTAAAACAGATGACCGCTTCATTATTACATTGTGGTTTACTGCGAGCTTGTTGTCCACACATTAGATGCTAAGTTCCTACACTAACTCAGAATTACCAAAGTGGCTGCAGAGCTTGTCAGGGCTTCCTCAGGTCAAAAAAGGCACTACATGACTTATAATTGTTCCTTTCATTTCTTTCAGACTGAAGCGAATTGAAAGGGAAGTGAGCCCTCAGGACAGGCCTGGAGTGGATAGTATAGGATCTGTTTCATCAAATATCCCATCCTTAATGTGAAATCTTGTACAAGGTGTTGATTTACTTGGCACTCACTGAGCGAGGGAGTGTATGCTGACGCGAGATGGGAGCTGACGGGTTTGGAGGGAGCAGCTAGAGTGAGAGACAGATCTTTAGCTCGGAATGAAAGGGCTGCGGCAGAGCTGCGAGTTGCTTTGCATGCAGGAAACACTGAGCCGATGTTCCCTTTGATCATCTGCTTCAACTTTAATCAGACTCCGATCGGAACAACAAAGAAACTGGAATACTCAAAGGGAAACGGAGAGAAGCATGGGAACAGTGAGTGTGGGGAGGAGGTGAGGAGATGAGGGAGATGCAAAAGCAAGGGGAGTTCATAGTTCAGAGTAAATTTATTGTCCATATATATCACCATATAAAACCCTGAGGTTCATTTTCTTGCAGGCATACTCAATAAATCCAGTAACCGCAATAGAATCAATTAAAGATCACAGCAACAGGACAGTCAACCAATGTGCAAAGGAGAACTGTGCAAGTACAAAAAAAAGTAAAAAAGGTAAACATACAAACAAATAAATAGATAAATATATACATACATAAACAATAAATATCAAGAACATGACATCAGGAGTCCTTGAAAGTGAGCCCGTTGGTTGTAGGAAGAGTTCAACGATGGGGCAAGTGAAGGTGAGTGAAGTTATCCCCTTTGGTTCAAGAACCTGATGGTTGAGGGGTAATAACTGCTCCTGAACCTGGTGGTGTGAGTCCGGAGATTCCTGACACTTCGACTGTTTATTCCCATCCATCGGTGCTGCCAGGCCTGCTGGACTGCTCCAGCACGTTGGGAATATTGCTCTAGATTTCCACCATCTGCAGTACTTCTTGTGTCTAATTCACTGCCCCACTGCAAAGTCTCTTCGAGGTATGCCTACCCTGAAGAAGTTTAAATCTTCTCTCCGATGGGAGTTCAGTCACTGAACTCTCCCACTGCTCCCCCTCTGTTGCTCTCCGACTCTTTGACCACAAGCTCACTACCACAGCCACATATTCTTCTTGGGAACCTGTCTTTGCTCTCATCTTATACCACATGGCTTCCAGTTCCATTTTCAGGCCTCCCAGTCTGGGCACAACATGGAACCCAGGTACTGCATTCAATTGACTGTTTCTCCCGCTGCTGCTCGCTCAGGATGCTACGTGCCACCCTCATCGCGAATCGAAGATACCTGCAAGCACTGTCCTGTTCTGTACCGCAGCTCCAAGCCTCACTCTTCACTGCCTGCCCTGGGCCTCTCCGACACTTCATCCTCCACCGAATACACAGTTCCAACTGCTGATTCTTTTCCTTCCTTGTGTCCGCTACAGATTGGAAGATCACACACCTCCAAACTCACGATCCCCGGCCCCTGCCACCTCTGACTTGGACCCCAGCCTTGGCCTCCTGCAGGCCTCCAACCCTCTGTCTCCAGCTCAGGCTTGGGCCTAAGTATCAACCACCTCCAGACCGCGGACACCAACACCTCCAACTCCCAATCCAAACGTGGCCCCCTCGAAACCGTGAACCTCACTGCCGCCAGCTCTCTCTTCAACCTCATCACCAGCTGCTCTCAAACCGTGGATCCCACCTTCTCCAGCTTCAGATCCAGCTGCAACCTTGGTCTCCTTCTCCCCCAGGCCGAGACATTAGAGCTGCTGGGTCCTCCTCTACTATCATTACTCCACACCACACCACACCAACCCCGGGTCTCCTGGTCTCCTCTCCACTTTTCTTTCCCTCCCCCCTTCATTCCTCTGAGCCCCCATTTTCCTACCACCCTACATTCCCAGGACTCCCCTACCCCAACCCCTCCTCTGCCCCTTCCAACTCTCTATCAACCCCTGACCCTAGCTCTTATCCCTGCTGTGTTTCACCATCTCCTCCAACCTTCCCCTCTCTGAGGCAGAACTTTCTGACCCCACAAACAGCCTCACCTTTGTCCCCCCGTGCCCACACCTCAGTGAGTTCTACGTCCACTATGACACCAAGCTCTTCTCCCGTCACCTCCGTGTCTGTGCCTACTTCTTTGGCAAGGACTCTCCATCCCACACCTATGACCCCTTCTCCCAACTTCAACACTCCTCCTCATCTTGGACACCACGCTCTGCTCGTCTGCCTGCTCTTGATTTGATCTATTTATCTCTAACTGCCAACAAGACATCAACTGTCTTGACTTTAACACTCCTCTGTCCAATTCAAACCTCACTCTCTCTGAACGCGCTGATCTCCACTCTCTCTGCGCTAATCCCACTCTCACCACTGAACCCACAGATAAGTGGGATGCTGTAGTAGTCTGACGGACTGACCTTGACCTTACTGAGGCCAGATGGAAACTCTCAAACACCTCCCCTTACTGACCGCTTGGACAGGATTCCTCTCTATTTTATCCCCCTTGGTTCAGTCCCTTCCTGCCTACATCCATGACACTTCATACACCCACAATCTATTCAGTGACTTTAAGTTCCCTATCCGATCGTCTCATTTACACTTCTATCCCAGATCAGGAACGCCTAAAAGCTCTCCACTTCTTTCTAGACAACAGACCCAACCAGTTGCCCTCCACCACCACTCTACTCCATCTGGCAGAATTGGTCCTGGCCATCAATAATTTCTCCTTTGGCTCCTCACACTTCCTTCAAACCAAAGGGGTAGCCATGGGCACTTGCATGGGTCCCAGCAAAGCCTGCCTTTTCATCGGCTACGTGGAACATTCCATGTTCCAAGCCCACACCAGCATTGCTCCCAACTCTTCCTACACTACACTGATGACTGCATTGGCACTGCTTCCTGCACCCATGCTGAGCTCGTCAATCTCATCAACTTTACCTCCAACTTCTACCCTTTCCTCAAATTTACTCGGTCCATTTGTGACACCTCTCTCCCCTTTCTCAATCTCTCTGTGTCCATCTCTGGAGACAGTCTATCTTTTATAAACCCACTGACTCTCACAGCTATCTTGACTATATCTCTTCCCGCCCTTGTAAAAATGCCATTCCCTTTACTCAGTTCCTCTACCTCTGCTGTATCTGTTCTCATTCCAGAAAAACTGAGATGTCCTCCTTCTTCAAAGGAAGAG
The DNA here is from genome assembly GCF_030028105.1 of Mobula birostris. Taxonomy (NCBI): domain Eukaryota; kingdom Metazoa; phylum Chordata; class Chondrichthyes; order Myliobatiformes; family Myliobatidae; genus Mobula; species Mobula birostris. Next base: position 27,420,342 of record NC_092391.1, on the reverse strand, counting down.
GCTTCCTTTCCTCCACCATTGATGCTGGCCTCACCCGCATCTCTTCCACTTCACACACATCTGTCGTCACCCCATCCTCCCACCACCACACCAGGGACAGGGTTCTTCTTGTCACACTAGCCTTGCATCCAGCACTCAATTCTCTGTAACTTCCGCCATTTCCAACAGGACCCCACCAGCAAGCCCATCTTTTCCTACCCGCCCCCCTCCACTTTTCACTTTCTGCAGGGATCACTCCCTATGCGACTCCCTTGTCCATTCATCCCTCCCCATTGATCTCCCTCCTGGCACTTATCCTTGCAAGTGGAACAAGTGCCACACCTTCTCCTACACCTCCTCCCTCACTACCATCAGGGCCCCAAACAGTCCTTTCAGGTGAGGCGACACTTCACCTGCAAGTCTGTTGGGACCATAAGATATAGGAGCAGAAGTAGGCCATTCGGCCCATCGAGTCTGCTCCGCCATTCATCATGGGCTGATCCAATTCTTCCAGTCATTCCCACTCCCCTGCCTTCTCCCTATACCCTGGCTAATCAAGAACCTATCTATCTTTGCCTTAAATGCACCCAATGACTTGGCCTCCACAGCCGCTCATGGCAATAAATTCCACGGATTTATCACCCTCTGACTAAAGTAATTTCTCTGCATCTCTGTTCTAAATGGACATCCTTCCATCCTGAAGTCATGCCCTCTTGTCCTAGACCCCTCTACCATGGGAAATAACTTTGCCATATCCTATCTGTTTAGGCTTTTTAACATTTGGAATGTTGCTATGAGATTCCCCCTCATTCTCCTGAACTCCAGGGAATACAGCCCAAGAGCTGCCAGATGTTCTTCATACAGTAACCCTTTCATTCCTGGAATCATTCTCGTGAATCTTCTCTGAACCCTCTCCAATGTTAGTATATCCTTTCTAAAATAAGGAGCCCAAAACTGCACACAATACTCCAAGTGTGGTCTCACAACTGCCTTATAGAGCCTCAACATCACATCCCTGCTCTTACATTCTATACCTCTAGAAATGAATGCCAACATTGCATTCGCCTTCTGCACCACCGTCTAAACCTGGAGGTTAACCTTTAAGGTATCCTGCACAAGGACTCCCAACTCCCTTTGCACCTCTGCATTTTGAATTCTCTCCCCATCTAAATAATAGTCTGCCTGTTTATTTCTTCCACCAAAGTGCATGACTGTACACTTTCCAACATTGTATTTCATTGGCCACTTCTTTGCCCATTCCCCTAAACTATCTAAGTCTCTCTGCAGGCTCTCTGTTTCCTCAACACTACCCGCTCCTCCACCTGTCTTTGTATCATCGGTAAAATTAGCCACAAATCCATTAATCCCATAGTCCACATCTTTGGCATACATCGTAAAAGGCAGTGGTCCCGACACCAACCCTTGTGGAACTCCACTGGTAACCGGCAGCCAACCAAAACAGGATTCCTTTATTCCCACTCTCTGTTTTCTGCCTATCAGCCAATGCTCCACCACACTAGTAACTTCCCTGTAATTCCATGGGCTCTTATCTTGCTAAGCAGGCTCATGTGCGACACCTTGTCAAAGGCCTTCTGAAAATCCAAATACATCACATATACTGCATCTCCTTTGTCTACCCTGCTTGTAATTTCCTCAAGAAATTGCAGTAGGATTTTCCTTTCAGGAAACCATGCTGGCTTTGGCTTATCTTGTCATGTGCGTCCAGGTACTCCGTAATATCATCCCTTACAATTGATTCCAACAGCTTTCCAACCACTGATGTCAGGCTAACAGGTTGTAAGTTTCCTTTCTGCTGCCTCCTACCCTTCTTAAAAAGTGGAGTAACATTTGCAATTTTCCAGTCATCCCGTACAATGCCAGAATCTATTGATTCTTGAAAGATCATCGTTAACGCCTCCACAATCTCTCCAGCTACTTTCTTCAGAACCCAAGGGTGCATTCCATCAGGTCCAGGAGATTTATCTACCCTCAGACCATTAATCCTCCTGAGCACCTTCTCAGTCATAATTGTCGCTGCATATACTTCACTCCTCTGACACTTTTGAATGTCTGGTATACTGCAGATGTCTTCCACTGTGAAAACTGATGCAAAATACATATTCAGTTCCTCTGCCATCTCTGCCTCTCTCATTACAATATCTTGTGCATCATTTTCTATTGGTCCTATATCTACCTTCAACTCTCCTTTACCCTTATATATAGTTAAAAAGGCTTTTAGTATCTTCTTTGATATTAGTTGCCCCCTTCCTTTCATAATTCATCTTTTCTTTCCTAATGACCTTCTTAGTTTCCTTCTACAAGTTTTTAAAAGCTTCCCAATGCTCCATCTTCCCACTAGCTTTGGCTTCCTTGTATGCCCTCTCTTTTGCTTTTACTTTGGCTATGACTTCACTTGTCAGCCATGGTAGCATTCTTCTTCCATTCAAAAACTTCCTCTTATTTGGAATATATCTGTCTTGCACTTCCTTCATTTTTTGCAGAAACTCCAGCCATTGCTGCTCTGCTGTCCTTCCTGCTAGTGTCCCTTTCCAGTCAACTTTAGCCAGTTCCCCTCTAAGCCATTGTAATTTCCTTTATTCCACTGAAATACCAACACATTCGAATTTAGCTTCTTCTTCTCAAATTTCAAAGTGAACTTGATCATATTGTGATCACTGTTCCCCAAGGGTTCTTTAACCTTAAGCTCTCTTATCACCTCCAGATCATTGCACAACACCCAATCAAGCACAGCCGATCCTCTAGATTCCCCCTTCTCCAGCCCTTTATCTCTTCCACCAATCAACTTCCCAGCTCTTCACTCCTCCCCTCTCCTGGTTTCACCTATTACCAGCTTCCTTGTATTTCTTCTTCTCCTCCCTCACCCTCTTATTCTGACTTGTTCCCCCTTCCTTTCCCGTCCTGATGAAGAGTCTTGGCCCAAAATGTTAACTGTTTATTTCCATCCATAGATGCCACCTGCCTTGCTGAGCTCCCCCAGTGCATTGTGTGTATTGCTCTAGATTTCCAGCATTTGCAGTACTTCTTGTGACTGAGGCTCCCGTACCTTCTTCCTAATGGCAGCAGTGAGAAGAGAGGGTGATGGGGGTCCCTGATGATGGATGCTTTCCTGCAACAGTTCCATATAGATGTGTTCAATGATGGGAAGGACTTTACCTGTGATGGGCTGGGTCATATCCACTTCTTTTGCAGGATTTTCTATTCAAGGGCATTAGTGTTTTCACCCCAGGCTGTGATGCAGCCAGTCAATATACTCTCCACCACACATCTATAGAAATGTGACAAGGTTTTAGATGTCATCCAAATCTTTGCAATCTCCTAAGGAAGTGGAGTCACTGCTGTGCTTTATTTGTGATTGTGTTCTGGTCCCAGAACAGGTCCTCTGAAATGATAACACCAAGTAATTTAAAGCTGCTGACCCTCTCCACCTCTGATCCCGATGAGGACTGGCTCACAGACTTCCAGTTTCCTCCTCCTGAAGTCAATAATCAGCCGCTTGGTCTGGCTGACATTGAGTAAGAGGTTGTTGTTATGACAGCACCCAGCCAGATTTTCAATCTCCCTTCAAAAATGCTCATCTGTCACCACCTTTGATTCAGCCTACAGCAGTGGCATTGTGGCAAACTTATATCTGGCCTTGGAGCTGTGCTTAGTCACACTGTCATTAGTGGAAAGTGAGTAGAAGAGAGCCCCAGGGAGCCAATGTTGCTACATAATCCTTTTCCCTCGGCCCCAAGCCACCTCTGTCTCTACAATCCCTCACCTGTTACAGAAAGAAGGCAGGGGAAATGGGGGTGAGAAGGATAAGTCATGATGGAAAGGTGGAGCAGACTCAATGGGCCAAATGGCTTAATTCTTCTCCTATCCCCCTCTCTAATATTGCCACCTAGATATTTCTGTTCAAGACAGGGCTGCCTCTGGCACTTTTAGCGCAGGGGGAGGGGCTGGCTGGTATTCCCATTTATTGATAACTCTGCTAATAAGCTCAATATGATTTGGATCATATCAGCCATCCTATCAGCCATCCATATTATTCACCTGTTTCAGTTCCATTCAGTTAACACTGTGCCAGACCTGTGAGTGTTTCATGGGACAGTGTGACCGGAGTGTTGCCTGATATCCAACCCTTTCCTTTTAGGGACTTGTTTGTACGAGTGACCCATGCTCTGAGAATGTCTGGCGGACAGTGTAGAGGGAGTTGTATTGTATTGTCCCTGACTTGGAGTGGTGGTGGGACAATATGTAGAAGAAAATATATTCTGCATCTTATACAAGCTGAACCTCTCATTTTTTTCCAAAAATACATTTATTATATTTTCAAACCACCACAGTCCTTTGTACAATCACGTTACAAACAATAACTAGACAAATTATAACTAGCCCAGACTAAACTAATACATTCCCACCCTCAGCAACACACACAGAGAATGATGGAGGAATGCAGCATGTCAGGCTGCATCTCTGGAAATGAATAACTAGTCAATGTTTTGGTCTTGGAGTCCTGATGAAGGGTTTCAGCCCGAAACATCGACTGTTTACTCATTTCCATCCATGCAGCCTGACACGCTGGGTTCCTCCAGCAGTTCTTGCGTGGCTAGCACCTTGTGTTTACATTCCCATCCTCATCGAGGCTGGCATGTATGCTCCGTGGTGCTCAATAGTCTGGAAGTACTTCTGAGTTACTCATGTATGTTATGTGGTCTTTCTCCACAGCTACAGGCGTGGACATACTCCCTGAACATTGTCAGGCAGTCAGTCCGCCAGAACCCTCCGCTCCCCGTCTTCAGTACCGTGGATAGTTCCTTTAGCCGGGAGTGTTGGGTGACAGGGCCATGTATTGAGAACTACAGAGCCCGCCGCTCCCCGTCTTCAGGACCATGGATAGTTCCCTTAGCCGGGAGTGTTGGGTGACAGGGCCGTGTATTGAGAACTGAACTTTATGCGTGACCCAAATGCTACTGCCCTCCTGGGAGTGTGTGTTGGGGCAAGGTGTAGAAGAAACTTGTTTCTGTACTTACTCCACGCTGGACCTGCACCGGGGGTGCTTCACAGTGTCACATAGACGGGCTTGTACTCTAAGACCTAACCGCCTCTGCCCTGGATTGGCTGACGCTGAACCACAAAGCCAAGAGAAGCAGGACTATTTCCGTCTCTCTCAACTGACTCCCTTTATTATAGTGAGCCCAAAAAGGATCAATTAAAATTACATGGGACGGTACGTTACACGGAAGCTTGCTGATGAGCCCAGAAGGATGAAGCAATTTGAAACTCAGCAGGGATGAAGGTAATAATGTGGAGGCCCAGAGCAGGAAGTCCGCCAGCAGCTGCCTCTAACTATTACCAGCGATATAAATCTTTACCGAAGATTACAGAGCGTGAAATACAGCTTCATAATTTATGTGTTTGTTATTAATCATTCATCCACCTTTCATGTGCCGCAAGCAGTTAGAGTAGATTTTTATTCCTGACTAATCTCCTTCAATGGTGTGCGACAGTCAGACCCCAGCATCGCCACATGTGCATCAGTAATTGGATTCCACGATTGTAACTTCATTTAGGGAATATTAAATAAAACAAGTCTTCCATCGATCATAATTACCCACTGTCTCCCGGACACTGTCAGGTGGGTGCGTCCATGCGGTGCGCATGCACCCTCGGTGTTGTCCTGCCTTTTCCTATGGTGGGGGCTCGGTATGACATCTTCAGCCCCGCAACTTCGGCCAGGGAGGCCATTGACTCACTTCCTCACGACCCACTGGGCCTTGAAGCGCTTCTGAAAGAGATTACTGACTCTGCTGCCTTGCAGGCTCCACGGACCGCATCACAACGCGTGGACAGAGAACAATTTTCAGCTCCCCCGGTTCTGCAGCCAATTAACTTAAATCTGCGTCCTCTGGAGGGGATAACAAAGCTGCCGAGTCACTACAAATGGGCCGGAAGAGTAGAGATTTGCTCTGTATTAAGCATACACCTAATTTCGTCTCGCTATCAAAAGCCATCAGAACACAGCTGCTTCCCGTCTTTCAGCTGTTTGATTTCAGTCTGGGCTTCTGCCATCTCTGGGTCTCAACGCCAGTCCCCAGCAGGGTCACATCAATGTCAGGGGGTGGGAGCTGTGGGTCAGGGGAGCATGAGGAGGGAGGAGAGTGGGATGGGTGGGTGTCAGTGGGCTGTGTGGACAGTGCTCTGTGTGTGTGTGTGGACAGTGCTGTGAGTGAGTGAGTGAGTGTGTGTGTGTGTGTGGACAGTGCTGTGTGTGAGTGTGTGTGTGGACAGTGGGGTGTGTGTGTGGGCAGTGGGCTGTGTGTGGACAGTGTGTATGTAGGGACAGTGGGGTGTATGTGGACATTGATCTATCTGTGGGCAGTGCGGTGTGTGTGTTGTCAATGAGGTGTGTGTTGTCAGTGGGGTGTGTGTGTGGACAGTGGGGTGTATGTGGACACTGGGCTATCTGTGGGCAGTGCAGTGTGTGTGTTGTCAATGGGGTGTGTGTGTGGGCAGTGGGGTGTATGTGGACACTGGGCTATCTGTGGGCAGTGCAGTGTGTGTGTTGTCAATGGGGTGTGTGTGTGGGCAGTGGTGTGTATGTGGACAGTGGGCTGTGTATGGACAAATGTCAATTAGATTTTAAGCCCTATTTTGACCATGTAATGATTGTTGGTGCCAGACAAGGTGGTCTGAGTATCTCAGAAACTGCTGATCTCTGATATTTTCACACACAACAGTCTCTAGTGTTTACAGAGAATGGTGCAAAAAAAAATCCAGTGAGCAGCAGTTCTGTGGGCAAAAATGCCTTGTTAATACCAGGGGCCAGATGAGAATGACTAGTCTGACTCAAGCTGGCAGGAAGGCGACTGTAACTCAAATAACCTCGCACTACAACAGGGCGCGGAGAGGAAAGTCCCTAAAAACACAACACGTCAAACCTCAAAGTGGATGGGCTACCACGGCAGACCACAAACATACACTCAGTGGCCACTTAACTAGTTACCTCCATCATTATGTACTTGTAATTGCTCTTTTTTCGATAACTGTAGTATCGCTGAAGGAGTACTGCAGTATCCAACAAGTCAATAGTTGAAGAAATACAGCCAGCCTGATCACTTAGAGGCTTGATTATGAGACCAAAGATCATATATTTTGGCCACATCATGGGAAGACAGAATTCCTTGGAGAAGACAATCATGTGAGGTAAAACAGGAGGTAAAAGTAGGAGAGGAGGACAGAGGCTACGATGGATAGATAATATTACTCAGACAAACTGTATGATCCTGGGTGATCTTAGAGAGGCAGTTTCCAACAGGAAGGCTTGGTGTGCCGGAGTCCGTGAGGCCACAAAGAGTCGGACTCGACTTACTGACTGAACTGCTAACTGACTAAGTACTGCTGACTCGGTATTTTTCCTGACGTTTCTCTGCAGCAGGTGTCATGTCGCTGAATCTGGTCATTTCATCGGATAAGAATGACCTTATCACTGGAATGTCTTGCTACCTGTTTAATCTGAGCAAGTTTTTAGCCTAAGACAATCGGGACTTTTTGTTCTTTTTCTTCTTTCTTTGTTCTTACAACACCCGATAAATGGTATGTTTTTATGCCTCCTTGATTCCTGGAGGACTTTGCATCACAAAATAAGCAGCCCCAACGTGTACAAGTCCATAGATGCCTAGAAGTGACAGTAGCAGTGGAGGTAGATGTGATAATAATGAATGAAGAAGAGGGTGTTCAGGAAATTGGTTTTCATTAACTGGGACATAGGATAGAAGGGTCATGGCTTCCATGTACTGTGTCCTCCATTAGATACTAAGCCCTGGTTAATGAAGGTTAATGTTCTGTAGGCCTTCTTCACCAGGTGCCTGCTACTGCCTTAGGGATCTGGGAACACGTGGACCAAGATCTTCCTGTTCCTCAATGTCCATGAGGTCCTACATGTCATGATGGAGATCTGACCCTCGTAAAGCTTTGATTAGCTAGTGTGTTGTGTGCAGTTTTGGTCACTGCCTCATACAGATACAGCGATGATGGAGGAAAGGGGATTTACCAGGGGTTGGCCTGGGACGGAACCACTGGATAGGCTGTTCTGGTTTTCCCTAAAGCAGAGGTTAGTTGGCCGGTGGTGCAGTAACATCCGCACCGGACTTCAAGGCAAACGGTTCTGGGTTCGAATCTGTCCAGCTTCTTGCGTGCTTTCCATCCCGTGCAGGGTCGAGTGTCGAGCCGGCAACTTGACCTCATAAAATACTACAGAAGCAGCAAAAAATGCTCCCCAAGGCACAAAAAGGATCACAGACAAAGCAGAGATATCTGAAGGGAGGGTCCACACATAAGGTGATAAAGTGATAAACTTTTTCCATCAGTGGCAACATTTAAAAACCAGAGGTCAAAGGTTTAAGTGAGGAGTAAGAGAGTTGAAAGGAACGTGAGGAAAAATATTTTCACCCAGAGGGTGGTTACCTTTTGATAATGGAGGCAAGCATTCTGACGATGTTTAAAGAGTATGTGGGTGAACACTTGAATTGCCAAGGGGAGAAGGGTACAGATGAAGTGCTGGTAAATAGGATTAGTGCAGCTGTGGATGCGATGGGTTTCTGTGCTCTGTGACTCTGTGGCTTTATTCATACTTGAGGCCAACCTGAATTGTCCTTGAGGGTGTGGTGCTGAGCTACAGCGTTAAACAGCAACCCTAAGGTCCCATCCCCTGCTGTTGAAGTTCTGGGATTTAGACCCTGTGACAATGAAGCATTAAGGATATATTTCCAGGTTGGGATGGTGTACGTTATGTTTCGTAACTTCAAAATGTCAAACTAATTCAAACAAAGACGTGGGAGTCAGAGATGTGGTCTAACTTCCAGTCTACTTTAAGCAAGGCGTGCACATGTCACACCTTAATGTGAGGATGTATGCAATTCCCATTTTTATACATATAACCTGTAATTAATTATTTAAACAAACAAGGATGCTGAATGAACCAATATAAAGGATTCCCTAAAGGTTAACTTGCAGATTGGGTCAGTGCTGAGGAAGGCAAATGCAATGTTAACATTCATTTCAAGAGGACTAGAATATAACAGCAAGGTGAAGGCTTCATAAAGCACTGGTAAGGCTTCACTTGGAGTATTGTGAGCAGGTTTGGGCCCCTTATCTTAGAGAGGATGTGCTGAAACTGGAGAGGGTTCAAAGGAGGTTCATGAAAATGATCCTAGGATTGAATGACTTGTCGTATGAAGAGCGTTTGATGGTTCTGGGCCTGTATTCACTGGAATTCAGAAGAATGAGAGGTGACCTCATTGAAACGTAGTGAATATTGAAAGGCCTCAATAGAGTGGTTGTGGAAAGGATGTTTCCTATGATGAGAGAGTCTAGGCACGCAGGACACAGCCTCAGAACAGAGGGGTGTCCATTTAGAACAGAGATGAGGAGGAATTTACTTAGCCAGGGGATGGTGAATCTGTGGAATCCGTTGCCACAGGCAGCTGTGGAGGTCAAATCCGTATGTCTATTTAAGGCAGACATTGAAAGATTCTTGATTGGTCATGGCATGAAGGGATATGGGGAGAAGGCCAGAGATTGGGGCTGAGAGGGAAAATGGATCAGCCATGACGAAATGCTGGAGCAGACTCGATGAGTCAAAAGGCCTAATTCATCTCCTATATCTAATGGTCTTATATATAGATGCAAGGTTACTGCAGTATTAAATACAGATTAGTATATAACCTGCAGGCAAGATGTTGCCACGCACCGTGAGCCCATGTCCTTTGGTGGTGGAGGTTGCAGGTTTGGGAGGTGCTGGCAATGAAGCATGGACAAGTAACTACAGTGCATTTTGTAGATGGTACACCCTATTACCCGGCGGTGTGGGGGGCAACGGCTGCTAACACTGGCTGATGTGGTGCCAGTTAAGCAGACTGTTGTGTCCCGGATAACATCAGGCCTCTCTCAGTTTCTGGAGCTGCTTTTCGTCCAGGTTAGTGGCAAGCACTCCATTGCACCCTTGACCCTTGACCTGGAGGTGCTGGAGAGTGTGTGGGGTCAGGAGCTCAGTCAGAGGTCGCAGGGTACCTGGCCACTGGATCTGCTCCAGTCGGTGTTGGATTAGCCTGTAGGATTGTTGTTTTTCTAGGATTTTCCTTGTAGTTTAACTTTTCTATGCTTGCATTTATTTTTATATAATCGCCTACGTACATGTAATTCTTCAGTAAAACTTCCAGTAATTGTAGTATAGCTGATTCTGTATTTTTCTAGAAGTTTCTCAGTTTTCCTGCGGCAATTGTCACGCCACTTGCATCTGGCTATTTTTGCTGAAGAGTTGCAAATGGAATTGTACAATCGTCAGCCAATCTGATGAATGAAGGAAGGCCGACTGAAACCACAGCAACTCCCACAGCAACTTTTGATCCGATCTTTGGGCATGAAGCAATTTCCATATTGGAAATGTGACAGGTTCTGAGAGGTCAAAGCAAAGTAAAACCCCAGGCTGTGCATTTTGGTTGAGAAGTCCCAGCGAAGAGTCAATCAGCAATGAAGATAAGACACTGGTTGTGAAGTCCCAGCGAAGAGTCGATCAGCAATGAAGATAAGACACTGGTTGTGAAGTCCCAGCGAAGAGTCGATCAGCAACGAAGATAAGACACTGGTTGAGAAGTCCCAGCGAAGAGTCGATCAGCAATGAAGATAAGACACTGGTTGAGAAGTCCCAGCGAAGAGTCGATCAGCAATGAAGATAAGACACTGGTTGAGAAGTCCCAGCGAAGAGTCGATCAGCAATGAAGATAAGACACTGGTTGAGAAGTCCCAGCGAAGAGTCAATCAGCAATGAAGATAAGACACTGGTTGAGAAGTCCCAGCCAAGAGTCGATCAGCAATGAAGATAAGACACTGGTTGAGAAGTCCCAGCGAAGAGTCAATCAGCAATGAAGATAAGACACTGGAGCAGAATTAGGCCATTCAGCCCATCAGGTGTGCTCCATCATTCGGTCATGGCTTGTTTATTTTCCCTCTAAACCCAATTCTCCTGCTTTCTCCCTGTAACTTTTGTCACCCTGACTAGTCAAGAACCTATCAACCTCTGCTTTAAATATATCCAATGATTTGGCCTCTACAGCCACCCACGGCAATGACTTCCACAGGCTCACCACCTTCTGGCTAAAGAAATCCATCCTCATCTCTGTTCTAAAGAGGCGTCCTTGTATGCTGAGGCTGTGCCCTCTCATCCTAGAACCTCCCAATAATGGAAACAGTAATTCCCAGTCCATCACAGGTAAAGCCCTCCCAACCATTGATCACATCTACATGGAACGCTGCCGTAGGAAAGCAGAGATCCTCACCACCCAGGCCATGCTCTTTTCTCACTGCTGCCATTGGGTAGAGGGTACAAGAGCCTCAGGACTCGCACCACCAGGTTCAAGAACAGTTATTACCCCTCAACCATCAGATTCTTGAACAAAAAAGGATAATTACCATCTATTGAGATGTTCCCACGACTAATGATCTCACTTTAAGGACTCTTTAACTTGTTATTTTATGCTCTCATTATTTATTGCTATTTATTTATATCTGCATTTACACGGTTTGTTGTTTTCTATGCTCTACTTGATCTTTCATTGATCCTGTTCACAGTTACTATTCTATAGATTTGCTGAGTATGCCTGCAGGAAAAAGAATCCCAGGGTTGTATGTGGCGACATATACGTACTCTAATAATAAATTTTACTTTGAACTTTAAATTCTCTGTGCATCCACTCTATCTAGGCCTTTCAATATTCAATAGGTTTCAATGAGATCCCCCTTCATTCTTATAAGCTCCACAGCCATCAAATGCTCCTTCACATTCACTTCTGGGATCAGTTACATAGACTTCCTCTGGACCCTCTCCACCACCAGCACATCCTTTCTGAGATACGGGGCCCAGAACTGTTCACTGTACTCCAAATGAGCTCTGAGCGTAAAGCCTCAGTGTCACACCCTGGGGTTAATGTGCCAGTCTCCGTGTTAAGACCACACTGTGGCACAGGTGAGGGAGCACAGCAGAGACTGGCTGCCAGTGGATCAGGGTTACAGTGAGCAGGCAAATGCAACACCGGGGTTGCTCCAGTCAGCAAGTGCAGAGCGTTTGGAGAATGGTTGCCAGTGCAATGTCCAGAAAGGGAGGATCCCATGGCAGAATCTCAAAAGAAAGACAAGGGAACAATCTCCCAGCGTCCTGCCCACTGCCACTAGGATTTTCCCATTCACAGTCACACAGATGTCCAGGGCAAACGGACCAAACTTTTTCTCGGTCATAACGATTTCTATCCGAACTTTTCAAGAGTGTTCCGTTGGGCCATGAAACATTTTAGGACATCCTGAGGATGTGAGAGGCTCCAGATAACTGCAAATCCTTCATTGCAAAGTTCCCAAAAATGAATTTGGATTCTCAAACTGTCCCACAACTGTGGTATTCTACATTTCTTGTGACATAACTGACACAACATTTAGACAGAATTACTCTTGTTTCCAGTCCTTGCAAATCAAAAGTTCCATCAAAACCTGCAGCAGAGCAGATTTCAATAAGCTCCTTTCTTCTTCAATAAGCTTCTCCTCTGAACTTTCTCCTCAATTAAAAATGAAACATTATAAAAATTGAATTTGGTTAAAATTTAATCGACATGAGGGATTGTTGAAAAATCAAAATGCCTTGAATGTGGCTGTCAGCTTCACTCCTGTCCTGGATTTCCTATCTCACTTCAGAACAGCACGTTCAGAGGCCAAGCTCCCACAGACAGTTACACTGGTAATGACAGACCGGGGACGGTAAACACTCTGGTAATGACAGACCAGGGACGGTAAACACTCTGGTAATGACAGACCAGGGACAGAAAACACTCTGATAATACCAGACCAGGGACAGAAAACACTCTGGTAATACCAGACCAGGGACGGTAAACACTCTGGTAATGACAGACCAGGGACAGAAAACACTCTGATAATACCAGACCAGGGACAGAAAACACTCTGGTAATACCAGACCAGGGACGGTAAACACTCTGGTAATGACAGACCAGGGACAGAAAACACTCTGGTAATACCAGACCAGGGACGGTAAATACTCTGGTAATGTTAGCCAACATCCTGGGCACAGCAAGATTCCAAAACCAATATGAGCAGTGAGATGAACAGAGACACATACAACCAGACTCGCGGGTTGATTCAATCCTTGGATGGACTTGTTCTGAGATGAGAATGAATCGTGATCTCCCTGTGTATTTCATCGTGCCTCTTGCATTTTAATTGTTTATCTGTGCTCTGCATTCTCTGTTGCTGATACACTATATTTTCTTCTGTTTTTACAACCCAAATTATGACTGGCCTGATTTACCTGGATGGTGAACAAAAAAAAGTTTTTCCACTGTGTAATAAACAATAATAAACCAATAGGCAATACCAATATCAATACCAATATCAATATCAATACCAATACCAATGCCAATATCAATATCAATATCAATACCAAAATCAATATCGATACCAATACCAATATCAACATCAATACTAATTCCAATTTCAATACCAATACCAATACCTATACCAATAGCAATAGCAATATCAATACCAATACCAATACCAATTCCAATATCAATACCAATAACAATACCAGCACCAATATCAATACGAATGCCAATATTAATATCAATATCAATACCAATTTCAATTCCAATACCAATATCAATATCAATGCCAATACCAATATCATTGACATCTATCGTTTCTTCTGTAAAAAGTACTTATCCTACACATCTCCTTTAAACTTTCTCCCTCTTGACTTAAATACATTTCAAAATGCTGGTGGAGAGTTGTTCTTTATTGCAGTGTTTGGAGTGCAAAAGTAGGGAAAGTTTGTAGCAGGCTTACGTGGTGCTGGTGGGACCAGGCTTGCAACTCTACCTATGTCATGGGGTTGCTAATTTACAGAAGGACTTGCTGCACTGCATCATTGATTGGCCAATTCTTGTTATCAAAAGAGCTAGAAGCAGCTTGGGCCAATGCTCATTGGAGGTTAGAACAATGAGAGGCATTCTTTCGGAAACATAAGGTTCTGGGGAGAATTGATTCTGAAAGGTGATTTTCCTAAGGGTGGGCCAGTGGTTACACAATAATGGATCACCTGACTGACACAGAGCTGAGCAGGAGAAGCCACCTGGTGCTTTCCCGTCTCCAAGAAGATTCCGGGAGGCGAGCAGCCTCGAGGCCAAGAAGCCTGGTGAACCCATAATCGACTCCATTTCTCTCCAAACTCACTGACGAGGAAGATTGAAAACATTGAGACGAGTGCAGGATGTGAGCAAATGTTCCAGCCGTCCACCAGCCTCTTACTCGCTGCTCCCGGAGAAGGTGTCTGTGTGATGGTCTCTACCTCCCTCTCGCTAGTTGCTCCCGGAGAAGGTGTCTGTGTGACGGTCTCTACCTCCCTCTCGCTAGTTGCTCCCGGAGAAGGTGTCTGTGTGTAATGGTCTCTGTCTCCCTCTCGCTAGTTGCTCCCGGAGAAGGCGTCTGTGTGTACCGTTCTCTGTCTCCCTCTCGCTAGTTGCTCCCGGAGAAGGTGTCTGTGTGTACCGTTCTCTGTCTCCCTCTCGCTAGTTGCTCCCGGAGAAGGTGTCTGTGTGTAATGGTCTCTGTCTCCCTCTCACTAGTTGCTCCCGGAGAAGGCGTCTGTGTGTACCGTTCTCTGTCTCCCTCTCGCTAGTTGCTCCCGGAGAAGGCGTCTGTGTGTAATGGTCTCTGTCTCCCTCTCGCTAGTTGCTCCTGGAGAAGGCGTCTGTGTGTAATGGTCTCTGTCTCCCTCTCGTTAGTTGCTCCTGGAGAAGGTGTCTGCATGTGACAGTCTCTACCTCCCTCTCACTCACTGCTCCCGAGGGAAGGTCCCTCCATTCAAATGATCTCTCTCTCTCTCTCTCTCTCTCTCTCCCTTGATGCTGTTGGAGGCTGGTGCCAGAGCAAATTTATTCAACTTGATTTGTGGATTGGACTGGAGTTCACATTAAGATGTGTTTTCTGGTTTCTGGTCTCTCTTTTTTCTGTTGCTATTTTTGGGCGACTTTGAATCTGGATGACCTGCAGATACTGAACTCTGAGCTGAACTGAATATGGATTCTTCCGTTTTCTGTTTTATATTCTGTGTTTTCGCTTGTTCTTTCTTGTTGCCATTTGCGTGATTTGTTTTGTTTTGCGCATGAGGAAGTTGATGATTTTTCTTTGAGTGGGTTCCATGATGTTTCTTTGTATCCTGGCTGTCTGTGGGAAGACAAATCTCAGGGTTGTACACTGCATAGCAACGCACACAAATTGCTGGTGAACGCAGCAGGCTAGGCAGCATCTATAGGAAGAAGTATAGTCGAAGTTTCGGGTGGAGACCCTTCGTCAGGACTAACTGAAAGAAGAGATAGTAAGAGGTTTGAAAGTGGGAGAGGGAGGGGAAGACCCGAAATGATAGGAGAAGACAGGAAAGGCAGGGATGGAGCCAAGAGCTGGACAGGTGATTGGCTAAAGGGATACAAGGCTGGAGAAGGGGGAGAATCATGGGACGGAAGGCCTTGGAAGAAAGAAAGGGAGAGGGGAGCACCAGAGGAAGATGAAGAATAGGCAAGGAATTATTGTGAGAGGGAAAGAGATAAAAAAAAAATTAGAGATGGGGTAGGAAGGGGAGGAGAGGCATTAACGGAAGTTACATAAATCAATGTTCATGCCATCAGGTTGGAGGCTACCCAGATGGAAAATAAGGTGTTGTTCCTCCAACCTGAGTGTGGCTTCATCTCGACACTAGAGGAGGCTTTGGATTGACATATCAGAATGGGAATGGGATGTGGAATTAAAATGTGTGGGACGTGTAGGAATAGGACATGGAATTAAAAGCCACACATTTTAATTCCACATCCCATTCCCATTCTGATATGTCAATCCATGGCCTCTACTGTCGAGATGGCCGTCCTTGCTTGGTGATTTCATAAACTTTTGACAGTGTTGGGTCATTCTTTGTTTCCCTTTGTGTTTCGAAATTTGTTACCAGCAACTCGTCCACCAACGTGGTGTGGAACACTTCAGCTGGGTCACGGTATGAAGACTTTTCTTCTTCAGTTGCCAAGAGTGGAAGATATGACAAGCCATCAGTGTTGTTGTGTTTTTTGGTAACCCTGAACTCTATGTCATAAGAGTGGGCTCCTAGGAATAGTACCCAATGTTGTAACCGGGTAGCAGTCAGCCCTGGAATTCCCTTCCTGGGATTGAAAACAGACACAAGGGGCTGATGATCTGTCACTGGCATAAACTTTTGTCTGTAGTGGTAGTGGTGGAACTTCTTTATTCCTCATACTGGACTAAGGGCCTCCCAGTAGTTCATTCTGCACTTGTCAGTGATCCTTTTTTCATAGGGTTTAACAAAACAACTCCAATGCCATAAGGGGACACATCGCACGCCAGCCTGATGGGCAGGGGTGGGTTATAATGGGTGAGCAGTTCGTCGGATGTTATTAGCCTCTTTGTTCCTTTGACTGCTCTTTCACATCTTTCCGACCATTCCCACTTTGCTCCTGTCTGTAACAGTGCGTTCAATGGATGCAGCGCTGCAGCAATGTTTGTGAAAAACCGGTGGTAATAGTTTACAAGGCTCAAGTATGACCTGAGTTGTGACACATTTTCTGGTTTGGGTGCCTGAAACACTGCCTCAGTCTTCTCTTGTGACTTGTGTAAGCCACGTTTGTCAATGACTTGCCTACAATATGAGACTTCATTCTTGAAAAGCTCACATTTCTCTCTCTTTGCACGCAGACCATACTCACCCAACCTGGTAAGCTCTTTACCAAGGTTCTGGGCGTGCTCTTCATCATTTTTTGCCAGTTGTGATGATGTCATGAAGGTAACATTGTGTTCCTGGGAATCTTGGAGCACATGGTCCATTGATCTTTGCCAGATTGCTGGAGCTGGTACGCAGTGCCAGACTGATATTCACCATGAGATCCCCACATTTGTGAATGACTCCGGCCTTTCCTTTCTTGCTCACCGGGACAATGGGCATGGCCCAATCGCTCCACTCAACCTTGAGGACAATTCCAGATGTCTTCAAGCTCTGAAGTTCAGCAACCACTTTAGGACGCAATGCGTAAGGCACTGGTTGTGCTTTGTGGAATCTCGGTGTTGCTGTTTCATCCAGTTCAATTCTGGCCCTCATGCCTTTGAGTTTACCATTCCCCTTCTCAAACACCTTCTGATTAGCATTAAGCAGCTGTGCCAGTCTCTGGTTAGTGCGACCATTTGGGCTGCTATTGCCTGTTGATGTCACACTGAGAGCTTTGACTGAGTGCCAGTTTGGTTGGATTTTTCTCAAGCATTCACATCTGAAAAGTGCTAGTCCTCCACTTGTCAATACATAAAGCACTAACTGTTGTGCTTGGTGTTCATGTGCCACGTTTACTTTTAGTTTGCTTTTGGAAGACACTTTTTCACCTGTGTAAGTCTTTAGCATCACTGAGGCCTTTTCTAATGGTATCTTAGAAAACAGCCTGTTGTAGTCACCCTCTGGAAATATGGACAAAGCTGGCCCTGTATCCAGTTCCATTTTCAGTTTTACACCGGACACATCTATAGTGACCCTGATGATTTTGTGAACTGTTTCAGTTATATTATCCAGTTCTAGGCAGGACAGTTCATCTTTGTCATACTCTATGCTGTCTGATTCTGTTTTACATACGGCAACGTTACACATTTGCTTAGGTTTTGTGTTTTAGACTTTTCAGACTTTTGTCTGCCTTGCACAGTCTCTCTGTGACCTTGTCTGTGACACTTTCTGCAGACTTTTTCTTTGAACCAACAGTCATTTGCATCATTATATCAATAACATTTTTGGCTTTTTGCACCATTCAGGGATATTCCATGCATTTCACTTTCTAATCTGCTTTTTCCCTAGTTCTGCTGCATCCTTTGTTGCAGTCTGCAATGATGTTGCAATGGTCAATGCCCATTCTAAGGTTAGGTTTCTTTCTGCCAGTAGCCTCACTTATGTGCTTTGACTATGCATGCCACATAAAATCTTATTCCTTAATGCATCAGAAAGTCCCTCTCTCAAGTCACTGTACTGAGAAAGTTTGCACAGTTCTGCAATGTATTCAGAAATGCTTTCATCTTTTGACTGATTCCTTTTGTAAAATCTAAATCTCTCAGCTATTACCAGCAGTTTAGGGCTCAAATGATTTTGTAAAATTGTGGCAATTCCGTTGAATGTCTTGCTTGCTGTCTTTGTAGGGGTTACTAGGTTGCATAAGAGACTACGCCCTTGCACCCATTAAGCTAAGAAGTGTTGGAGAAGTGTAGGGGTTTTGCTCGTCCACGTTGTTCGCATTACGATACAGTTCAACCCTCTCGATGCACAACTCCCAGTCTTCATTAGCACCATCAAATCTGTCAACTTTCCCAACTGAAACTGTCGCCAAGTTATTTTCACTTTAAGTTCAGCGCGTCTTTCACTGTTACTCACGGATCCTTCCTCCTGCTGTCTAACTCTCCCTGTTTCATCCCGTAATTGTCGGTGCGGTTTGTGATATTTCCTGATATCCTGGTTTGTACTTGTTGTCAATTTGTTGTGTCTGTGCACAACTACACATATATTAAATAAAAGCACGGGCGTGGGAGATGGCTTTAACTGGTGTAGTTACACTGCAGCGAGAGAGCAAGGGAGCAATGTGCATGCATGGACAACAGATCAATAGGTAGCATGGGGGGTGGTCATTGCTCTAAAATAAATAGGTCCATTCATCATAAACCAGTAATCTGATTACGTTACAGTGGTTAGTGGGAGACATCGGTCAGTAATTCTCCCCATGAACACTGCATGGAGATCATATGGCTAGAGGGATAGATCTGCCAGTAGTCCAATCACTGCCCAGCAACCATGTCATTATTGGGAGAGATCGGCCAGTGATCTTATCACTGCCCAGCGACCATGTTATTAGTGGGAGAGATCGGCCAGTAATCCCATCACTGCCCAGCGACCATGTCATTAGTGGGAGAGATCGGCCAGTAATCCAATCACGTCCCAGAGACCATGTCATTAGTGGGAGAGACAGGCTAGTAATCCGATCACTGCCCAGCGACCATGTCATTAGTGGGAGAGATATGCTAGTAATCCGACCACTGCCCAGCGACCATGTCATTAGTGGGAGAGATCTGTCTCCTGATCACTACCCTGCGACTGTGATTAGAAGTAGAGATTGGTCAGTGACTGTTCACTGGCCCAGTGGTTAGTGGAGAGAGATCAGCCAACAAGGTGCAAAGTGAAGTCTGAACCAGGTCCTTGCGTGATGGAATGTCTTCCCTGCGAGATGCTGCAGACATCCGATGGAAAATAACGCTGATTTTACCGGGCGTGAGTGACTGAAGAATAAACCCAGACTCAATTGGTCCCTTGAAGTGGGGATGTTAAACTCTCCTGATGTGCGTTGGTACAGGCGAATGGATGAGCTGCCTGTGGGGGGGAATGAATCTGAGGCTAAACCAGAGGCATTGGCAGGAGATGCAACAATTTTTAACAAGGAATTTTAGAGTCCCTGACTCTTAGAGTCATACAGCGTTGCAACAGATCCTTTGGCCCAATTTGTCCATGCCAATTAAGACCCTATCTCAGCTAGTCCCATTTGCCTGTATTTGGCCTCCAAACCTCTCCCACTCATGTACTTGTCTAAATTGTAATTGCACCCACCTCTGCCACTTCTTCAGGCAGACTGTTCCACTTGCACGCCACCCACTGTGCAAGATGCAAGTACATTTATTATCAGTGAATGTATAAATTATACAGCTTTGAGATTTGCTTGCTCATGGGTAGCCACAAAGCAAGAACCCCGAAAGAAGCCAATTAAAGGAAAAAAATAAGAATAAACATAAAAGACCAACACCAGATGCGCAAGAGGAAAAAAACCACAAATCATACAAACAATTGAAGCGAACAACAGCATTCTGAGCCAAAATGGAGTCCTCAGATCCAAACCCTGAAGCAGCCTGGAGAAGGCCCAAGGCCTCAGTATCAGTTCATCATAGTAGCAGGCACGGGGCACAGCAGCTGGGGCAGTCTTCATAGCTTCAGCACCTTGGAGAGAGGAGTAACCATCGCTGGAGAGCAAGCAAAATCAACTCGTATTCCTTCTGAATCTTTCCCCTCTCACCTTAACTCTATCCTTCTTGCATTCTCTTTGTCCTTTCCTCTACCTTGCTCTCCCACTCACTGTTCACCTGGGTCAAATTTTTCGGTCCATTTCAGTCTGTTTTCACTTACTCAATTACCGCATCTCTGCCTGTCCATTTTTATCTGTCTGTCTCTATCAGACCATCGCTCTCTTCCATCTCTCTCTTTCCACACTCCCATCCCCCAACTCTGCTGCAAACCTCACTCTTTCCCCTCCATTGTTTAATAAAATCTTAATGAACACATTTATTTTTAAGTATGAACTGGTTTTATTCGGCTTCATAAAAAGCATTCTGCTCTCTCCGAGTGTCACACAGGGACAAGTGTTTATGAAGCATCACAATGCAAAGTGTCTGCAGAATTTTTTAAAAAAATAACTTCCAAGTTAATCCATCTCTCTGACATAAAAGAGACTAATTTGGATTTTAATTATGCAAATTAGCACAATCCTTCTTCTCCTGAGATTTTTTTTAACACTGCTAACTGATTTGCATATAAAAATATCTTGTTTATTTTTAGTTGGGCCTCGATGTTCGGCAGTGAGTGTTGTAGCAGATGGCAGGGAGTTACTGCCAGGGCAGTACCCGGGGAATTGCCACTGACTCGGGGCACAGACCACAACGCAGAGAATTGACACCGGCTCTCCAGATCCAGTGATACCAGCTCACTAAGGATTACAGCAGTGCAACACCTTGCAAGGAGCAGGGACGCACAAAGCGACCCCTTGACCTTGTCACACATACGAAATGCTGGCGGAGCTCATCGGAGCTCGGGAGGGAGGTGAAGAGTCGACATTTTGGGCTGAGACCCTTCCAGGTTCTCTGTGCATGTTACCGTATGTCCCGTCCCACCCGTGGCCAGGAGGTGGCAGCACTGTTCACCTGCAGGCCTGACCTCTCACCAGCCACACCAGAGACTCTGCAGAGGCTGGAAACCCTTGAGCAGCACACAGAACACTCTGGAAGGCCCCCACCCCGAAACGTCGGCTGTTTCTCTCCCTACGTAGATGCTGCCTGAACTGCTGAGTTCCTGCCACACTTTGTGTGCTGTATTAGCAAGACAACACCAAATTAAGCCTCTCAGCCTCTCAGCACAAACTGTCCATGCCCACCAGGATGTCTGTCTGTGACTGTGATTGTCCAATATTACTTTAAACCGGGGTTCCCAACCTGGGGTTCACGGACCCCTCGGTTAATGGCAGGGGTCCATGGCATTAAAATGGTTGGGAATCCCTGGTTTAAATCCTTTCTAACCTTGCACCTGTCCTATTGTTTTAAAATAGTGTAATGATTCCTGCCTCAGCTACTTCCTCTGACAGCTCTTTCCAAACGCCCAACACCTTCTGTGTGAAAATAATTCCCCTCAGGTTCCCTTTTAAATCTTTCCCTTCTCACCTTAAATCTATGTCTTCTAGTTTTAGACTCCGCTACCATGAGAAAAAGACTGGTCTTCCGCCGTATCTGTGACACTTGTGGTTTTATGACCCTCTGTAAAGTCACCTCAGCCTCTTACACTGTGGGGCAACAAGTCCCAGCCTATCCAGAGTCACACACACACAAAAGGCCAAAAGAACTCAGCAGGCCAGGCAGCATCTATGGAGGGGAATAAGCAGTCAACATTTCAGGCTGAGATCCTTCATCCGCAGAGTCCTGATGAAGGGTCTCGGCCCCGAAATGTCGACTGCTTATTCCTTTCTGTAGATGTTGGCTGGCCTGCGGGGTTCCTCCAGGATTTTGTGAATGTTTCTCTGGATTTCCAGCATCTGCAGAATCTCTTGGGTTCCAACCCATCCAACCCCTCCCTATAACTCAAGCTCTCCAGTCCCGGTAATATCCTCGTGAATCTCTTATGTACCTCTTCCAGCATAATGCCATCCTTCCAAGGGTTGGGGAGCCAGAACTGCCCACGCAATTCTCCAAATATCAACTCACCAATGACTTGCACAGATGTACAATGATATCCAACTCCTGTACACAGTGCCCTGACCAGTCGAAGATAAGCAAGCCAGGTGCCTTCCTCTCCACACTGCCTACTCTACTTTCAGAACATGATGTGCTTATACCTCGAGTTTGGCAGCTCTGGAGCAGTGAAACCCCTCTCAGCACCTCGTGACTGTGCTTTCCAACACTTTTTTAACATAAATGACCTGGATGAGGAAGTAGAAGGGCAGGTTAGTAAGTTTGCTGATGACACAAAACTTGGGGGTGTTGTAGATAGTCTGGAGGGTTGTCAGGGGTTACAGCGGGACATCAGTAGGATGCAGAACTGGGCTGAGAAGTGGCAGATGGAGTTCAACCCAGATAAGTGTGAAGTGGTTCATTTCGGTAGGTCTTTATGGTTTGACGTTTTATATCCGGTGTTTTTCGCTTTACGTTGGCGTTTGCGCGATTTGTTCTTTTTTTTGTGTGTTGGGGGTTTGAATTTTTTCTTTGCACAGGTTCCATAGTTTTCTTGTTTTGTGGCTGTCTGTGTGGAAGACGAGTCTCAGGGTTGTATATTGCATACATGCTTTGATAATAAATGTACTTTCAACCTTTGAAAGACTTTGAACCTTTAATGTCTTGGATTGTTTCTGGCTTCTCATGACGTTTTCTGCATTTATTGTCTTGAGTTTGTTGGTCTTTTATTATGTATTTTGACAATTTTTTTGTACTAACCTCCTGGTCCCATATTGCTACAAGGATCCCATCTCTTTCTGGGAAGAGCTCTCCAACTGTGAGCCAGGTGTTCAACGCTTCCTTGTCGACATCTAGTCTGCTCAGTTCGTGCGATGTCTTCCGTGGAGGGTCGTGCTCTTCCATTGGTTAACTTTTCCTTCTGTACCTTATTTTTTTCTGGGTTGTGTTTCCATTTAAATCTAGTGGTGTGTGCTTCTTATCAGAATTGCATATGCTCGCATGGAGTGCTGAATCCTTTTTTCTTTGATGAAAACATATCCTTAGAAGTTTTTTCTGACTGTTGTGTAAATTTTTTATGTTTGTTATTCATCTTCCTCCTTCTGTCCTAGAAACGTTAATCTAAATCCGTTCAAGTGTACATCCTGCTTTCTAAAATTTGTCATTTCAGTTCTTATTTTTCTTTCTAAATTTTCCAAATCAGTTTCAGACCAGGTTATTATGCCAGAAGAACACTTTAATAAGGGCATAGTAAAAGTGTTTATTGCCTTTGTTGTATTTTTACTATTGAGCTCTGTTTGACAGAGTCTCTTAAGCCTTAAAGCAAATTCTGTCAAAGGTTTTCCCTTATGTATTTATCTATCAAGATAAAGCACGGATGGGCCCTTCCGGCCCTTCGAGCCTCGTTGCCTAGCAACTGCCTGATTTCATCCCAGCCTAATCACGGGACAATTTACAATGACCCATTAACCTACTAACCGGTACGACTTTGGACTGTGGGAGGAAACTGGAGCACCCAGAGGAAACCCATGCAGTCACGGGGAGAACGTACAAACTCCTTACAGACAGTGACGGGAATTAAACACGGGTCACCGGTACTGTAAAGCGTTGTGCTAACCGCTTCGCCACTTTGTCACCCTCTATAGTCTATTCATTGCAATATAATCTATTTTTGTTGCTTGTTGGTATCTCAGATACTTATATGTTTCATAGTCATCCATCAGTTGTGCTGTATCCTGCTGCTCTGTTTTCGATTCTGTCAGCTCTATTGCAACTTTCTTTATGTTTAATATTCTGCACTTATCCAGCCCAAAGTTCATGTTAATATCTTTAGAAAATAGTACTACTATTGAATTAATTACTTCAGTTGTACAGATGAAGGATCGTATAATTTCAAATCGTCTGTGTATAGAGGGTGTGTTAAGGCATAATTCATTTGGTTGTCTCTAATTTGATACCCTATTTTCATCCAATTCAGTAAATTAGGGAGCGGGTTTAAAGATGGACTAAATCTTAGTGGGCTTAGAGAGTCACCCTGGAAAATGCCTCAGGTTATTTTGATAGAGGTGGTAGTTCTTTTTTGGTTGTTAGTAGATAGGAAGATTACAGTATGACAATGCCTCAGCAGGCTGAGGGTAGCAGACACCAACGGAATCAACAAACTCATTCGTAAGGCCAGTGATGTTGTGGGGATGGAACTGGACTCTCTGACGGTGGTGTCTGAAAAGAGGATGCTGTCCAAGTCGCATGCCATTTTGGACAACATCTCTCATCCACTACATAATGTACTGGGTGGGCACAGGAGTACATTCAGCCAGAGACTCATTCCACCGAGATGCAACACAGAGCACCATAGGAAGTCATTCCTGCCTGTGGCCATCAAACTTTACAACTCCTCCCTTGGAGGGTCAGACACCCTGAGCCAATAGGCTGGTCCTGGACTTATTTACTGGCATAATTTACATATTACTATTTAATTATTTATGGTTTTGTTACTATTTAATTGTTTATGGTGCAACTGTAACAAAAACCAATTTCCCCCAGGATCAATAAAGTATGACTATGACTATTATCAGATGCTGAAGGAATTTCACAAACACTGGGTGTCGTTTATATAGAGTATATTTAAGAGATTCTATTAACCAGAATCAAATGTTTTTTGGTAGTCAGTATAACAACATGAAAGATTCTGCTTTTCCAGTGGGCTTGATTTGGAATTACAGAATCTATTATCAGTTGTTCTTTATATCCTTTCAAACCCTTATGGCATCCTTTCTGCTCGTCTGTAAGTCCTTGGTGGTTATCTAAGTGAGTGGTGATTAGTTGCGAGATGTACGATGTTATAATTTTATATGTTGTTTGTAAACAAGTGATAGGACGATATTTTGATCTCCCCTTTAGGTAAAAGATGTGTTAACTACAATCCCTCGTTTATCTATTGAGATGTTCCCACAACCAATGATCTCACTCTAAGGACTCGTTATCTTACTATCTCATGTTATTTATTGCTATTTATTTATATTTACATTTGCACAGCTTGTTGTCTTCTGCATTCTGGCTGATCTTTCATTGACCATGTTAGAAATACTAGTCTATAGATTTGCTGAGTATGCCCACAGGAAAAAGAATCTTAGGATTGTATATGGTGACATATATACTGTATATACTTTGATAATAAAATTTACTTTGAACTTTGAAAGGCGGGAGGAGAAGATGGCGGGGCGACGCAGCGCGCGGAGCTCTCCAGTGAAATGATATCGTATTTGTAAGTAGGAGGCCGTGCACAATTCTGATTTGATGGAGACAGACGTGAGAAGCAGAGGAACACCTGGAGAAATTTCTGAAATGCCCGGTTCGCTGCCGCTGCTACCGTGCGATCGAGAATCTCCGGAGGGAAGGCCCCAAAATCCCCGGCTTTGCCTGCTGCTGGTGACCAA
This sequence comes from Mobula birostris, assembly GCF_030028105.1. Taxonomy (NCBI): domain Eukaryota; kingdom Metazoa; phylum Chordata; class Chondrichthyes; order Myliobatiformes; family Myliobatidae; genus Mobula; species Mobula birostris. The sequence goes on along the minus strand of NC_092391.1, from coordinate 27,394,816 downwards.
GGCTGAGGTCGAAGCATTCGGTGCTCGGTGCTCGGTGTCAGAGAGCTGATCGGAGGCTCAAAGTTTTCGGATGACTCAGAGTCGGTCTGTGATCAGGCATGGCAGGGAGAATTTTCTTCCTTCTCCCGTCTGCATGAGATGTGGGACTTTCGAGAGACTTTGAACTTTTTTACTCTGCCATGGACTGTTCTTCATCAAGTTATGGTATTGTTGCACTGTTGTAACTATATGTTATAATTATGTGTTTCTTGTTAGTTTTTCAGTCTTGGTCTGTCCTGTGTTTTGTGATATCACAGCGGAGGAATATTGTATCATTTCTTAATGCATGCATTACTAAATGACAATAAAAGAGGACTGCGTGTCCTCATAATTGAATCTAAAAATTCAGGTACTTTTTTAGGATTTTTAAGAAAATTGTTGATAGGTATTAATAGGTACAGATGAAGGCAAATATACTTTTGTACCAATAGTGAATATTATCACTGCTGGTACTTTTTCAGTTGTAGGTTGTCATTATTATTATTATTACTAATCATCATTATCATTGTTGTTGTTGTATCTTTATATTTTTCTCAGCTCAGGCTGGCAAAACCAGAGCTACAGTCATAGCCAAACTCACGCATTTCTCAATTGCTGGGAATGTTCAGACTATCTTAGTGGTATCTTTGGCATTGTGGCTTGCTGAAGATTTACATAGATATTGCTGTGTGGCCTTAATTGTTTAATACTATTGTGTAGTGACTTTGAAATGAAACCAGTTGTAGATATTACTATTGGGACAATGTGTACCCTGTTCATGTTCCAAAATCTTTCAATTTCCTCTTTTAATTCAGCATATTTCTGTCGTTTTTCATTTATTGATTTCTATATGTTTTGCATGTTTCCAATGGGTATATCTACCAAGTAAGTTGTTCTTGCTTATTTATCCTATAGTATCAAATCTAGTCAGCTATTACGAGCTGTGCTGTCTGTAATAATGGATCAATTGCAGTATAACTTGTGGGACTCGGGCTCTAATCCTGGTTCAGGCTTGTACTTATAGTGAGCTGTGGGGTCTTTTATGAGTCCACCATTCACTCACACACCAGAGGCAACTCATTTGGACTATTAGCCTACTAACCATTTTGCCTTTAGGACGTGCGAGGAAACCAGAGCGCGCAGAGAGAACGTGCGGACTCCGCATGAACCGCACCCGGGGTCAGGATTGAACCCAAGCCTCTAGCTCTAATGAGACAGCGGTTCCACTACCTGTCCCTCAGCAGTGACCCGCTGTGCTATCAGGGTCATGGTGCGAAGACAGCCAAAACTGAGACGGCTAGCTTGTTCGAAGCGCCGCTATCCGTGAACCCAGAGAGAGCTCGCACCAGGGACACGTGCCAAAGCCGCTGAGGGAGAAAATGTCTGCAGGCGGAAGGTGATAAGAAGGAAGCAGCCAGCAGTCAGAGATGGCCTATAGAAGAGAGAATGGGAACAGAGGCCTCGTGATATGTCGAGGTGAAGGGAACGTGAAAAGGGCTGGCAAGTTTGTGGAGAGAAGGGTTACTGTTTAATAGATTTTGGGGGGGGATCTTGTTGCAAAGCCATTACTGCCTCAAGGAAGCAACATCTGTCATCAAAGATCCCCGTGCCATCTTCTCACTGCCACCATTGGGCAGGGGTAAAGAAATCTGAAGTCCCACACAACCAGGTTCAAGAGCAACCATTGGGTTCCTGAACCAACCTGCACGTCTTTAATCGCCTCTCAGTGTAACAGCACTGTGATCACTTTGCAACAGAATGCATTTTGTTTCTTGTTCTAATTGTGCTCATTCCTGTAAATCTTGTATACGCTTTATGGTTTTCTTCTGAAGGTGGTGATCCTGATGCTATGTGTCTGTGATGCTATGGTGGGTACGATTTTCATTGCGTATGTGTACAGCCAGGAGGGGGGAGAAGATGGCGGCGCGATGACAACGCACGTGGCCACTTCGGTGATGAATATCTGTTATCTGTCAAGTAGGGGACCGTGCACAATTCTGATTTGATGGAGACGGACGTGAGAGCACAGCAGAAAATCTGGAAAACTTCTGAAATGCCTGGCTTCGCTGCCGCTGCTACTGTGTGGTAACCGGAATCTCCGAAGCTGAAGGCCCCGAAATCCCCGGCTTTGCATGTTTCAGCGGCCGGGGAGAGGTCGAAGGCACTCAGCAGAGGATGGCGCTCGGGAGGCTGTATTGGAGAGGCTGCTCAGAAGCTCGGAGTTTTCAGACGGATGGACTCAGGGTCGGCTGGGGTCGGCTGCTTCCAAAGTATTGGCAAGTTGACGGTGCCTGGAGGTTTATGGCAGGGAGTTTCTCCCTTTTGCCGCTGCTATCGGGGACTCGGGAGTCGATCAACTCGGGACTTTGAGAACTTTTTTTTTTACTGTGCCTCTGGACTGTTCTTCATCAAATTATGGTATTGCTTTGCACTGCTGTAACTATATGTTATAATTATGTGGTTCTATCAGTGTTAGTCTTTGGTCTGTCTTGTTTTCTGTGATATCACTCCGGAGAAACATTGTATCATTTCTTAATGCATGTATGCATTTCTAAATGACAATAAAAGAGGACTGAGTGTTCTCATAATCTAATAAACTCCACTTACAAACAAGAGAAACACTGCAGATGCTGGAAACCTGAGCAACACACACAACATGCTGGAGGAACTCTGCAGGCCGGGCAGCACAGTTGTTGACTTGTTGCCCATTCTCAAGGAAATGGTGGTTAGCCTCCCCGAACTGTTGCGTTTCTTCTGGTGAAGCTAATTTTCACACCGCCGTCACGTACGGATTTCCAGGATTTAGATCCAGCAATGACGAAGAAATAGCGATGGATTGAGAGCTGGTTATTGGGCAGGGTAAGAAGCAAGATGCCAGGAGGCGACTAGTGGGGTAGCCCTGCGTTCTGGGGTACATGACAGACGTCACGGATTTGATGAGGGAACCAGATGTCAGGGTTCCATTTCTGCTGATGACTCAAACCTCGGTGGGGCTATGAGTAGGGAGGAGGAGGAGGAGGACATTAGGAACATGAACACGTTGAGTGAGTGGCCAAGCGCAGGGCAGATGAAAAATGTGAAGTTATTAACTTTGGTAATTAAAACAGAATATTTCCTTTCAAATGGTGTCAGATTGGGTAACGTTGCTGCTCAAATGGACTGAGTTATCCTGTTGTCATTGTTGAAAGCCAGCATGCAGGTGGGGCAAATGAAAAAATGCAAAAAGCTCTGATAATCCGGCCACTCGGGACTTTGGTGGTGCCGGATGGGCAGATGTACAGAACAACTGGATTTTTCTTTCATCAATACCTCAACTCTCCTCTCATTTACACTTTTGGATGTGATATGGTATGATAATAACTTTAGCAGGTGGACCAAAGAGAATCGGGAATCAGGTCCTGTGGATGTGGAGCGTGGGAACTGGAATTCTGGTGGGTGAGGAGGAAGGGCAGGAATCGGACTCCAGTGAGGAGGTGCAGAGTGTGGGAACTGGGCTCCGGTGAGGAGTGAGGAGTGTGGGAACTGGGCTCTGGTGAGGAGGTGTGGAGTGTGGGATCCGGGCTCCGGTGAAGAGTGAGGAGTGTGGGATCCGGGCTCCGGTGAGGAGTGAGGAGCGTGGGAACTGGGCTCCGGTGAGGAGTGAGGAGTGTGGGAACTGGGCTCCGGTGAGGAGTGAGGAGTGTGGGATCCGGACTCTGGTGAGGAGTGAGGAGTGTGGGATCCGGGCTCCGGTCGGGCTCTGGTGAGGAGTGAGGAGTGTGGGATCCGGGCTCCGGTGAGGAGTGAGGAGTGTGGGATCCGGGCTCTGGTGAGGAGTGAGGAGTGTGGGATCCGGGCTCCGGTGAGGAGTGAGGAGTGTGGGATCCGGGCTCCGGTGAGGAGGTGTGGAGTGTGGGATCCGGGCTCCGGTGAGGAGTGAGGAGTGTGGGATCCGGGCTCTGGTGAGGAGTGAGGAGTGTGGGATCCGGGCTCCGGTGAGGAGTGAGGAGTGTGGGATCCGGGCTCCGGTGAGGAGTGAGGAGTGTGGGATCCGGGCTCCGGTGAGGAGTGAGGAGTGTGGGATCCGGGCTCGGTGAGGAGTGAGGAGTGTGGGATCCGGGCTCCGGTGAGGAGTGAGGAGTGTGGGATCCGGGCTCCGGTGAGGAGTGAGGAGTGTGGGATCCGGGCTCCGGTGAGGAGGTGTGGAGTGTGGGATCCGGGCTCCGGTGAGGAGGTGTGGAGTGTGGGATCCGGGCTCCGGTGAGGAGTGAGGAGTGTGGGATCCGGGCTCTGGTGAGGAGTGAGGAGTGTGGGATCCGGGCTCTGGTGAGGAGTGAGGAGTGTGGGATCCGGGCTCCGGTGAGGAGTGAGGAGTGTGGGATCCGGGCTCCGGTGAGGAGTGAGGAGTGTGGGATCCGGGCTCCGGTGAGGAGTGAGGAGTGTGGGATCCGGGCTCTGGTGAGGAGTGAGGAGTGTGGGATCCGGGCTCTGGTGAGGAGTGAGGAGTGTGGGATCCGGGCTCCGGTGAGGAGTGAGGAGTGTGGGATCCGGGCTCCGGTGAGGAGGTGTGGAGTGTGGGATCCAGGCTCTGGTGAGGAGTGAGGAGTGTGGGATCCGGGCTCTGGTGAGGAGTGAGGAGTGTGGGATCCGGGCTCCGGTGAGGACGTGAGGAGTGTGGGATCCGGGGCTCCGGTGAGTGGGCAGGGAGTACAAGAACTGGGTGCCAGTAAGTGGACGGGAGCGCAGCATCCCCTGCTGAGACAGGTAGTGAACCGTCTGGATTTTCAAATCATTGATTAGTGGATTATCAGAGTTTCACTGTGAGTGTTAGCCTTCATTATGGAAGGATCTGAGAACAGGAGGAAAGATTTAATTACAATTATACACGACCCGGGACCTTGCCAACTACTGGAGAGCCCTGTACAGCTTCAACTTTAAATTCTTCGGAGTTTACCACTTCGGAGGCCCTGTCCTGGGTTCGGCACATTGGTCCATGAAGAAGAAAACAGAGCAGCGCCCCTACTTCCTTTGGAGTTTGCAAAGATTTGGCATGACATCTAAAACTTCGACAAACTTCTACAGATGTGTAGTGGAGGGTATGTTGACTGGCTACATCAGGGCCAGGTATGGAAATACCAATGCCCTTGTATGGAAAACCCTACTAAAAGTAGTGGATACGGCTTAGTAAAGCCCTCCCCACCACTGAGAGCATCTACATGCAGCAGGACAGCAGCATCTGTCAGCAGGGACCTCTACCACCCAGGACACGTTCTCTTCTTGCTGCTGCCATCAGGAAGATGGTCTCAGGTCCCATACCACCAGGTTCAGGAACAGTTATTACCCGTCAACAATCTGGCTCTTGAACCAAAGGGGATAACTTCACTCAGCTTCACTTGCCCCATCGTTGAACTCTTCCTACAACCAATGGGCTCACATTCAAGATCTCTTCATCTCGTATTCTTGATATTTACTTATCTATTTGTTAATTTGTTTGTTTGCTTATTATTACTTTCTTTTTGTATCTGCACAGTTTGTTGTCTTTTGCAAAAGACATTCAGCATTCTTTCATAGATTTGATGATGGTTATTTTTCTATGATGTATACACTGAGTATGCCAACAAGGAAAAAAAACTCGGGGTAGTATATGGTGACTTTTATGTCTGTCTAGGTACCATATCCAATGCGGATGTTGGTGACTGTGGTTTTCCATTTAGATCTATCCCCCGTTCTTTGGATGACTTCCATTTCCTCGATGTGTAGCCACCTGGCTATGCTTTTGATGTACATTAGCCGAGGTCTTCCTCTAGGTTTGCTCCCCTCAATCTTTCCAGAGAGTATGAGTTTTTCCAGTTCATCTTTCCGCATGATGTGTCCTAGGGATCTGAGTTGTCTTTCTCTTATTGTTGGTATGAGTGATCGAACTGCTTGGGCTCTTCTGAGAACTTCTTCATTTGATGTGTGTGTGGTCCATGATATTTTTAACATTCTCCTGTAGAACCATAATTCAGCTGCTTCTAGTCTCTTTTCCATTGCTGGGGAAATGGTCCAGCATTCACTCTCATAAGTCAGGATAGAATAAATGTAGCACTGCAGTATTCTGTTTTTAGTGTGCGTGCTCATCTTTCTGTCTGTTAATATAGTCTTCATTTTTTGGAAAGCTTCTTTCACCATTGCTATTCTGTATTTGACATTTGTGTCGCACCTGCCATCACTTGTTATTAGGCTGCCAAGATACTTGAACTTGATGACTTGTTTGATGTTTGTATTTCCGATCTTGATCACACATTGTGGGCTGTTTGTCTTTCTGGAGATGACCATGCTTTCTGTCTTCTTGGTGTTGATTGAGAGGCCTCTGCGATTACTTTCTGCTGCCACTATAGTGAGTAGTTCTTGAAGTTTCGTTTCTGAGTCAGCTATTAGTACGATGTCATCAGCATATCTGATGTTATTTATATTATGGCCTCCAATTGTGAGTCCTTTGATGTCTTTGATACTTCTCAAGATATTTTCACTATACAGGTTGAATAAATCTGGTGAAAAGACACAACCTTGCCTGACTCCTCTCATGATATTCACATACTCACTCACTTCTCCTTCTATTCTGATGGATGCTGTCTGGTCTCAGTATAGGTTTCTTAAGAAACGTATATCTTTCCCATCTATGTCAAGATCTTGAAGCATTTCCAGAAGATCTTGGTGTCTGACAGTGTCATAAGCTCTTCTATAGTCAATGAAACATAGGTAGATGTCTTTTTGTACCTGGATGGCTCGTTCACAGATCATCCGTAGCATGAAAATTGCATCTCTGGTTCCAGTGTTTTCCACAAAGCCGCATTGTTCTTTACTGATTTCCGGTTTTATGCAGCGTCTTGCTCTCACCATGATTACTCTGAGAATAATGTTTGCCACGTGGCTCATGAGGCTTACTGTACGATGTAACTCACATTCTGTTGCTCCCTCTTTCTTTGGAAGTGTGATGAACACTGGTTTACTTAAATCATCAGGTATTTCCCCATGATCATAAATTTCATTTGCTATTTCTGTTATTTTCTCTATTCCAAAATCTTCTAAGGCCAGTATCATTTCAACAGCAATGTTGTCTGGACCAGTTGCTCTGTTATGTTTTGTTTTATTTATGGCTGCTGGAATTTCTGATTTTAGAATGCGAGGTCCTTCAAGATTCTTCTTTATGTTTGGTTTTTCTCCTCTTTGATCTTCAAAAGGTTCTTTTATATATTCTGTCCAGCTGTTTAGGATTTCCTCTTTGCTCATAATTAAGTACCCGTCTTTTGCCTTGATGCATCCACTTGCTGAGCAAGGTAATTTCCCCGTTAGTTCTTTAATCTTACTGTGCATCAACTTTGTTCCAGGGTTCTGGGTTTGTAGCATTTCTATCTCTGAGCATTTCTCATTTAGCCATCTGTCTTTAGCTTCTCTTCATTTTCTTTTTATTGTCTTATCAAGTTGTTTGTATTCTTCACTGTCTCTTGGTTTGGTGGTCTGTTTTTGTTGCATCAATTGTATTATATCTTCAGTTATCCATTTCTTCTTACTTTTCCGCTCTTTTCGTGGGATAGTTTCTTTTTCAGCTTCAACCATGGATTCCTTCAGTATCTCCCAGAAAGATTTGCCTCCTTCATCCTGCAGCAATTGAAAACTGTTTTTCACCTTGATTGTGTATTCTGTTTTCAGATGAGGGTTGTTTTGTAGTTGTTGATAATCCAATGGTTCTGATCTTTTTGGTTTCTTTAATTTTCTCATCTTTATTTTTATTTTGCAAATGACTGGTATGTGGTTGCTTCCACAGTCTGCTCCAGGGTAGCTTTTGGATTGAGTTATCGAGTTTTTGAATCTGTTATTGATTGTTATGTAATCGATTTGATTTTTGTTTTTCCCATCTGGGCTTCTCCATGTCCATTTCCTTCTTGGATGTTGTTTACACCAAGTGTTGGTCATTATCTGATTGTTTGCTTTACACCATGATATAAGCTTTCCTTTCTCCCAATCCCTGGTCTCCAACAATATGGTCTTCTCTTCCCTCACCAACTTTTGCATTGAAGTCGCCCATGACTATGATGGCTTCTTGTGATTTGCATTCTTCTAGTGCTTTGTCTAGGGAGTGATAGAAGGCATCAATTTCTTCCTCTGAGCTTGCCATTGTGGGTGCATATACTTGGATGATCGAGATGTTTTTTTGTTGTCCTTTTAGTTTGATTAGCATCATTCTGTCTGAGATATGCCAGTATTCTAGCAGGCTCTTGGATGTTTTTTTGTCTAAGATGACTACAACACTCATTTCATGCTTATCTCCACCAGAGTATATCATCCTGTAGTCGCCTGTTTGGAATATTCCAGTGCCTTTCCATCTTATTTCACTTAGGCCTAGGATGCTGACTTCTAGCCTCTTCATTTCTAACTTTACATTTTCTAGCTTACCAGCTTGGTGCCCAGTTTGAACATTCCAAGTGGCAATTCGCAGTCTCTTGTTCTTGCAGACAGTAGTGTTATGAAGGCTTTGTGTGTCAATGCAAGGAGCATTCATAACAAGGTGGATGAATTGAAAGTCAGATTGTTATTAATGAATATGATATAGTTCGGATCACAGAGACATGGCTCCAGGGTGACCAAGGATGGGAGCTCAACGTTCAGGGATATTCAATATTCAGGAGGGATAGACATGAAAGAAAAGGAGGTGGGGTGGCGTTGCTGGTTAAAGATAAGATTAACGCAATAGAAAGGAAGGACATAAGCCGGGAAGATGTGGAATCGATATGGGTAGAGCTGCGTAACACTAAGGGGCAGAAGACGCTGGTGGGAGTTGTGTACAGGCCACCTAACAGTAGTAGTGAGGTCGGGGATGGTATTAAACAGGAAATTAGAAATGTGTGCAATAAAGGAACAGCAGTTATAATGGGTGACTTCAATCTACATGTAGATTGGGTGAACCAAATTGGTAAAGGTGCTGAGGAAGAGGATTTCTTGGAATGTATGCGGGATGGTTTTTTGAACCAACATGTCGAGGAACCAACTAGAGAGCAGGCTATTCTAGACTGGGTTTTGAGCAATGAGGAAGGGTTATTTAGCAATCTTGTCGTGAGAGGCCCCTTGGGTAAGAGTGACCATAATATGGTGGAATTCTTCATTAAGATGGAGAGTGACATAGTTAATTCAGAAACGGAGGTTCTGAACTTAAAGAGGGGTAACTTTGAAGGTATGAGACGTGAATTAGCTAAGATAGACTGGCAAATGACACTTAAAGGATTGACGGTGGATATGCAATGGCAAGCATTTAAAGATTGCATGGATGAACTACAACAATTGTTCATCCCAGTTTGGCAAAAGAATAAATCAAGGAAGGTAGTGAACCCGTGGCTGACAAGGGAAATTAGGGATAGTATCAATTCCAAAGAAGAAGCATACAAATTAGCCAGAAAAAGTGGCTCACCTGAGGACTGGGAGAAATTCAGAGTTCAGCAGGGGAGGACAAAGGGCTTAATTAGGAAGGGGAAAAAAGATTATGAGAGAAAACTGGCAGGGAACATAAAAACTGACTGTAAAAGTTTTTCTAGATATGTAAAAAGGAAAAGACTAGTAAAGGCAAATGTAGGTCCCCTACAGACAGAAACAGGTGAATTGATTATGGGGAGCAAGGACATGGCAGACCAATTGAATAATTACTTTGGTTCTGTCTTCACTAAGGAGGACATAAATAATCTTCCAGAAATAGTAGGGGACAGAGGGTCCAGTGAGGTGGAGGAACTGAGCGGAATACATGTTAGTAGGGAAGTGGTGTTAGGTAAATTGAAGGGATTGAAGGCAGATAGGTCCCCAGGGCCAGATGGTCTGCATCCTAGAGTGCTTAAGGAAGTAGCCCAAGAAATGGTGGATGCATTAGTGATAATTTTTCAAAACTCGTTAGATTCTGGACTAGTTCCTGAGGATTGGAGGGTGGCTAATGTAACCCCTCTTTTTAAAAAAGGAGGGAGAGAGAAACTGGGGAATTACAGACCGGTTAGCCTAACGTCGGTGGTGGGGAAACTGCTGGAGTCAGTTATCAAGGATGTGATAACAGCACATTTGGAAAGCAGTGAAATGATCGGACAAAGTCAGCATGGATTTGTGAAAGGAAAATCATGTCTGACGAATCTCATAGAATTTTTTGAGGATGTAACTAGTAGAGTGGATAGGGGAGAACCAGTGGATGTGGTATATTTGGATTTTCAAAAGGCTTTTGATAAGGTCCCACACAGGAGATTAGTGTGCAAACTTAAAGCACACGGTATTGGGGGTAAGGTATTGATGTGGATAGAGAATTGGTTAGCAGACAGGAAGCAAAGAGTGGGAATAAACGGGACCTTTTCAGAATGGCAGGCAGTGACTAGTGGGGTACCGCAAGGCTCAGTGCTGGGACCCCAGTTGTTTACAATATATATTAATGACTTGGATGAGGGAATTAAATGCAGCATCTCCAAGTTTGCGGATGACACGAAGCTGGGCGGCAGTGTTAGCTGTGAGGAGGATGCTAAGAGGATGCAGGGTGACTTGGACAGGTTGGGTGAGTGGGCAAATTCATGGCAGATGCAATTTAATGTGGATAAATGTGAAGTTATCCACTTTGATGGCAAAAATAGGAAAACAGATTATTATCTAAATGGTGGCCGATTAGGAAAAGGGGAGGTGCAACGAGACCTGGGTGTCATTATACACCAGTCATTGAAAGTGGGCATGCAGGTACAGCAGGCGGTGAGAAAGGCGAATGGTATGCTGGCATTTATAGCAAGAAGATTCGAGTACAGGAGCAGGGAGGTACTACTGCAGTTGTACAAGGCCTTGGTGGGACCACACCTGTAGTATTGTGTGCAGTTTTGGTCCCCTAATCTGAGGAAAGACATCCTTGCCATAGAGGGAGTACAAAGAAGGTTCACCAGATTGATTCCTGGGATGACAGGACTTTCATATGAAGAAAGATTGGATGAACTAGGCTTGTACTCGTTGGAATTTAGAAGTTTGAGGGGGGATCTGATTGAAACGTATAAAATCCTAAAGGGATTGGACAGGCTAGATGCAGGAAGATTGTTCCCGATGTTGGGGAAGTCCAGAATGAAGGGTCAGGGTTTGAGGATAAAGGCGAAGCCTTTTAGGACTGAGATTAGGAAAAACTTCTTCACACAGAGAGTGGTGAATCTGTGGAATTCTGTGCCACAGGAAACAGTTGAGGCCAGTTCATTGGCTATATTTAAGAGGGAGTTAGATATGGCCCTTGTGGCTAGGGGGATCAGAGGGTATGGAGGGAAGGCTGGTTCAGGGTTCTGAGTTGGATGATCAGCCATGATCATAATAAATGGCCGTGCAGGCTCGAAGGGCTGAATGGCCTACTCCTGCACCTATTTTCTATGTTTTCTATGTTTTCTATGATGATCTGGGCTCACCTGTCTGTTTACATGATACCCCGCACCGAGCGAGGTGTCCGCACTATTTGGAAGTGGGCTGCCATTGACACTGTTGTCTTTTACATTTGTGTATGTATTAACCATGGTTGTACTAGGGATAAAATACAAGAAGCAGCTTCTCCTTGCTTGCTTCCGGTGCAGTGTCTTTACAAGATAGGTGACCCTGAAAATTGTCCTATTAAAAGGATCGACTGCTCAGCGTCTGAGAAGCAGGGACCATCGATTGTGTTACTCACAACTTGCCTTCTGCTTCATCCACCAACTGCATTCTGTGGCTTCACGGTAACCCAAGTAGGGAGCTAACATGTGCAACACCTTGCCTAAGGGTGACCTGGAGGTAACTGTGGTTAATGGTAACCTCATTACCCAAAGCAAATGCTCCACAGCTGGATGTGGTTTGTCCTCGAACCCAGGAGGGGACATATATGTACTTTGATAATAAATTTACATTGAACTTTGAACTTTAAACTTCTTTTTAAACAGGATGTACTTGCCACAGAGGAAGTAAGGCAAAGATTCATGAGACTGGATCCTGAGTTGGTGGGGTTGACACTTGAGGAGAGATTGAGTACACTACTCCTGCTCTACAGCTGAGGAATGAAAGAAGATCTCATAGCAACCTGTCAAACGATTACAGTTCTCAATGAGCTGAATACAGTTTCCCCTCGGTAATGAGTCCAGACCAAGGGCTCACCATTTAAGAACGAAGGGAGACGAGGAGAACGTCCTTCACTGAGGATGGCACATCTGTGGGATTGTCCGTCATGCTGGGCAGTGGGCGTCCGGTCAGAGAGTTCACCCAAAATAGAGACTGCAGGTTTCTGGATCACAAAGGAATCAAAAGTTATGAGACTGAATGAGAATCAGAACCAGGTTTATTATCACTGGCATATGTTGTGAGATCTGTTGTTCTGCGGTAGCAGAATGCTGTATACATAAAACAACGTTATAATTTACAATAATAATTGTATAAAATAATTAAATAGTGTAAACAGAGAGTAAAATAATGACGTAATGTTCAGGGACTCATGGACAGTTCAGAAATCTAGTGGCAGAGGGGGAAGGAGCTGTTCCTAAAATATTGAGTGTGTGTCTTCAGGCTCCTGTACCTCCTCCCTGACGACTGTAATGAGAAGAGGGCCTGTCCCAGATGCTGAGCATCCTTGTGCAGGAGGCTGCAGCAGAGATAGAGATTTGCAGAAATCCTGAAGAATGGTAAACAGGCTGGAGGGGCTGAATGGCCTACTACCCCACTTCTGATCCCCTTATATTCTCATTTCCAGGGTAGGATGGGGTAGGACGAGAACAGAACCCTATGTATTTCTCAGTGGTGAGGGTGGGGTTGTAGAAACAGCTGGGACAAGTACTCAAGGGTGGTTTGCAGACAGTGCACTCCACATCCACCATACCAGTAGAAGATGGAATAAACGTTGGGTGTGATTGTTGGGTTAACAATCAAACTGGCTGCTTACTCCAGAATAGTGCTCAGGGTTGTTAAAGTTGAATCCATTCACACTCCTGACTGTCAGTGGGACCTGTGCCCCAGTGAGGGTCAGTGTGTGTGGGGGACCCGTCCCCCAGTGAGGGTCAGTGTGTGTGTGTGGGGGACCCGTCCCCCAGTGAGGGTCAGTGTGTGTGTGGGACCCGTCCCCCAGTGAGGGTCAATGTGTGTGGGATCCGTCCTCCAGTGAGGGTCAGTGTGTGTGGGATCCGTCCTCCAGTGAGGGTCAGTGTGTGTGGGTCCCGTCCCCTAGTGAGGGTCAGTGTGTGTGGGACCCATCTCCCCAGTGAGGGTCAGTGTGTGTGGGTCCCGTCCCCTAGTGAGGGTCAGTGTGTGTGGGACCCGTCCCCCGGGGAGGGTCAGTGTGTGTGGGACCCATCCCCAGTGAGGGTCAGTGTGTGTGGGACCCGTCCCCAGTGAGGGTCAGTGTGTGTGGGATCTGTCCCCCGGTGAGGGTCAGTGTGTGTGGGACCCATCACCAGTGAGGGTCAGTGTGTGTGGGACCCGTCCCCAGTGAGGGTCAGTGTGTGTGGGATCTGTCCCCCAGTGAGGGTCAGTGTGTGTGGGACCCGTCCCCAGTGAGGGTCAGTGTGTGTGGGACCTGTCTCCCAGTGAGGGTCAGTGTGTGTGGGACCCATCCCCCAGTGAGGGTCAGTGTGTGTGGGACCCGTCTCCCAGTGAGGGTCAGTGTGTGTGGGACCCGTCTCCCAGTGATGGTCAGTGTGTGTGGGACCCGTCTCCCAGTGAGGGTCAGTGTGTGTGGGACCCATCCCCCAGTGAGGGTCAGTGTGTGTGGGACCCATCCCCCAGTGAGGGTCAGTGTGTGTGTGGGACCCATCCCCCAGTGAGGGTCAGTGTGTGTGGGACCCGTCGCCCAGTGAGGGTCAGTGTGTGTGGGACCCATCTCCCAGTGAGGGTCAGTGTGTGTGGGACCCGTCGCCCAGTGAGGGTCAGTGTGTGTGGGACCCACCTCCCAGTGAGGGTCGACATCTTCAACAACTGAAGTGATCAGTTGAACGAAGACGGATCTTCAAAGAATAGCAACACACATCAAAGTTGCTGGTGAACGCAGCAGGCCAGGCAGCATCTCTAGGAAGAGGTACAGTCGACGTTTCGGGCCGAGACCCTTCGTCAGGACTAACTGAAGGAAGAGTGAGTAAGGGATTTGAAAGTTGGAGGGGGAGGGGGAGATCCGAAATGATAGGAGACGACAGGAGGGGGAGGGATGGAGCCAAGAGCTGGACGGGTGATAGGCAAAAGGGGATATGAGAGGATCATGGGACAGGAGGTCCAGGGAGAAAGACAAGGTGGGGGGGGGAACCCAGAGGATGGGCAAGGAGTATAGTCAGAAGGACAGAGGGAGAAAAAGGAGAGAGAGAGAGAGAAAGAATGTGTGTATAAAAATAAATAACGGATGGGGTATGAGGGGGAGGTGGGGCATTAGCGGAAGTTTGAGAAGTCAATGTTCATGCCATCAGGTTGGAGGCTACCCAGACGGAATATAAGGTGTTGTTCCTCCAACCTGAGTGTGGTTTCATCTTTACAGTAGAGGAGGCCGTGGATAGACATGTCAGAATGGGAATGGGATGTGGAATTAAAATGTTTGGCCACTGGGAGATCCTGCTTTCTCTGGCGGACAGAGCGTAGATGTTCAGCAAAGCGGTCTCCCAGTCTGCGTCGGGTCTCGCCAATATATAAAAGGCCACATCGGGAGCACCGGACGCAGTATATCACCCCAGTCGACTCACAGGTGAAGTGTTGCCTCACCTGGAAGGACTGTCTGGGGCCCTGAATGGTGGTAAGGGAGGAAGTGTAAGGGCATGTGTAGCACTTGTTCCGCTTACACAGCTAAGTGCCAGGAGGGAGATCAGTGGGGAGGGATGGGGGGGACGAATGGACAAGGGAGTTGTGTAGGGAGCGATCCCTGCGGAATGCAGAGAGGGGGGGGAGGGAAAGATGTGCTTAGTGGTGGGATCCTGTTGGAGGTGGTGGAAATTACGGACTCTCACAGCTATCTGGACTATTCCTCTTCTCACCCTGTCTCTTGCAAAAACGCTATCCCCTTCTCGCAATTCCTCCGCCTCCGCCGCATCTGCTCTCAGGATGAGGCTTTTCATTCTAGGACAAGGGAGATGTCGTCCTTTTTAAAGAAAGGGGCTTCCCTTCCTCCACTATCAACTCTGCTCTTAAACGCATCTCCCCCATTTCACGTACGTCTGCTCTCACTCCATCCTCCCACCACCCCACTAGGAATAGGGTTCCCCTGGTCCTCACCTACCACCCCACCAGCCTCCGGGTCCAACATATTATTCTCCGTAACTTCCGCCACCTCCAACGGGATCCCACCACTAAGCACATCTTTCCCTTCCCCCCCCCCGCATTCCGCAGGGATCGCTCCCTACGCAACTCCCTTGTCCATTCGTCCCCCTCATCCCTCCCCACTGACCTCCCTCCTGGCACTTATCCGTGTAAGCGGAACAAGTGCTACACATGCCCTTACACCTCCTCCCTTACCACCATTCAGGGCCCCAAACAGTCCTTCCAGGTGATGCAACACTTCACCTGTGAGTCGACTGGGGTGATATACTGCGTCCGGTGCTCCCGATGTGGCCTTTTATATATTGGCAAGCCCCGACGCAGACTGGGAGACCGCTTTGCTGAACATCTACGCTCTGTCCGCCAGAGAAAGCAGGATCTCCCAGTGGCCACACATTTTAATTCCACATCCCATTCCCATTCTGACATGTCTATCCACGGCCTCCTCTACTGTAAAGATGAAGCCACACTCAGGTTGGAGGAACAACACCTTATATTCCGTCTGGGTAGCCTCCAACCTGATGACATGAACGTCGACTTCTCTAACTTCCGCTAGGCCCCACCGCCCCCTCGTACCACATCTGTTACTTATTTTTTTGCACACATTCTTTTTCTCACTCTCCTTTTTCTCCCTCTGTCCCTCTGAATATACCTCTTGCCCATCCTCTGTGTCCCCCCCCCCACCTTGTCTTTCTTCCTGGACCTCCTGTCCCATGATCCTCTCATATCCCTTTTGCCTATCACCTGTCCAGCTCTTGGCTCCATCTCTCCCCCTCCTGTCTTCTCCTATCGTTTTGGATCTCCCCCTCCCCCTCCAACTTTCAAATCCCTTACTCACTCTTCCTTCAGTTAGTCCTGACGAAGGGTCTCGGCCTGAAACGTCGACTGCACCTCTTCCTAGAGATGCTGCCTGGCCTGCTGCGTTCACCAGCAACTTTGATGTGTGTTGCTTGAATTTCCAGCATCTGCAGAATTCCTGTTGTTTGTCTTTAAAGAATAGGTCTGCTGCCACCTTGTGGTTGAAACGAACATCTTCTCTCTGGAAAGGAAAGTCTGGAAAGCTTTAATGATTTAAATTGCTTTGTTCAATTAGGTCATTGGACAGAAGTTCTGACCTTAGTAACAGTAGTTCAGAATTATAAGGAGACCCATTAAAGGACAAAACTCAGAAAGATCTTCAGCAGTTCACAGCAGCCTAATGACACTGTCCTGATCATTCCTTAATGCCCTGCCATTTCTCCCCACTTAAATGCTTCACTGATTTCCTTTGGAAAGTGACCAGTCAATCTGCTTTTTGCAGTCCATAAGGCACCATATTCCTGATCAGAATAATACACTCGGCTCAATAACATTACTTGCGATTACCTTAAATCTGCAGCCTCTGTTGTTAAACTCTTCAAGACTTTCTCTTTAATACCGTTAACTGCCTCAGAAGTGCTGGTACTGCATCTTCCTGGAGGAAAACGTAGGAGGAGACCATGTGGCCCAACACATCTGTGCTTGTCCTCGACCAGAAATTCAACGAAATATCTGAAACCTGGGAAGACATTGTACTCAACGGCTATACCTGGAGGGAAATCTGTTTTAGAGAGCCACAGAGAACAGCTGGCCACTGTGAAAGGAGAGACTGAACAACCAAAAGACTCAAACACTAACCACAGCCACCACTTACCCTTGCCCTCACTGCACCAGGATATGGGGATGAGGATCAGCCTCCGGAAGACCCAGCAATAGACAACCCCTTGAATCAATCAGTTCATGATGAAATGGTGGAGCAGACTTGATGGGCCAAATGGCCGACTTTGTCTTACTTTGTCTTATGGTCTTATGGTCTTTAGGAGCACATTATTACTACCACTGCCCAGAGCAACCCACCACTTCCATCAATTGGCCCAACCAACTTCCCTCCGCCACATTTTTATTCAGTCCCCTTTTGAAGACCGCAGAGGGGCCAGCCTGCACTATGAAGGTCTCACCACCTCTCATGCAGGATGGATGTCAGTGACGAGGAATCTGAGTTCCTGAGCTAAGAAAGCAGAGGACTTGATGGTTCAAATCCCTCACTAATTTTTATAGATGCACCGTAGAAAGCATTCTTCTAGGGTGCATCACAACCTGGTATGGAAGTTGTCCTGTCCAAGACCGGAAGAAGCTGCAGAAGATCATGAACACGGCGCAGCACATCACACAAACCAATCTTCCATCTGTGGACTCACTTTACACCGCACGCTGTCGGAGCAGTGCTGCCAGGATAGTCAAGGACACGACCCCCCCCCCCCCCAGCCAACGCACTTTTCGTCCCTCTTCCCTCCGGGAGAAGGCTCAGGAGCTTGAAGACTCGTACGGCGATTTGGGAACAGCTTCTTTCCAACTGTGATAAGACGGCTGAACGGATCCTGACCCGGATCTGGGCCGTACCCTCCAAATATCCGGACCTGCCTCTCGGTTTTTTTTGCACTACCTTACTTTCCATTTTCTATTTTCTATTTATGATTTATAATTTAAGTTTTTAATATTTACTATTGATTTGTACTCTGGGGAACAGGAAGCACAGAATCAAATATCGCTGTGATGATTGTACATTCTAGTACCAATTGTTTGGCGACAATAAAGTATAAAGTATAATACCGAGCAGTGGAGGCTGCAAATCAGCTGCTACTTGCACTGATGGAGCAAGGCCTTGGTTTGAAAGCAAGGACATCAATTCAATGTGACAGGGGTTTGTGTAGGGGGAACACTTTGATCACAAAGTCATTAGTTTCAAAGTAAATATGGAAAAAGATAGGTCTGGTTCACAGGTTGAGATTCTAAATTGGCGAAAGGCCAGCTTTGGGTGGTATCCAAAAGCATCAGGCAAGTGTGGTTGGGGCAGGTTATTTTCTGGCAAAAGTGTCCCCAACCATATCGCAGCCACCACCCTGCGACCAGACATTGTCCTAGTGTCTGAGTCTGCTAAGCAAGTGGTGCTGCTGGAGCTGACAGTCCCATGGGAAGATAGCTTGGAGGAGGCCTTTGAAAGGAAGCTCTCCAAGTATGCAGGACTGGTCAGCAACTGTCAGCAGGCTGGATGGAGAGCGAGGTGTCTCCCAGTGGAGGTTGGTTGTAGGGGATTCGTAGCACGTTCTTTAGTTAGAGCCTTCAGCATTTCGGGTAGCGAGGGAGAGAGGAAGAGGAGAGCCATCCGCAGTACCACCGATGCGGCAGAGAGGGCCTCAAGATGGCTGTGGCTCAAAAGAGGGGAGCCGTGGAGTCATAAGTAGCTAGCCATCTGGACACAAGCTGGGGTCTGATCAGCCCTGGCTGGGTCACCTGGAGGAGGTTGTATGATGTTGAAAGACCCGAAACACCCGATGATTCCAGGAACATCACTGAAGATGTGTCCAGAAGCATCAATAGATGTATGTACACAGGTGAGTGGGAGGCCTTCAAAAATGAAATTTTGAGCGTACAAAGCTTGTATGTGCCTGTCAGAATAAGGACACGCTGTGACAGCGCTAAGCAGTATTGCCCCCATATTGTACTGTCTCAGTACTTTTATATTTGTGTGCTGTAGCACTTACTTTTTATTCGCAATTATTGTGTAAATAACACTATACTTTGCGTTTCTGGTCAGATGCTAACTACATTTTATTGGCTTTGTATCTGTACTCCGCACAATGACAATAAAGTTGAATCTGATCTAATCTAATAAAAGGTAAGATAACAGGTATAGGGAACCTTGTTTTTCAAGAGATAGTGAGGCCCTGGTTAAGAGAAAAAAAGGAGGTGCGTAGCAGGTAGAGGCAGGTAGGAGCAAATGAGGTACTTGAGGAATATAAGAAATGCAAGAGAACACTTGGGAGAGAAATTAGGAGGGCTAAAGGAAGACATGAGGGTGCTCCAGCTGACAAGGTGAAAGAGATTCCCAGTGGATTCTACAGATATTTTAAGAACAAAGGATTGCCAGGGACAAAATTGGTGAGGCAAAGCAGCATCAACTTCACAGACCCCATGCTGGTTACAGAAGAGGAGGTGTTTGATGTCTTAAGGCAAATTAGGGTGGATAAGCCCCAGGGCCAGACAAGATGATCCCTCAGACCCTGCAGGAAGCATGTGCAAGAATTGCCGGGGCCTTAGCATAGATATTTAAATCAGGTGAGGTGATTTAGCGAGAGGTGAGGTACCAGAGGATTGGAGGGTAGACAATGTTGTTCCGCTGTTCAAGAAAGGCTCTACTGTGGGGTGGCAGAGTGGCATAGTGGTCAGCACAATACTTGACAATACAGGGAACTCAGGTTCAATTCCCACCGATACCTCCAAGAAATTTCTACATTCTCCCTGTGACCCCATGGGTTTCTTCTACATGCTCCAGTTTCCTCCCACAGTCCAAAGACGTACCACACACACACACACCCATTATCTGCTCCTTGCTAACCCATCTCCCTCTCCGCTCACCCAGATGCCCATCTACTCCCTCTCCCCTCACCCAGATACCCATGCACTCCCTCTCCCCTCACCCAGATACCCATGTACTCCCTCTCCCCTCCCCTCACACAGATACCCATGTACTCCCTCTCTCCTCACCGAAATGCCCATGTACTCCCTCTCCCCTCACCCAGAAGCCCATGTACTCCCTCTCCCCTCCCCTCACCCAGATACCCATGTACTCCCTCTCCCCTCACCCAGATACCCATGTACTCCCTCTCCCCTCACCCAGATACCCATGTACTCCCTCCGCCCCTCACCCAGATACCCATGTGCTCCCTCTCCCCTCACCCAGATGCCCATGTACTCCCTCTCCCCTCACCCAGATGCCCATGTACTCGCTCCCCTTCACCCAGATACCCATGGACTCCCTCTCCCCTCACCCAGATACCCATGTACTCCCTCTCCCCTCACCCAGATACCCATGTACTCCCTCCGCCCCTCACCCAGATACCCATGTGCTCCCTCTCCCCTCACCCAGATGCCCATGTACTCCCTCTCCCCTCACCCAGATGCCCATGTACTCGCTCCCCTTCACCCAGATACCCATGTACTCCCTCTCCCCTTACCCAGATGCCCATGTACTTCCTCTCCCCTCCCTCACCCAGATACCCATGTACTCCCTCTCCCCTTACCCAGATGCCCATGTACTTCCTCTCCCCTCCCTCACCCAGATACCCATGTACTCCCTCTCCCCTGCCCTCACCCAGATAACCATGTACTCCCTCTCCCCTCACCCACATACCCATATACTCCCTCTCCCCTCCCTCACCCAGATACCCATGTACTCCCTCTCCCCTCACCCAGATACCCATGTACTCCCTCTCCCCTCACCCAGATACCCATATACTCCCTCTCCCCTCACCCAGATACCCATGTACTCCCCCTCTCCTCCCTCACCCAGATCCCCATGTAGTCCCCTCCCCTCACCCAGATACCCATGTACTCCCTCTCCCCTCACCCAGATACCCCTGTACTCCCTCTCCCCTCACCCAGATACCCATGTACTCCCTCTCCTTTCCCCTCAGCCAGATACCCCTGTACTCCCTGTCCCCTCCCTCACCCAGATACCCATGTACTTCCTCTCCTCTCCCCTCACCCAGATACCCATGTACTCCCTCTCCCTTCCCTCACCCAGATACCCATGTACTGCCTCTCCCCTCACCCAGATACCCATGTACTCCCTCTCCTTTCCCCTCAGCCAGATACCCCTGTACTCCCTGTCTCCTCCCTCACCCAGATACCCATGTGCTCCCTCTCTTCTCCCCTCACCCAGATACCCATGTACTCCCTCTCCCCTCCCTCACCCAGATACCCATGTACTCCCTCTCCCCTCACCCAGATACCTATGTACTCCCTCTCACCTCCCCTCATCCACTTTCCACCACAGATGCTGCATTGTGCACAAATGTTGTCCTGGAGCCATGTTTCTGTACGAATCAGCCTGTTGCAGTTTCTTATCTCATGCTGGTTCAGTTGCAGACAAGTAGATCCATTTTGTTTTCCAGGGAGAAAACAGTTTTGATGGGAGGGCTGGCCTGCTGGGGTTAGCCTTTTAACCTAGCCTGGATTCCAGTGCATTTACTCACACCACCCTGGACATCTAAGTGGCTTCCATCCATCTGCCCAGTCGAAACCAGAAAGTGTTGGAAACCCTCAGCTTACTTACCAGCAGCAGCAAAGGAGAGATGCAGAGGTAACACGTCAGGGCCATGATCTTCCAGTTTTTCAATCACCTTGGAAGCTTCCTCTTTCCACTCTCCCACAGATGCTTCTGGAATCCCTTGAATTTTCCCACCGGTCCATTCTTCTCTCGATTATACTCTGCCAATTGGTGAGTTCACCCCAAAAGACAAGAGGTTCTATTGGCACCCTGGCTCAGCCAATATCTCTTTTACACTCACCACTATTTGTTGCATTTTATGACTATACTTACTGAGCCAAAGAGAAATTTCTTCTGAATAAATATTGGGAAGAGTGAAGCCAATGATTTACATAGAAACATAGAAAATAGGTGCAGGAGTAGGCCATTCGGCCCTTCGAACCTGCACCGCCATTTATTATGATCATGGCTGATCATCCAACTCAGAACCCCGCCCCAGCCTTCCCTCCATACCCCCTGATCCCCGTAGCCACAAGGGCCATATCTAACTCCCTCTTAAATATAGCCAATGTACTGGCCTCAACTGCTTCCTGTGGCAGAGAATTCCACAGATTCACCACTCTCTGAGTGAAGAAGTTTTTCCTAATCTCGGTCCTAAAAGGCTTCCCCTTTATCCTCAAACTGTGACCCCTTGTTCTGGACTTCCCCAACATCGGGAACAATCTTCCTGCATCTAGCCTGTCCAATCCCTTTAGGATTTTATACGTTTCAATCAGATCCCCCCTCAATCTTCTAAATTCCAACGAGTACAAGCCCAGTTCATCCAGTCTTTCTTCATATAAAAGTCCTGCCATCCCAGGAATCGATCTGGTGAACCTTCTTTGTACTCCCTCTATGGCAAGGATGTCTTTCCTCAGATTAGGGGACCAAAACTGCACACAATACTCCAGGTGTGGTCTCACCAAGGCCTTGTACAACTGCAGTAGTACCTCCCTGCTCCTGTACTCAAATCCTCTCGCTATAAATGCCAGCATACCATTCGCCTTTTTCACTGCCTGCTGTACCTGCATGCCCACTTTCAATGACTGGTGTATAATGACACCCAGGTCTCGTTGCACCTCCCCTTTTCCTAATCGGCCACCATTCAGATAATAATCTGTTTTCCTATTTTTGCTACCAAAGTGGATAACTTCACATTTATCCACATTAAATTGCATCTGCCATGAATTTGCCCACTCACCCAACCTATCCAAGTCACTCTGCATCCTCTTAGCATCCTCCTTTCTGGTCCTGTTCAAAACAACAGTCATTAACCACCAACTCCAACCTTTGAATTGAATTGAATTAACTTTATTACTTACATTTTTCATATACATGAGGAGCAAAAATCTTTACATTATGTCTCTGTCTAAATGTGCAATGTGCAAATTATAGTAATTTATAATAAATATTATGTACGGCAGGATAGTCAATATAACATAGAAATACATTTGTATCTGCATTTGGCCTGGTGGAGGAAGCTGTCCCAGAGCCTGTTGGTCCTGGCTTTTATGCTGTGGTACCATTTCCTGGATGGTAGCAGCTGTAACAATTTATGGTTGGGGTGACTTGGGTCTCCAATGATCTTTTGGGCCCTTTTTACACAGCTGTCTTTGTAAATGTCCTGAATCATGGGAAGTTCACATCTACAGATGCGCTGGGCTGTCCGCACCACTCTCTGCAGAGGCCTGCGTGGAGGGAAGTACAGTTCCCATAGCAGGCAGTGATGCAGCCAGTCAGGATGCTCTCAATTGTGCCCCTGTAGAAAATTCTTAGGATTTGGGGGGCCCATACCAAACTTCCTCAACTGTCTGAGGTGAAGGAGGCGCTGTTGTGCCTTTTTCACCACACAGCCGGTATGTACAGACCATGTGAGATCCTCGGTGATGTTTATGCTGAGGAACTTAAAGCTGTTCACCCTCTCAACCCCAGATCCATTGATATCAATAGGGGTTAGCCTGTCTCCATTCCTCCTGTAATCCACAACCAGCTCCTTTGTTTTTGCGACATTGAGGGAGAGGCTGTCTTCTTGACACCACTGTGTCAGGGTGATGACTTCTTTGTAGACTGCCTCATTATTATTTGAGATTAGGCCAACCAGCGTAGTGTCGTCAGCAAATTTAATTAGCAGATTGGAGCTGTAGGTGTCTTGACCACTGTCAGAGGCTGAACCTATTTCCGCTCTCCCTGCCCTGCCTTGGCTTACTTACAGTGGAAACTTTCCTGCACTCCCTTGTTCGCTCCACATTCAACATCCTACCACTGCCTGAGCAAATCTGATCCTCCACACCACAGCTCATTCAATCCTTACTGCCCATGTCCGAGCTCATGAGTCTCTCCTTTGCTCACTAACCCAAATTGGTCTCAGAACCTTAATGTTCAACTTTAAGATCCATGTGTTAAACTATGGGGCCCATCTGCCTTAGAACATAGAGCAGTACAGCACAGGAAGAGCCGCTTTGGACCACAATGTCTGTGTCAACCAGGATGCCAAGTTCAATTTATCCCATTTGCCTGCACACAATCCATATCCCTCCTTTCCCCCAATAGTCATTTGTCTGTCTCATGTCTCGTAAAGGCTTTATTGTGTCTGCTTCCACCACAACCTCTGACAGAGCATTCCAAGCATCTAACACCATCTATGTAAAATATTTGTCCCACACATCGCTTTTAAATATTGCCCCTCTCATTTTAAAGTTATGCCCCCTAGAATTTGACTTTTCTAACTTGGGACAAAGATTCTGACACTCTATCTTATCTATGCATCTAATAATTTTATATATTTATTTTACGTTCAAAGTAAATTTATTATCAGAGTTCGTATATGTTACCATATACTACACTGAGTTTTTTCATGCAAGAATTTATAGGATAAAAACAAGAGAATTTACAAAAAAAAACTGTACATAAGCAAAGACTGACGAACAACCAATGTGCTAAAGGAAAGAAATTGCAAGTAAAAAATAATACTGTACTGAGAACACGAGTGGTAAAGAGTCTGCGGGTCATAGAATCAGTTCAGAGCAGCGGTGATCGAAGCTGGTTCAGGAGCCTGATGGTTGAAGGGTAGTAATTGTTCCTGAACCTGGAGATGTGGGACCTGAGGCTCCTGTACCACCTGCCCAATGGCAGGAGTGAGAAGAGAGCGTGGCCTGGGTAGTGGGGATGTCTGACGAGGGATGCCGCCTTCTTGTGGCAGTGCTCCCTATAAACGCGTTCGGTGACGGGGAGGGATTTGTCTGTAATAGACTGGGGCTGTGACCACCACTTCAGCTGCTGATGCTCCAGAGAAAGCAATCCATATCTGTGCATCTTCTCCTTATAGTTAACACTCTCTAATCCGAGCAGCATCCCAGTTAGTATATTCTGCACCCTCTCCAAAGCCTGCACATCCTTTCTGCAATGGGGCGACCAGAACTGAACACATACTCCAAACGCAGCCTAACTGAAGCTTTATACAACTGCAGCAAAACTTTCTGTATCATATAACGCCCTGACCGATGAAGCTAAGCATGACACACACCTTTTTTTACCACCCTATTTACTTCTTACCACTTTCAGACAGCTGTGGTCTTGGACACCAAGATTTCTCTGTACATCATTTCTCCTAGGGATCCTACCATCTCCTCCGTACATTTGGTCTAACAAAGTGTAGCACCTCATTCTTGCACGGATTAAGTTCCAGCTGCCAGTCTCTGTGCCCATATCAGTTCCTGGATCCTTTGATGACCATTTTCTCTATCCATAACTCCACCAGTTTTCGTGGTGTCTGTAAACAGCCCATCTACATTTTTGTCCAAGCTATTCATATACATCACAAGCAACAGAGGTCCCAGCAAGGATCCCTGCAGAACACCACTGGCCTCGGACCTCTAGTCAGAATAACACTCCCTCCACCCCCACTCTCCATCTTCTATGGCCAAGCCAAGTTTGAGTTCATTGTACCAAGTGATTATGCATCTTCTGGATCAGCCTACCCTGGGCTTCCTTGTTAAATGCCACAATAAAAATCCATGTAGACAACATCCACTGCCCTAACAGGTAACACTAATGAAACAAGTTTATAGTGGATGCCATTTCCCTAGCCCTAGACTCAACTCTGGAGCACCTGGATAAATATACCTATGTTAAACTGTTGTCTATTGACCACAGTTCCATCTTCAATACTATAATTCCATGCAAACTTATCATCAAACTCCAAGACCTGGGAGTCAATTGGATCCTCAACTTCCTGTCCAACAGACAACAATCAGTAGGAATAAGCAGCTCTATCTTTGTCATGGCTATTCTCAACACTGGTGCTCCACAAGGTTGCATCCTTGACCTCCTGCTCTGCTCCCTGAACACTCATGACTGTGTGACCAGGATCTGTTCTAACCCGTATCCTGACTGGTTACATCACAGCCTGGCATGGAAACACCAATGCCCATGGACAGGAAAGCCTGAAAAAAGTAGTGGATACAGCCCAGCCCATCATGGGCAAAGCCCTTCCCACCATTGACATCTACAAGGAGCACTGCCACAAGAAAGTAACATCCATCATCAATGACCTTCACCATCCAGGACAAGCTCTCTTCCCACTGCTCCATCAGGGAGGAGGTACAGGAGCTTTAGGTCTCATCCCACCAGGTTCAGGAACAGTTATTACCCTTCAACCATCAGGCTCCTGAACCAGTGTGGATAATGTCGCTCACCTCAACACTGAACTGTTCCACACCTATGGACTCTTTCAAAGACTCTACAACTCATATTCTTGATGTTATTTATTTCTTGTTTATTATTAAGATAATTATTGTAATTGCACAATTTGTCTTCCTATGCACGTTGATAGTTTGTCTGTCTTTGTGCATAGTTTCCATTCCTTCTATTGCGTATTTTGTATCTATTGTGAATGCCTGCAAGAAAGTGAATCTCTGGGTAGTGTCTAGTTACATACATGTACTTTGATAATAAATTTACTATTGAACTTTTTCAACTTTTTTTGAACTCCATCGACAAGTTTTCAGAATATACCATTGTAATGGGCTTAATAACATGGCGTCATGAAACAACGTTCACCTCAATGTTAGCAAAACAAAAGAGCTGATCGTTGACTCCTGGAGCTGGAATGGCCCACATGCTCGTATCTTCATCAATGGTGCTGAGATTGAGAGAGTTGAGAGTTTCAGGTTCCCAGGACTGAACATCACCAACAGCCCGTCCTGCTCCAAACTTGCAGGTGCCACAGCCACTACTTCCTCAAGAGGATAAAGAAATTCGCACGTTCCCAGCAATCCTTACCAATGTTTATTGATGGACCATAGAAGGAGCATCCTATCCAGGCTTGGTGTGGTTTGTGCTCTGCCCGTGATCATAATAAACTGCACAGGGTTGTGGACCCAGCTCAGCACATCACCTAAAGCAGCTTCCCTCCCTTCCATGGACTCTGTCCGTGTTTCTCGCTATCTTGGTAAAGCAGCCAGCATTATCAAAAGCCCCACCCACCCCAGACATTCTCCCTTCTCCCCACTCCCATTAGGCAAAGGATGCAAAAGCCTGAAAACACATTCCACCAGGCTCAAGGACAGCATCTATCCCACTGCTATAAGACTACTGAATGGTTCCCCAGTATGATAAGATAGACTCTTGACCTCACAATCTGACTTGCTCTGCTCTTGGACCTTGTTGCCTGCCTGAACTGCTCTTTCTTCATGGTTGCTGCACTTTATTCTGCATTCCATTATTGTTTCACCTTGTACTTCCTGAGTGCACTGTGCAATGCCACAGTGTACAAGACAAACTCGATACATGTAGTAATAATAAACCAACTCCAGATCAAATTCCTATCCTCATCCATCATCTTCATTTGTTCCTCAAATAACTCCATCGTACAACATAGAACAGCACAGAACCAGACTCACAATTTTGTGCCAAACTAGTTAAATTCCTAATCAATTGCCCGACTACACTAATTTCTTCTGCCTACACAATGTCCATACCACTCCATTTCCTTCCCATTCATATGCCTATCCAAGAGCCTCTTGAATGTTTCTGTCACATTTACCTCCACCATCACCCCGGGCACTCTGTGTAAAAAATTTCCCTTGCACATCTCCTTTGGCTTTTTATCCCCTCTCACTTTTGTGATGATATTCACTCCTGGCCAGTGGGCTTCTTGGTTTTTTGCTAATCCTGCTTCCTAAACATGGCAGCTGCCACATATAAGATCGCAAACAATTGTCAGTAAAGTTCCAACTAACAGCTGTTTGACTTCTGGTCATAAATGGAAGTCAGTGTCTTCAGTTCTTAAAGTGTAAATGGCAAGCAGTATCAGTTTGAAGTTAAAGCAAGTACTGTTTGTAGATCAGCTCTGTAAACATGCTCTGCAGGTAATAGACTGTCTGTGAGGAGTAAGGTTTAGCTCACTACACCTGATCTATTGCTGCTTGAGATGTAGTGTAAGACAATGAGTTGCTTAATTCAAACAGACAAGCTGACTCTAAGTTGTTTAGTTCAAGGAAGCTTGCAGAACTGGGTGGATAATATCATTTAGTATATCAAATAAATGATGTGTCTATAGTTGAAAGATTCATGTACTCAAGGAAGTTACCTTTACAGCGTTAATTATAAACTATGAACATTATGCTGAGATCTACTGTATGTCTCCAAGATGCTTTCAGACTGTTTGTGTTAAAAGGATAGCTGAGGAAGTATCATATAGGTGTGAAGTCTTCCAGCTTAAGATGGTGCTGATGAAGCTCAGCATCTACTTACTGGCAGCAAACAAAGCAAAGAACACAACTCAATACTTTATTAATAACACCTTTTCTTGTAAAATTTTTGGTAAAATGATCACCGCAAACAATGAGGAGGCAAGTTAAGATGAGGCTGAGTCAAGGGTTGAAGCGTGCAGGTGCGAGGTGAGGTCAAGGCATGTTTGAGACAATGTCGGGGTGAGGTTGAGGGATGTTCAAGGCAAAGTTGGGACAAGGTCTAGACATACTGATGGCAAAATCGGAGCAGGGGAGGGGCAGATTCGAGGCCTATTCATCTAAACCGAGAGCGAGGTTTGATCAATTGAAGCACCAGGCTGATTTGGAAAGGTCAGGTATGGGTTGAAATGTGGTGGTGGGAACTAAGCCCAGAGCATATTGATGCAACAGGGCCCAGGTCTGAGTGTGAGGACGACCCGATGTTTCCATGATTTAATTGCTGGGCCGGATACATTGGCGGGGTGTCAGGACAAGAGGTAAGGGTCAGCTGATTCTGCTCACTGCTCTGTGACGATTACTCGGCTCGGCGCTGAACTGAGGCTGAGGCTGCGGTCTGTTCCCGTTGCTCCAGGTTTCGAGTCCATGGACTCACTTTTATTCTGAATGTTATTTGCTTACCTTTACTGTTCGTACGATTTGTTTTTTTTTCTCTCTGCACACTGGGTGTTTGACAGTCTTCTTTTTTATGAGTTCTGTTGGGTTTTTTCGTCTTGTAGTTTCCTGTAAAGTGATGAAACTCAAGGTTCTATAATGTATATGTACTTCAATAATAAATGTACTTTGAACTTTGAAATCACCCAAGTGGCAGAAGAACTGTATAAGTGAAGAGAGCATGTTCAGACTTATTGAAAATGGTTAAATAACATCAAAAAGAAATGATAGAAGACAGGGTGACTAGAATCCATTCTTCTGGCTTCAGTTTCTGCAATGGATGATTTATTCACCTGTATTATTACTATGTCTTTTTAGTTTATAAGAATTGTGTACAGGGTCTTTCTTTTGTTACATTTAAAATGGCGACTTTGTTATGTTAATCTGGGGAATGCGGCTTTGTTGTGCTTTAACGCTGAAGAGAGTTTGCGCTAACAGTTTGTTTTACTTTAAAATGAGATAACAGGGTTCTATTAGCCAATGGGTGGTTATGTATCGTTTTGTTTTCGGATACCATGCTGTATGATATGACTGTGGACTGAGTTTTGGCGGGGAGTCGGAGGAGAGACGAGGAAGACCGCGGACGTGTGGAGAGGCTCCGGTCGATCACTCAGGGTGGTCCCGAGCCGTGAGTCGACGGAATTTGGGTGGTCGTCTGAAGTCGAATTGAGCTCCAATGTAGCGCGCAAAGAACTTGGACTTTGATAAGTGTTGGCGCCTTTTTTTTCATTACTTTCCTCTCTGTATCAAATGTATATTAATGTCATAGAATTAGTAATATCTATAAAGTGTATTTGTTAAAATTTACTGGGTGTGCTGGCTGATGATTGATGTTTGTGATTGATTCGGGCGGCAACCGACCCTGTGGGGAGTGTTGAGGCGGGTGCTGGGCGGGATTTCCCCTAGACGTACACGAGCCAATATAACTGAACGTTACAATTGCATCTGTGTTTTGGAAATCCTTTGTGTTTTAGAAATGGATGCAATTTGGAAATGTTTTATAAGTCAGAAATCCTCTGTGAGTTTTAAATGTGTTTTAAGTACATTATTTGCACTTAAACGTGAATCACTGGAAATAAATGAACTGTGTTTAAACTACTTCATTAGCTGGAACTATCTCCTCCTTGGTAAAGAGTTGAAGGGGGCCCACTGCTCAAATAGTGGGTATTGGCAGCTAGAACTCACCATAAACAGGGAATTAACTAGTCTTTGAAGATTGGGTAGTTCTGAATCAAACTCAGAATCAGATTTAATATCACTGCCATATGACGTGAAGTTTGTTGTTTTGCAGCAGCAGTACATTGCAATGCATAATAGTAAAAACTGTAAATTATGGTAAGAGAAATATATATTTTTTTAAAAGTTAAATATTTATAAGGTCAAGTACGGGGTGGCAGGGTCTATGTATAAATATTAAATACACATAAGTAACACAAAAAGAAAGAACAAGTCATGAGGTAGTATTCATGGGTTCAATGTCCATTCAGAAATCTGATGGTAGAGAGGACCAAGTTGTTCCTGAATCGTTGAGCCTGTGCCTTCAGGTTCCTGTACCTCCTTCCTGATGGTAGCAATGAGAAGAGGCCATGCACCGTGTAATGGGGGTCCTTAATGATGGATGCCACCTTTATGAGGCATCACCTCTTGAAAATGTCCTGGACGCCGGGGAGGCTGGAGATGACAGTTTACACATTTCTGCAGCTTATTACGGTCCTGTGCAGTAGCAACCCCCCCCCCCCCCAGCAGCACCATACCAAATGGTGATGCAGCCAGTTAGAGTTCTCTCCACGGTACATCTGTAAAAATTTGCAAGTGTCCTTGGTGACATGTCAAATTTCCTCAAGCTCCTAATGAAATATAGCTGCTGCTGTGCCTCTTTTGTAACTGCATGGATACGTTGGGCCCAGGATAGATCCTCAGGAATTTTGACCCCCTCCTGGAACTTCTGATCCCTCTGGGAGAACTGGTGTGTGTTCCCTGTCTTAACCTTCCACAATCAATTCTTTGATCTGACTGATGTTGAGTGCAAGGTTGTTGCTTGCATATATCTGATATATAGCTGATATATCTGATATATAGCATATTGCATATAGCTGATATATCTCCCTCTTGCACGCCTTCTTGTCACCATCTAAAATCCTGCCAACAATATTTGCTTCACCAGCAGATTTATAGATGGCACTTGAGATGTGCCTAGCCACACAGACACGGGTGTAGAGAATTGCAGGAATGATTGTGTTAAACACTGAGCAGTAGTCAATAAACAGCAGCCTGACGTAAGTATTAATACTGTCCGGGTGATCCAAGGCCATGTGAGATCGCATCCACTGTGGACCGATTGTGGCGATAGGCAAATTGCAGTAGCTTCAGGTCCTTGCTTAGGCAGGAGTTGACTCTAGTGCTTCTCAAAGCACTTAATGACCGTAGATGTGAGTGCAACTGGGTGACAATCACTGAGGCAGCTCACACAGCTCTTCATGAGCACTGGTATGATTGTTGCCCTTTTGAAGCAGGTGGGAACTTCCACCTATAGCAATGAGAGATTGAAAATGTCTTTGATCCAGTTGGTTGGCACAGGTTTTCAGAGCCCTACCAGGGCCTGTCGCCTTGTGAGGGTTCACCCGCAGTATAGTCTGCCTTTAGTGAGAATACTTGTGGCTATTTACATCTGATCGGGCTTAAAGTCTTCATCTGAGTTTAGAACTTTGCAGACAGCGTCATTCACGTTCCCCTGGTATGAGACTTTTCAACCCAGGGGAGAAAGGTACTGTCTGTCTACTCTGTCTATGCCTCTCATCTTATAAATCTTCTATCAATTCTCTGTTCAGCCTCTACCACTCCAGAGAAAACAATCACGTTTGTCCAAA
Organism: Mobula birostris; assembly: GCF_030028105.1. NCBI lineage: Eukaryota > Metazoa > Chordata > Chondrichthyes > Myliobatiformes > Myliobatidae > Mobula > Mobula birostris. Next base: position 27,363,176 of record NC_092391.1, on the reverse strand, counting down.
CTCTCCTTGTAGAACATGCCCTCTAATCTAGGCAACATCCTGTCCTCCACACCCTCTCCAAAGTTTCAGGAGTTTTATAAAGCTACAACATAGCTTGCAGTTTCTTAAACCTGATTCCTTGACTAATTAAGGTAAGCATCCCATGTACTGTACCTTCTTTGCCAGTCTATCATCCAGTTTCACTGACCTATGGACTTGGATCCCAACATCCCTCTGCACATCAACTCTACCCCTTTCGCATTCTACCTCCTAAAGTGCAACTCTTCATAGCAAAATGATGAGGGGTATAGAGAGGGTAAATGCAGGCAGGCTTTTTCCCATTGAGGTTGGGTGGGACGACAACCAGAGGTCATGGGTTAAAGGTGAAAGGTGAAAACTTTAAGGGGCACATGAGGGGAAACTTCTTCACTCGGAGGGTCATGAGCATGGCAGGAGCTGCCAGTGCAAGTGGTGCATGTGAGCTCAGTTTGAAAGTTTAAGAGAAGCTTGGATAGGTACATGGGTGGTAGGGGTATGGCGGGCTATGGTCCTGGTGCAGCTTAAATGGTTTGGCACAGACTAGATGGGCTGAAGGCCCTGTTTTCGTGCTGTACTTTTCTATGACTCTGTGACCCTTCACATTTGGCGGAATTAAACTCCCAAATATGTACAACATAGCCCTGCCCCGCTGACTATGCCAAATAAGGCCATGCTCTTCCAAATGTGAATTAATCTGTCCCTAACAACAGGGTAGCGTGGCAGCTAGGGCAACACTGCTCCAGCTCAGAGCGTCCTGGAGTTTGGGGTTCGATCCCAGTGCCAGCTGTAAGGAGTTTGTACACTCAACCCAGGAGGGTTTACTCTGGGTGCTCCGATTTCCTCCCACAGTCCGAAGAGGTCAAGTGGTCATGGTAAATGGTCCTGTGATAGGGCTGGTGTAAAACAGACCGGTCGCTGGGCTGCAAGAGCCGAATGAACGCTGTATCTCTGAATAAAGCAGGAACCCTCTCTCACACAGCTTCCCTATTACTAATGCAAGACTCTCTAGCCTCCCAATCCCTTGTTTTCAAGAAGAGGGGTATTATTTTTAACTCTTTTCAGACAAAAGTTGCAAACGCAGTAACCACTACTTATTATTCATGTTTTTTTTGTTGTTTTACCGATTCGAATTCACACAAACACAGCCGGGTCGCCGTCCGGACGTACATATTTATTTATTTGTGTTTCCCCCGCCTCCTCGCTGTTGCTCTGAACTTTGCCTGCAGCCGGTGGGAGTGGAGACGGCAGTGCGCGGTGTGGCTGCGGCGAGACGAGGGAGCCGCGTGTAGCAGGTAGTGCTGGAGCGCGCGGGGCGGGGGGCTCGGCTCGCGTCCCGGGGCTCGGGGCGGTGGGGGGGGGGGTTCTGCCGGCTGTCAATCAACCTGGCGAGCGGCGGGGAGGGGCTGTCAATCAAACCCGGGAGCCGGAGCAGGTGCCAATGAAAACGGGAAAGTGGGAGCACCGGGAGCCGGGGCAGCTGTCAGTCAAGCCGGGCTCCGCGCCGCCCGAGTCAAGCCGTTGTCCGGCGGCGGGAGCACTCCTGACTCGAGGCTTCGGGCCTAACTATACTCAGAGATCCGGCCGGACTGGGGTCGCCCTTCTGCCCCTCATGTCGGAGTGAAACGTGATCACTTGGCCTGACTGAGGAGAGCAGGGGGAGAGTTGCTCCCAACGGCCTCCTCTCCCTTACAACCCCCGGCCCGGGCTCCTTCCTCCTCTCACTCGCGGGCCGGGCTCGGGGCCTGCCACTGTGCCGCAGGTCGGAGGCTGCAGCCTGGGCCTCGGGGTCGGGTTAGTCGCTAGCGGGCCGCTGCTGAGAGCAGGGCGGTAGCGGAAGGCCTGGATGGCCGGGGCACGCCGGCTCTGCCGGTTGCCGACCGGATCGGGCGGTCAGGGTTGGGGGGGTCGAGTGAGGTAGTGGTGCTGCCCCTCGTCACAGACTCAGTGCACTGTCGGGCCAGCCTGGGTCCAAAGAGCTCCGAGGCGTGACCGGCCGTTGCCTGGCTGCCAATCACCATCGCTTGCACGCTCAGAACAACTGGGCACCCAAGTGGGGGATGGCATAGCAAATGCCCCTCAACGTGGGCAAACAGAATCCTGTTACAGCCTCAAATCGTAGGTAAAGGCAGTTCCCTCGTATTAACCAGCCGTCAAGGACATGTATACAGAAAGGTGCTGGAAAAGAACCAATAACGTCATGGAGGATCCCACACACCCTGCTCATGGACTCTTTGCCCCAGTTCCATGGCGTACACGCCAGAACCACCAACAGTTACAGTACTTTCCCCAGTAAGGCTGATCAACGCTTCCACCCACTAATTCCAACACTATATTATTTCCTGTCAGTCACCTTATGTATAGCTTCTGTCTCTTTATGGACAATCAATCTATGTATATAAGCTATCTTATGTTTTTATATTTATTGTGTGCTCTTTATCTTTTGTGTTTTTCTCTGTACTGCATCATATCTGGAGTAACAATTATTTTCTTCTTGTGTATAGATAATAACATTAAACAGTCTTGAATCTGAACTATCAAAGCATCCAATGCTTCACAATTAGCTGTAGAGGTTCAACCTCATTTCCCTGCTCTGTGAACCTCTAAATGTGCATTCCTGAATTCAGGCATTTCTGCACAGTTGGGGAATAAAGGACTAGAGGGCATGGGTTAAGATTTTATAGGATCATGAGGGACAACTTTTTTTACACAAGGGGTATCTGGAATGAGATGCTCGAGGAAGTGGCTGTAACAAGTACAATAAGATGCAGTTGGACAGGTACATGGATTGGGAAGATTTAGGTTGCATGCCTAGTTTGGATGTGACATTTTGGTCAGTAAAGGATCTGTGGGGCCGAATGGCCCATATCTATTCTGTATAAACCGAGTAAACTTGGCTCTGAGCGTATTTGCAATGTATTTTAAATCGGCATCGGCTTCAGAAATGGGTCAACCCATTCACAAGCTGCAATCTTGTAAGAGGTAGAGAAAACTTGAGTGTTAGTATTTTTAAAATAAACTTGTATCTGTTGCTTCCCCCCCCCCCCCCCCCGCCCATATAAAATGGCATTTTTAGCAATTGGGTCAGAAGCAAAATCCTGTTTAACTACACTTGAAAATGATTCTGTGAGATGAGTGATGCAAACTTAATAGTTTTATTTACAATAGCAGCTAGAATCTACCATCATAAAGTTTCCCAGCTCAAGAGTTATATGAAATAAAGAATTTAGCACTGGCTCAGGACATATACAGACAGGTAAGAGTTTTTAAGGAACAGTTAAAGGAGGAGGAAACACACTCATGTCCCTATCTACATCAAAGGAGCTGTAGTGGAGCGTGTACCAAGCTTCAAATTCCTTGGTGTCCACATTTCTGAGGATCTCACCTAGTCCCTGAACTCCTCCATCCTGATCAAAAAGGCGCAACAGCGCCTTTATTTCCTGTGGAGCATCAAGAAAGCGCACCTCTGTCCCAGGATACTGATGGACTTTTACCGCTGTACCATTGAGAGCATACTCACCAACTGCATCTCAGTGTGGTTTTGCAATTGTCCTGTATCGGACCACAAAGCACTCCAGCATGTGGTGAAAACTGCCCAGCAGATTATCGGCACCCAATTGCCCACCATTGAGAACATATACCATAAACGTTGCCTGGGCAGGGCGAAAAGCATTATCAAGGATGCATCTCACCCTAACCATGGACTTTTTACTCTCCTCCCATCCGGTAGGAGCTACAGGAGCCTCCGCTCCTGCACCAGCAGGCACAGGAAGAGCTTCTTCCCTGAGGCTGTGACCCTGCTGAACTTCACATCATAGTGCTAAACAGTATTGCAACCATATTGTACTGTCTCAGTACTCTTATATTTGTGTGCTGTAGCACTTACTTTTTATTTGTAGTTATTTTGTAACTAACACTGCATTTCTGGTCAGATGCTAACTGCATTTCATTGGCTTTGTATCTGTACTTGGCACAATGACAATAAAGTTGAATCTAATCTAATCTAAAACTAAAATTGGAGGGAATGGGCAGGCAATGCTACAGCAACAGTAAGGTGTAAGTATTGAAGGGATTTGAATGCAAAAGTGATTAAAAGTGAAAGCAGTGTAGATGAGCAGCCACAGCAGAGCTGGCTGAATGGGTTAGGATAGAATTAGGTGACTGGGTTGCCGGTGTGGAAGTTGTGAGTCAAGTGGCACTATTGCTAAGTTGGTGAGTTAGTTAAAGGGAATTAGTTAGTGTTATCCTGCCATCGTGATTTACAATGTCATTTCTAATTCTCCATGACTTTCAATAGAATTTTTTTCTCATCTCCAGATTTCTTGAGTTAGTATAGCATGATTGAGTGAGTTTTTACAAAGCGATTGAAGGTTATCTCAGTACTGAGGGAGGAGTGTACCTTTGAAGGTGTAATACTGAAAGTCTGCTGCACTATTGAAGGGCCAAAACTGAGGGAGAGTTGCACTGTCAGAGATAATAAAACATCTGCCTAAAGTCATCTGTGGGAGATCCATCAGATTTTATCTTGAAGAAGAGCCAAAGAGTTGTCTCTATTGTCCTGAACAATGTCTATTCCTCAAGCAACATTGATAAAATTGAACCAGGCTTTTTGTTTGCCACCTCTTAACTAAATGGCAAAAACAGATAAAAAGAAAGTTTCTCTGAGTTGACTGACTCTTGTAAAGCATCAGTATGAGTATTGTTAAGCTGTTTATTTTGCAGCCGTTTTGATTGTTTTTGTTCTACATTGTTTTCGCAGGATGTGAGGGGAGCAGCAATATGTCCAGAGTGTCATTCTCCTGCTATAATGTTCTTAATGAATTTGACACCTGCCTCTGCAATACAGACAGATTGGCAGTCCTTTGGAGCTTCCCAGAGCTACAGCCTTCCTGTGGGTTTTTCCTCTGTAAAGGACAAGTTAGCTGCTGTTGGAAGTACTGTCAACGTAAGTGTACAAATGATTGTGGAAAACCTGCAGCCCCATAACTCATCTCATGCTGTGAACAATGACGCCAGTAGTAATGCTCAAACAAATCTAGTCACAAAATGGCGGAGTGAGGGCGCGTTAGACAACAGCGCCATCAAGCTTCTAAAAGGGGCCGCCGTAGAGGATCTGAAGACCGGGTATCCAACCTGTGCACTTGGCACAGAGGAGTCGAATTTGGGTCATTGTGAACTGGATACAGACAGCGATGAGTCTGTTGACCGAGATATAGAAAAGGCTATTCAGGAATACTTGAAGAAGAAGACAGAAGAAAGTTGCTCAATGTCGAACGTCATACATGATGCTGAAGTTCCTCCTGTAATACATCCACCTATCAAAGACGCTGCTCCAAATGTCAGTAATAGAATCTCACTTGAAGAAAAGGTGGTTCCCACTGAGCTTGTCAATGTTGACCCTCTTCCTGCCCACCCAAAGGCTACTGCAGGTTCCAGATGTTCTTCACCTTCCAGCATCAGCAGCAACGACTCTTTTGAACTGAGCATACAAGCTGAGATTGAAAGGTTCTTACAGGACAAGCGGGATAAAGAAACCAGCAATCCCAGTGACAAATTAGCATCGGAGGGAGGGCCAGCACAGAAGGAAAATCTGGTGAAGGTAGGACTGAAAAGCAGGAAGAGGTACATCAAGCCCAGCACAGGGAGCCAAGCACGTGTTGTCAAACCATTGGTGACAAATCCCAACACTCAGGTTCCTGGCACCAAATCCACCAAAGTAGGTGAAGCTGGCAAATCTGGGAAGACCAGTGAAAGGAATCCCAAGGGCCATAAGAAGCTGGCCAATGAGAAGCCAACAGCAATACCTAGCTTTAAGGATCTCTGCAAAAGCAGTAACATCCAGTTGAACATGAAGACTGAATTCTCTGTCCCAAAGCCTAATTCCATAACCACAGGAGCAGAGCTATCTGACTCCAGTAGCGATGATGGGATTGAGGAAGCCATCCAACGTTACCAGTTAGAACAGAAGAAAATCAAGGATCTTCCCTTTGCTCTTGGACTGTTACCTCACAAGCCTCTCTGTTCCATGAACTCTGAATCCTCTTTGGATGCTCGTCATGCACCCAAGGACGAGGGGAAGGAAACGGCACGAGCAACTCTGAGCAAGAAGCGGAAGCAATGTATACCCAAGTCTGTGGAGTCAAAGGCACAGTGTCCACACAGCCTTTTGGATACAGTCTCCAATAATCAGTTGAGTGATGACTTTGTAAAGCAAAAGGAAAGGAAACACATAGTCTCTGAGTTAAGTTTGAAAGGAACGGAGGCCCCATCAGAATTTTTTCGAAAGCAGGACGGCCCTCTGGTGGTCAGTATGGATGGCATGACAGGAACAACGATGTTGGACAGGGAAGAGCATGTGGCCTGTGGGAAGATGACCAGCAAATATGCCACTGTTAACTCCCAGCAAATCACATCTTCTGACAGTGAAGACAGTTCTGTGGATAGTAGTGACAGCATTGAAAAAGAAATTCAAAATTACTTGGCTCTGAAGCTGAGCCAAAGCAATCAGAAGTCAAATAAAGTGGAAGCTGTGAGCGAGTCAGTCAAAGTCTTCCCCTCAGATCTGAAGGAAAAAGATAGTCTGAACTTCTTCTCTCCTGTGTCTTCATCTCAGATGCCCTTATTACGGAAAGAAAGTCTGAAGTCTAATGACAGTGTTGGTCATAAAACTGGAAGAGAAAAGTTGAGAGAAAACCAGCCAGAGGCCAATGAAGCACCTGTTTCCAGGATTGACCCTGACTCTGCCCCCTCCAAGATTAAACTTAAAGATGATCTGTTGGAGCAAGATACTTTGGAGGTAGGCAATGTCTGGGACAGCGGGGCAATCAATAGAAATCAGGACAAGTTATCCCCCAGTTGGACTACCAGCATACAGTCCTGTCATAAGCCAGTCCACGATGCTTGGCAGACGGATGACAAAAGTAGCTCACTGGACAGTGACGAAGATCTGGATACTGCTACAAAGGATCTTCTGAAAACCAGAAAAAGAGTGGGGAGAAGAGCAAGGGACTCCAAGAACCGGTGCAGGAAGCGAGTACGGTTTACAGGGGCAGAGGTGCTCACCTTCTCTGAGCAAAACACCGGTATTGGGAATGAAACTCCCAAAGCCGCTGGTGAAGGCCTTGCATTGAGCCACGCCCCCCTGAAGAGCTGTTTGTCAAAATCTAGCAGGACAGTCTGTAGAAGTTATTTAGACTTTAAAAGTAAAAATAACAAAAGAGCTGGGGAGACATCAGAAGGCGAAGGAAATGGTAATATGGTTAGAATGGGAAGGCCCGTAATGGTCTTGTTATCTACAATGCCATCCACCATGGTTGAACCGGTAACTCAAAAAACCATGACCAGAGACAGCAGTTCCGGAGATAGTGATGATGGCATTGAGCAAGAAATCCTGAGATTCCTAGCAGAAAAAGCCAGAGGGAATAGTGTAGCAGAGGAAAGCTTGAAAGACCAGGGTGAAGTGCAAGATTTTACAGAGCGAGGCAAAGGAAGCAGACCGTTAAAAGTGCCAGGCCATGGTGGAGATATATCTTCCATTTCTCAGCAGACTGAGGGGTCTTGCAGCGTTGGTATGAAGGAACTGCATCATGAGGAAGAGGCAGTCACAGCTGGGTGTTCATTTGGAGGTACGGAAAGTGCTGCTGCTGCTGAAAGCAAGACTCGCATTCACGGGCCAGGTTTGCTTCGGGACGCTTGTGTTGTTCACAGTGCAGAACACCAGACTGAACACAGACTGGTTGTCAGAGAATTGTCAACTGTGCTTCAAACTGAAACTGCACTTGAGCAGGGGATTTTGCAAGTTGGTACCACAGACTGTCAAGGGAAAGAGAGCAGTAACAGCAATTGTGACTTGCACGGTACTGTCCTGCAGATGGATGATCCCTTAGGAAACTGCCTCGCCCAGAACGTGCAGGAGAAACAGGCAGCTGCGGGTTTCAAAGCAATTCCACCCTTGGTTCAAGAGCAAAGTGGACAATATATTGATCTCAGAGAGCAGGGTGTGAGACAGCCTCAACCAAAAGCAGTTCAAGCAATGTCTTTAGAGGGAACTGTAAGCAATTTGAAATCATGCAGTGTCATCTTCACTGAACCTCTCAGTGACACTGCGCCAAAAGACGGGGAGAAAGATGCTAGCAGTAGAGCTAAATATTCCATGGAAAGCCAGTCACATGTAGGGTGCAGTACAGAACAGAGCCCTCATACTGCAGGTAAAGCATATTCACACCTGGGTTGGACAGGCAGAGATAGAACTAAACCTGAGGAGGGTGGATACCCAAGCAGGCCTTCAGGATCTCTGATGCCATCAGTAAGTCCTGATGTTCACTCCAGTCAGATGAAGGGCCCGCCTTGTGTTACCTGGCGGGAGCAGAATGACCACAATTATCAGAGTGGAATGAGGTCAAATCAAGACGCTAGACCTGAATGTTTCAACTTTGTGAGATCACATTCATGTGAAAATAGAGGAGCGAGCACCAGTGTACCATTTGCTGCACATTCCATACCTTCAACCCACAAGGAAACCAGCAGGATAGGTCAGAGCGTGCAGAGTACAGAGTCAGAGACTGCCAAAGGAGCAGTGAGTGGTGAGGGAACTGCTGAAGAGAAGGCCAGCAGTCAGCACTCAGGTAAAGAAAATGGTGGAACTGCTCAATGGCAGTCGCTGAACCTGTCTTTGTTGGAAGCTAAGAATGAGGAGCAAAGCGACAGGAGACGAACAGGAGTGGGTTTTGAGGAGAAAAGTCCTCAACCCTTTTATGACAAAGCAAATGATCAATCAGACAATGGTGATAGGATGGAGACTAGTAGTTCAGGACAGAAGGGACAGTATACTGATGTGTAAGTATAACATTGTACAGTAGATTTTCTCTTAATTATTTAAGATAACCATTAAGTTCCATTGTAGATGGTGGAATGTTGGCAAGTGGCTTAAGACAATTTTTGGCTGATGTGATGAAAGGCTATCCTAGATAAGCATTTGATTTAGGGCAAAGAAAATACATTTTTAAAATGTCCATTCCTGTCTTTTCCAAATAAATGGGATGATTAAAAGTTGGGCTGTATAGTTTCAAAGCATTTCTTGCCATGGCTGAGGCCCCTGCTATGAAATGTAGTTGCCATTTGTTTCTGTGGTAGTGGAGGGCTCACCATTTCTCATCTTAAATTGATTTGTATTTGCATTTCTCAGGGTCAGTGCAGCACAGTCTTTCTTCCTGTCCATAGATAATACCCATAGCACATCATCCCAGAATCTGGAAAAATAGCCCCAGTTCTAATTATTGTTTTCAAGGTCAAAGCCGTAGTTATGGTGATCACTCTCAGCACTTCTGAACGAATCAGAAGGTCCAGATCCAGGCTCTGTTCCTGATGAATACATTCAGGGAACAACACAGGGGATTGTCTCTGATAGCTCCTAAGTTTGAATAGTACAAATTGTGTTGACGTGTAAATGAACGTCAGTTGGATGAGCTACTCTGAAGATTGAAAGTCAATAAGAGTAAAGATTGATCTGGGATGGAGAGCTACAATAGAAATTGTTTTTGAATTGACAGAGGGAAAGTACTTCAAACAGAAAATGTGTACAGTAACTAACTTGCACACAAACCTGCAGAAGGTACCTGATCCCTTTTTTATTGCATTCAAATTGTATTTTTATTTCTGTTAAGAAGCTGCACAAAAACTGTTTAATTGTTAATACAGGTAGTGGTAGCAGGTGACTTGGGATGCCAGGAAGTGAGGTGAAATTGCTGAGGAACAGACCCTGCTAAGGGACTATAATTTTGCATTCGTTGATTGAGGTTCAGGATGCTGACACTGGAAAATCAAATTGCTATCTAGTTGGGAACAGTACTACCAGATGCAGAAAAAGGATGGCTCTCTTTTCCTGGCTGTAGGCCTTATCATCAGCCTCATAACTAGCAGCTCCTAAACCCCACTGTATTAGATTATTTAAATATTCCTCTTGAAGCAAGGAGATTATGGACCAGAACTGCCAGTTTTCAACACCTACTTGATCTCTGGAGTTTAATTGGCCATCAGTAGGATAGCTTTCACCCTCGGCCAGTAGTTGAAGGTGTAGGTAATAATTACTTTTTGTTATTATCCTTGCAGGTTGGAATAGGATTTGCCCTTGGATGTAAATTATCAATGAATGATCATAAATCAGGGAGATAATTAGCAAATGACTGACGTCAGGAACTTACTTTCCCAAACTCATGGTCTTCATGAGGAAATTTGACCTCTAGAAATTTTCAGGCTAGTATGGCAATAGGCAAGCCTACGGCACCTGCTATTCCCAAACAGTCTCTCATCCAAGTATCAATCAGGCCTGAGCATGCTTAGCTTTCAATACCAAATGAGATTAGGCACAATAGTGGTCAGCATAACGCTACTACAATGTCAGTGACATGGATTCAATTCCCACTGCTGCCTGTAAGCAGTTTGTACATTCTCCCTGTTACCAGGTGGGTTTCCTCCGGGTGCTCTGGTTTCCTCCCACATTCCAAGACGTACAGGTTAGTAGGTTAATTGGTCACATGGGTATAATTGTGCCTCGCGGGCTCATTGGCTGAAAAGCCTGTTGCCGTGCTATATTTCTAAGAAGTCAGTTTTCTAGTATGCAGCAGGAAGAATTGTTTAAAAGAAAGCTATTCACAGCTGATCTCCGGAAAAGAGGGGGAACTGTAGTTTGTGTCAGGGTCAGGGGAGCAGTGTCATCGAGTATACTTTTTCCCCATTACTGTCAAGCGGCACTCATCCCAGGATCATCTGAGGGTAGAAGTGTGAGCTCGGTCATGAATGGGTTGAGAGGGGTAACAAATCAGCCATGACTGAATGGTGGAGCAGATTCGATGGGCCAAATGGCCTAATTCTGCTATGAGGTCAGATGGTCATGATCTCTCCATGGCAAATACTCTGTCAACACTCTATCAACTGGGATTGGATTCTGTAAGGAGAAGCTGTAGAAAAGTACCTTGGGAAAGGGTACCCTACTAAAAGGGGAGAAGTGAATCAGATATGTACGGATTTATATATAAATGCAAAGAATGTCAAATTCCAGCTCAGAACTCACATAGATAATCATGCAAAGGAATCTATTGAAATATGACATTTGTACAGACTTTATACTCCAAGAATACAGAATGACTTATTTTAATTAGGGCCTGTTTTAAATTTCTTGGCTCTTTATTTATGTAAAGCCTGGTGTATTTAATTCAGCAAAATCCCAGTGAGAAATGGGATTTATAAATGAGTTACCTGGCCCTTCTTCTGGATAACACATTGCAGCAGCTTTGTCAGGATGATTTCAGCAAAACACAATAATGATGTTGCACTGAAAAGCACCTTGTCACATCAGAGTATTGGGAAGTGCTTTCCAGTGAAAATTCTCTAAAGTGTCTAAACTGCTGTGGACAATGATTGTGGAACTAACTTTATAAATGCTGACCTGCTGAGTCCCTCCAGTATTTTGTTTCTGTGCTTATAAATGCTAATCCTTCTTTCCAAAATAAAATAGTACTATCATTTTCTGTTAACATTTAACAACGAGTGCAGAATAGAAAATTGCAGGAATGTAGCAACTCCTGGGGAAACCGTCACTAATCTAAATTCATTTTGATGGCCTTTTTACTGGAATGAAGTGTTGTGGCTTACAGGGCAGTTAATGGTGATGGGACCAATTTTGAAGAAATTAGGAAAAGGTTTACCAGCAACATCAGTGTATTGTCTTACGTGGAATATTCTGTCCACAGATTTCATCTGCGTCTAAATATCAGATTTAATAACAAGTGATTACACATAAGTAATGAATGTTGCTGCAAAGACCAGCGTTTATTATCTATTCCAAATTACCCTTGAGAATGTGATGATGTGATATCATCTTTAAGAATGCTTAATGATCCATGCATGCTCTTCTGCAATCTTCATTGAATTGTGTACCGTACCTCAACGGTAATGAGGAAGTGCTGGGTCATGATTTTGAATATTGTGGTGAAATACAGTTCTACTATTAATTGTGTCTCAGAGCACCTTAGACATACCCAGTTTTGAAATATCAGTTTTATTTAGAATCTCTCTAACAGAAAACAGTGATTGTATCCTACATCATAGCAATGTGAGGTCAAAATCATGTTGATTTTTCTTCTTCATCTTCTGCTGAACCACTCACAGTCATGTCCTGGATTTAGCCAGCTAGGTGAAAAATGGTACACTCAAGCTACTCTTGAAGGTGGAAAATAAAGACCCTTTTCCCCTCCTTGCTATCCACCCATCTGGCTGCATTTTATGCCTTGTTCTTTGTAGTAATTTTTATTATGGTGGAGCACTAATTCATCAGGCAAGGCAGGATAGGAGGTGATGTTCAGCATAGATTGCCTTGCCCACCATTGACAATGTTGAAGTCTCTGAGAAGCACTCTTATTTTTTTGTATTAGTCATGATGGGTATGTTGAGCCAATAAGAAAGGGATGGTATTGAAGAGTATGATTCTTTGAGGGATGGAGTCAAGTTTGATAGTTCTATTGAATAGCATTCCCAATTTTGGCATGTTTTCAAAGTCTCCAGAGCTGTGATGTCTTTCCCATGCACAAATTCGCATGATCTTTCTGGTATGGATATTGTGTAGCAGTTTGATTGCCCTTTCCCTTCTTGCATGCCCAGCACAGAGCCACTGGACCTGTTCTAAATCGATTCTTTTGAGGGTAGTGGTCGTGCCACATAACACAATGGAGCATGAGCTCATGTTGAAGAGACTTCATGTTAATTGAATTTAAATTCTTTGGCTGTCTCGGTGAAACTGGAGCTCTTCATTTAGAGAATCAACAACAACTTGGAACCTGACATCTGAATGCATAAGCAATGTAAGCATGCAGCAGCTGATACTGGGTTTGGTCTTAACTTGGGTGTGAAGTGAGGTGAAGTAGATTGAACAGTTTTCCCAGTGGTTCTGCAGATGAACTTCACTCTAATGGGCAGCTTGTTGGAGGCATAGCAAAGTATTACAGCAAGAAGATGAAAGAGTGCCGGAGTGATTATGCAACCTTGTCTGATACTGATCTGTAGTGAGATGGGCCTCTTGTGAATGTATTAATGCATTGGTTAGGCAAACCGTCATGAAGCAAATGTAACTCAGAGAAATTTGCACCGGCATCCAAATGTAACGAGGATGCTCCACGGTCCCACACAATCAATGTATTCAAAGGTTTGAGTGAGGTAGAAAGCCCCATGTTTTGTGGTTGGTGCTGTTCTCTTCACTTCTCTTAGACTTGAGGAGTTAGTGTGTCACTGGAAAGAGTATCTTGGAGATCCCTAAATAGTTAAGAGAATTGGATTTGTATCCTTGCTTGTGGAAACTCAGTCATTCTGAGATTCACTGACACTTCCTTCTCTTCTCAGATGTCAGAGATAAAGTTGTGGACTTGTGGGAGATGTTCCTCACCATCAAGTATTAAAACATTAGCATGTATACTATATGTTCGCAGGGCCTTTTCATTTGGCTTTTCGCCTTTTCAACTTGTCGATCAAAGTTAGTAGCAAGGCTGCATGAGATAGTTTGCAGTTTTGAATTTATCCTGTTTAGGATGGTGGTAATGCCAGGTAGCTCAATGGAAAATGTGGTTTGGATGGGTATGGAATTTCACCTGACTTAACTAACTGAATTTAAGTTCTCTAGCCAGCTTGGTGGGATTCTAGCTCATGTCACTGGATCACCCAGGAATGACTTCTAAAATATTTGTCCAGTAATGAAACCCTTCTAAATGAAACCACATACTCTGTAGCATTATTCATTAGTGATCCAAAGAAGTAATAAAATCATTTCACTTTTGTGTTTTTAATCCATTTTTTCCATTTTTGATGTATGTGTTGCCAAATATTTTTTCTGTTTTGTGAAATTTTCTTGTGATGTTGAAATTTCTCCTCCGTTTTTGCCTGAGGGGTATATTGTGCACATAGTTTTTAACAAATTATGTGAAATATTTAAATTATACAGTTCCACATTTTCTTGGCAATTATCTAATAAATAGCACAGTCTTGTGATACTTGTGATGTCGGTTATTATTTCTCAACTCTTCTGCTGGGTGCACAAGGTTGTAGATAATTGAATCACTTTTGTTCTATGTCTTTCTTCTCTTCTCCACCAACAAAATCCCATAACCCCATACGTTACAATCTATCACCCCGACACTCTACTCCAATCTCTCCCACTGTCTTCCTCCTTTTTCTAGTCCCTTCCCCTTATCCTTTTCTGTCTGTCCCCACTCTCTAGTCTTTCTCTCTGTTGACATACATGAGAATATCTCCTGTTTGGTGTTTCAAGTGAGTTCTTCAAAAGAATCAGCGAAGTAGTGTTCATGGGTTTGTGATGCATTCGGAAATCTGATAGCAGAAGGGAAGAAGCTGTTCCTAAACCATTGAGTGAGGGTCTTCAGGCTCCTGTACCTTCTCCCTGATGATAGTGAAAAGAAGACATGTCCCAGGTGGTACGGGTTTTTAATGGTAGATGCCATCTTCTTTAGGCATCACCTTTGGAAGATGGCGTCGATGGTGGGGAGGCTTATGCCCATGAGGGAGCTGGCTGAGTTTCCAGCCTTTTACGATCCTGTGTATTAATACCTCCATACCAACTGGGGATGCAACCAGACAGAATGCTTTCCACAGTACATCTGAAGAAACTTGCTAGAGTCTTTGGTGACATACTAAATCTCCTCAAACTCCTAATGAAGTATAACCACTGGTTTGTCTTCATTGAGATTGCATGAATATGTTGGGTGTAGTATAGATTCTCCAAGACTGATGGCCATGAACTTGAAATTTTTCGCTCTTTCTACCGCTGACCTTTCAATGAGGATTGGTGTGATCTCTCAACTTCTCCACCCTGAAGTCGACAATCAGTTCCTTGGTCTTGCTGACATTGAGTGCAAGCTTATTGTTGCAACACCACTCAATCAGCTGATCTATCTCACTCCTGTATGCCTCCTCATTGCCATCTGAAGATTCTGCCAACAACAGTAGACGGCAAAATATTTTTTTTCTTTCTGTTTGTGTTGTTACACTGTAATAGCCACTTAACTAGAATGGGATCGTAAGCAGAAAACCAGCAATGGAAAAATGAACCAAATAATAGCTTTGCTGTTTGATTCTAACCATTAGCCATATATATCCGGCAGTATCTGTTACTTAGGACCCTTTACAGCACATTTTAATAGATACTGGATGATCTCCAGTGCCTCATTCAAATGGCTGTACTTTATGTGGCCACATGAATTCAATTGCAGGAAGGAAATTTCTCCCGATAAACCGATACTTCGGTAGAGGTAATCTGGACAACAATCGGGATTGGGAATTGTGGCCTAATATTTTTCTCTGCCCTGATGTTCAGGGTTGTATAATTACGAAGTACATTGCATAGCAAGAAGAACAATGCAGTGTTTACTCTGTAAAAGGTAATGAAAGAAAAGAAGCCAGTAAAAAAAAAACTTAAATCCTCACAGACTTGATATTAAACAGGCCCCATCAATGCAGAGCGGTGTACCAGACAGCTGATAGATTTAGTCCCTTGTCCTAAATTACAGAATATGAAAATCACTACTACATTCAACAGGTTCCTGCTCAGAATGGTGTGTGTGCCTTGGGTCAGACATCACTTTGAGCAAACCTTGGGTACCATATCTAGTACTGGTCAGTTCGTGAGGCTCGAGTTGAATACCTGGTGTTACCTACAGCAGAGCAAATGTGATATTTATGTACGAACCTCTTGTTAGGTGGATTTGCACTGCACACTTGATAGCAGTTGGGCTGCAGGGATGCCATCCGATGAACAAGCATGGTATAAACAGTAGAAAAGATGTATCTGGACTTGGGGGCCTGAATTACTAGGAGAGGTTGTGTAGTTTAGGTCTTTATTTCATGGATTATAGGAGATTAAGGGGGTGACCTGATAGAAGTAATGAAGGGGTATAGATGAGGTAAAAGTACATAGTCTTTTTTCCCCAGGGCGGGGTTGTTTAAAAACAAGAAGGCATAGGTTTAAGGTCAGAGACGAGAGAATTAAAAGGGATATCAGGAGCAGCTTCTTCACGTAAAGGCTGATATGTATTTGGAATGAGCTGTCAGAATTAGTGGTTGAGGCAGGCATATTAGCAACATTTTAAAGCAACAATGGTTAGCACAATGCTTTATAGTACCAGTTTTGTTGTTTCGTATGACATGGTCCATTCAGGAGCCGGGGTTGAATCAATCTTCGTGAGGCATCTGGTCAACATGGGTGGCCCTGAGTTGGCATCATCTGATTGAGTTCTTGAAGCACGCAAGCCTCCACACACGTCAACGTGTCGATCCAGGTCACGGAGGACAGTATCAGTGACTCGGGTTCAATCCCTGCTGCTGCCTGTAAGGGATTTGTACGTCCTCCCTGTGACTGCGTGGGTTTCCTTCGGGTGCTATGGTTTCCTCCCATGATCCAAAGACACGCCTGTTGGTCTTTGTAAATTGTCCCATGATTACGCTAGGATAAAACCAGCGGAATGCTGGGCGGCACAGCTCAAAGAGCCCATTCCGTGCTGTATCCCAATAAATAAATATGTGGATAGGAGAGGATTAGAGGGCTACAGGCCAGATGTGGGAAAATGGGATTACCTCACTGGGCTTCACGGTCAGCATGGTGGAGTATGACTTTATGACTCTATAAGCATTATATTTGTGTTCACAATACAGTGGTGTTACGTCAATTCCTGTTCCTAGGCATGCTGGGGAGATTCCAATTTATCTATCACCTACCTTGTGCATTCTAACTATCCCATCTGGCTTGGAATCCAGTAGGGAATAAATCACAAGCATAGCTGGGAAGACTTCCACTTTACTGTAATTGGAGGTGTGAATATGAGATAATTATCACACTTTAACTCATGTGAACATACAAATATAGTGCAGGAGCAGCCGTGGTTCCAACAGCTGTGGTCAGTTAGTTGTAACTTGCTATTACGTACAAATTATCATGCTCACTTGAGAGCAAGATATTCATGATCTAATGCTTTACTAAATAAAGATACCATCTGGCAAGGTACTGAGTCATATAGACAGGGCAATCACACATATCTGCCACAAAAGCTGCTCACAGTTCAGATACCGGAGTTGGAGTTGGCTTCAGTGCCCTCCCACAGATTCAGGATGAAATCTAATTCAGCCTGACCAAGTTTAATACTTCAGTACAGATTCCATTAATTCCACCCAGTTAACAGAATTTCACTTGAGGGGTTAACCTTTCATGTTTGCAACTTACAGATTCTAACAGCAGATAAATATTGTATGCTTAAATCATCCTTCCGTGCTTCATAATTTGTCTGGGAATTGAATTTGATCATTGTTTCCTTCCGTTTACGAATATCTCAGTCTAATCCTGCAATATCATTTGGACGCCTTCTATCCCACTTCAACATTGCAGATGGCCATTTCAAGCAAGGGTAATGAGGATGCGTCCCAACAGGAGATCGTAAAACCTGCAGTTTCTCATACGTAAATAGATAGGGCATCCAAATTAGAGCTGGAAATAGTAGCAGCTGATTCATGCTATTTGCTGATTTTATGTTTAGCTGCATTGCTGGTGGTAGCCCTGATTGACAATGAAACCTATTTAAACAATGTCCTGGGGTGTTGCCTGGGTGGTGATTTTTCTTCACATCATTGGAGGTAAATGCTTGTGATCTATTTGTGCTGCAATTTTCCACGTATATTCTAAATCTGTACTAAAGCATAATATTTGCATTGCTGTTCTGCGCCAGCCTTCTGTATGCTCCCTGCAGTTGCCTCAAAATACCAACTAATACCAAATCAGCAAATGAAAAGGACATAAGATTAGAGTTGCAATGAAAGTTTATAACAGCACACCCAGATCATCCAGGTACTTTGTAAACACCCCCTTTCTTATGATTTATTTATTGTTGGGATACTGGCATTCATTTCTCATCACATACTGACTCTTGAGAAGTCCCATGTGCAATATCTTCCTCTTAATGTTTTTGTTTGTGTGTTGAAGATACTTCTAAAATGCATTTGTGAAGGAGATTCCAGAATTTTGAATCATTGTCGGTGAAGAGATGGAGTATATTTCCACGTCAAGGGGATTTATATAATTCACAGGGGCGGCATTGACCCGATATATCTTGCGCCCAGCTGTTGGAAGCCATGAGGAAGGTGCTGCTGAAGAAGACACTTCACTACATATTATAGAAAGTACATTCTTCAATGTGCCTGCCTTTGGTCAATTCAGGAATAAGTATTTGAAGGTCAAGTCTTCAGACTTGGCACAAAACTCATCCCTGCCCTTCTAAATATTTCTGAGACTTGGGCCACCTAGGGAAGGCATTTCAGGTACTGGAAAAAATAGCATCAGCAATTCCTTCACAGAATCCTCCAAATTTACTGCAAGGACAAGCAAATCAGTATCTGTCACCGCTCCCTGTTCAGCATCTATAAGGGGGAAGCCATAAAGTTTATATACATGATATCAGACTTCCAAAACAGACTTATTATTCCAAGCTTTTTCAATTCTGTGCTATGGAAGCACACTAAACCCTTACACAAACAATAGAAGGAGCGGATCACCTCGGAAATGAACTACTCACTCATCTCATGGGCCACCACCAGGCCCACCTGTGTAAGGATCAGTAGATCCTGCGTAGGTCTCACAAAGCCAAAGTAGTAATAAGTCATCCCTGACTCTGAGGATCTGCTCAAGAGGAAGGTACCCCCTGCAGCCAGTGGAGAGGTTAGCTGCCATAGAATTGAAGGCACATGCCGTCAACAGTCAGGGGATTAGATGTGGGATTCCCCGAGAGACCAACACTAATTTGAAACATTTTCAAAATTAAGTTTCTTTATTGACTTCCAGGATCTGCAGAGTCAAGGCTGATGTACTTCCACATAACTAAGGGATTGCTGCAATATCAGAGCTGACACTTTTCAGTTGGATTGTCTGCCCTTTTGATTGGGAACTTTGGAAAAAAAAAAGTCCTTTTGGCTGTACTGGAAGATGCAGTGCAGCAGAATTCTCAGTTTTCTTGACAATGTATATCCTCAGATCAACATCGCTAAAGCTGATAATATGGTCATCTAAATCAGAACTGTCTGAAGGAGTTTGCTGAGTGCAAATTGCCTGTTGCTTGAACCACTTTCAACACTTCAAAAATACTTTATTTTCCATGACTTTTAATAAAATGAAATATGCCAATAAAATGCACATTTTCTTTCCTTTTGCGACACCCGTGTGTATATAATGGCAAAATACTTGCTGATACTTGAATATCTGTTAGGCTGACACCCAACAGCCTTCAGTCCTTCAAGTGGTCTCCAAGGTCCCAGATTGTCTCCTGTCATTTGTCAAGGTCTCCATTTGTATGATACAAATTACCGCCAAAAGCCGAACTTCCCGGTGCCCAAACTTTTTAATTCCAGTTCTCATTCCCGTTCTAACATGTCGGTCCATGACCTTCTCATGTGCCAAGAGGAGGAGCGACACCTTCTATTCTGTCTGGACAGCCTCCAACCTGATGGCATGAATATCAATTTCGCTTTCTGGATAAAGAAAAATCCCTCCCCCTCCCCTCATCTATTCTGGTCTCTTATCTCTTCTTACCTACCTATCACCTTCTATTTTTCTTTCTCCTAAGGTCCACTCTCCTTTCCCAACAGATTCCTTCCTCTCCAGCCCTTTATCTTCCCTACCCTCCTGGCTTCACCTATCACCTTCTAGCTATCCTCCTTCCCCTCCCTCCACCTCGTTTATTCCCCTTTCCTGTTCGGTCCTGAAGAGGGGTCTTGGCCTGAAATGTCAACTGTTTATTCATTTCCATAGAAGCTGCCTGACCTGCTGAGCTCGTCCAGCATTTTGTGTATGTTGCTTTGGATTTACAGTATCTGCAAAATTTCTTCTGTTTGTGATTTACCACCAACCCAGACGTGAGAAAAATAACACAGGTCAGATTACTCTTTGCGTTACGAATCAGCTGCTGAAATCTCATCATGCCTGTGTTACTTATGGACTTCACTGTTCCAATGTCCAGTCTCCCATTGTTCTACTCTCTGTAAGGTTTGGTAGAATTCCACCGCCCATGTCTTACCAGCACCAAGTCCTATGAAGTGCCCTGAGATATTTTGCCATGTACAATACAAATATAAGTTATTTGTAGTTTTGCTTGCATCACACTGTACTTATGAATTAATTTTTTTAAATGTTCTTTATTATCAGCATTGAATTGCAGAGACTGTCAGATTGGGGGTCAACTGTGTTGTAAGCTCAATGAAACAGGTTCCTCTCTTGTTTTCAATTAATTCCTAGGAGACACCACTTCATTATCAGGTACATAGCAACAGGACTTTCAGGTCCTCTGGGCTACTATTCTGCCATTCAAAGAGATCATGGTGCACAATATATACTTTAAAATCATTTCTTGGCATTGCACAGGCACAGCACTAAACTGAGACTGTATCAGGCAGAATCTGAAATATTTGCACCAGGAGATTACACAAACAAACAGCTCTAACGCAGCTGCAGCTCAGGAACAACACTAAGATAGGCATTTAGTCAGCTATTTGTAGAACATAACATTAAAGTTCTCATGAGTTAACAACTCGCTCCCTCAGATCCACTTGCATTAACATACTCTCCTCATTAATAACCATTCACTCTGGTGAGGTCACCATCAGGTATCACAGATTTAAAATCGAAAGGGTAAATGAGCTCATTTCTTTCACTTAGATAGTCTTCGTGATTGTAACTGTACATATCGAAAGGTGGCAGACACTGATTCCATAAATAGTTCGAAAAACAACACAACTTGGCCAGCTACTTGAGAGTAAGGCATCCAAAGTTTATGGACAAGAGTGCAGATGTATCAGCCAAACCTCTTACCTTGACTTTCTGGTATATTCTCCTTAATTGTAACCAACCACTCCCATTCAGTTTTAAAATTGTACTATAAAACCCTAACTTTCTGGTCTTGTGTTAACTTAAATTGAGGACACTTCATGGAAAATGGAAAACATCCTTGACTTCTCTGAGCTGAACTAATACATGTCCACCTTCACTGTTGAACATGTTACTTAACATAAATTAATCCTGGTTTCCTATAAAATCTCCTTTAAGCTATCCACACCTGCCACAGCATTGAAATGCCCTTAACAAATTGAGAAATTACATCCTAAGCAAATTTATCTATTTCCCTTATCAATTTTCTTGACCTGCCTACAGACTTTGTCATAACTGACCTCACCACTTTCCTATTGCATTATCCAGCCAAGTGGGAATGCCTACAATACTGCAATGATCTAAAAAAGTTTAGGATACTTATGCATTCTCACCCAAGGCATCTATTTATAAAGCCCTAGATCACAGTTGTCTTTAACACTGCTCAACTTGTCAATAACCTGTATATTTCTTCACTTTTGTTTCAGGATGCGTCTGTCTTCATACATTGAACCTGGTTTAAATATCGAGTCATACATTGTTCTAAGCCCTGAAAAGCTGTTCTGCAAACATTCTGCCAGATATTCACTTAAGAGAGCGAAATGCAGCCAGGATAAACATACAGTGCCACAATTACTGATCCAAGATTACATTAGACTCTCCTTATTCTTCATGAGGCTATTAGTCACTGAAACAGGGGTAGGCTTTGACCCATTCTTCAGTATTAAAATAGGAATGATGAAAAATGCCAGAATATTACACATGCCCAGTCTTCTCATGCTCTCTAACCCATAGATGTTAGACAGACCCTTTCAACAGCCATTATGCTCTTTGTGGATGTCAATGAGAGACTCAACTGGGCTCTTTTCCTTAGAGTAGGGAAGGTTAAGTGAAGATTATTAACAAAATTAAGATTTAAAAGTGGGTAGATAAGGAGAAAGAATTTCTCCTAACAGAGGGTTTAATAAGCATAGATTGAGAACATGTAAAATAAGAGAATGAAGAGGAGGCATTGGATCTCACAATCCTGTTCAATCTTTGTGTAAAATCATGGCTGATCTCCAACGTAAGTCAAGATGTATGCCGTTAATCCAAATCTCCTTTCAGGCAAACAATTAGCTTCCTAGGACATTTTGGAGGGAAGTTAAGAGTCAGCCTATTGCTAATGTCAGGATTATGCAGGCCAAAACAGGGAAAGGTTACTGATTCCTTTTCTGAAGGTGCATTGGCAAACCAGTTGGGTTTTACAAGATTATAATAGCCTTTCCAGCCCAGGGGTGGGGGGGCGTGGAATGGGAGTTGTAAATAATCTAACAACCCACCCCCAGAGAAGCAGGAAACCACAACCTCTAGGGATAGAGGGAAAGGGTAAGCAAAGAGAACTAATTGAACAGTGCTTTTAATGGACCCCTTGCTTGACACATATATATAGTTAGGGTGCCTAAGACCTTTGCACAGGTCTTTGTATTTGTCAATGTGGAATGGACAGCGAGTTCATAAATCTGGCAGGAGCAAAGCATGTTGGGAATAACAAGGGTGGAGCGCCACAGGAGGGTTGAGGGGCAAATGACAGAGTGAGTGCCAGGGGCCTGGGGTGGTGTGGGTACAGACACACTCAGCCCTGAGACACCAGGCAAGATCATTCAATTTCAAACAATTGGCTTATTGATCATTACAGAATGTCTCTCTGGTGCTTTCTGCTCCCTCCCCTCTCCCTTCCCCTTTTCCCAACCGTGATTCCCTTCTCCCTGCCCCCTTCCCACTCTCAATCTACAATAGAGACGCACATCAGAATCGGGTTTATCATCACTTGCACGTCATTGAAATTTGTTTATTTTTTGCAGCAGTAGTATAGTACAATACATAAAATTACTATGGTACTATGCAAAAATCTTAGACACCCTAGCTCTCTCTCTATATATAAGACTTTTGTACAGTACTGTATGATTTTACAACATTTCTATGTGATGTCAGAACAATTAGCTAATTACTAGATTATAGAAAAAATGAGAAGTGATTTTTGTCTGTAATTTCACAATTTTTACACAGAATGAAAAAGTAAACCTTCTATAGATGTACTGTGGAGAGCATTCTGACAGGCTGCATCACTGTCTGGTATGGAGGGGCTACTGCACAGGACCGAAAGAAGCTGCAGAAGGTTGTAAATCTAGTCAGCTCCATCTTGGGCACTAGCATACAAAGTTCCCAGGATATCTTTAGGGAGCGGTGTCTCAGAAAGGCAGTGTCCATTATTAAGGACCTCCAGCACCCAGGGCATGCCCTTTTCCCACTGTTACCATCAGGTAGGAGGTACAGAGTCTGAAGGCACACACTCAGTGATTCAGGAGCAGCTTCTTCCCCTCTGCCGTCCAATTCCTGAATGGACTTTGAAACTTTGGACACTATCTCACTTTTTTAACATATAGTATTTCTGTGTTTGCACATTTTTAATAATCTATTCAATATATGTAATTGATTTATTTGTTTATTTATTATTTGTTTATTTTTTTTCTCTCTCTGCTAGATTATATTGAACTGCTACTGCTAAATTAACAAATTTCACATCACATGCCGGTGATAATAAACCTGATTTTGATTCTGAGATGAGATCAACTTAACCATCACTCCCAACAAAATATAATTGCATTGCTCTCAGGTGTTTAGTACCTACAGTGAGATTTTTTAAAAAGCTTATTACATAATGGTGATTCACAAGAGGTTAGTATTGAGGGAAACTAACAGAATGTGTGTTGCTTGAGGAACTGAATGCAAATACAACGAGGTTTTGCCTCAGCTAGACCATTTATGGAGTACTGGAGTATTAATACTCTTTAAAGGAGGAGTATGGGTCTCCTTATTTAAGGAAGGAAGCAATTCAGAGATTCTCTACACCAGTACCTTGAATGAAAGCGATGAACTGAGGCTGAAGCTGTTGGCCTGTTCGATCTGCTCCAGGCTTTGTGTCTATGGACTCACTTTCATTCCAAGTGCTTTTGCTTGCTTTTATTGTTTGCACAATTTGTTTTTTCCCCTCCCTCTCTGCGCATCGGGTGTTTGCTGGCCTTTTTTAAATGGGTTCTTTCAGGTTTCTTGTTTTGAGACAAATCTCACGGTTGTATAATTTATGCATACTTTGATAATAAATGTACTGTACTTTGAACTTTGAATGAGCAGATTGTCTTTTGATGAAAGGTTGGACCGATTAGGCTTATATCCACTGGAGTAAGACAGGACATGATTGAAACATATAAAGTCCTGAGGGGTGACTGAGAAAAGGAGATTTCCTCCTATGGGAGAATTTAGAACTAGAAATCACTGTTTAAAGTAAGAAGTCGTTCAATTAAGACAAATAAGGCATTTCTTTTTCTTTCAAAGGATAATAAAGCAAAACCTTTGAAGATGAAGATCAATAGATGCAGTAGATACTTAATAAGCAAATAGGTGAAAGGTTACCCACAAAGGTGGAATGCAGAATTGAGTTTAGAGCAGCCTTGGAATGATGTAACAGGCATAAGGGGTCAAGTAAACTCCCAAACCCAGGCTTGAGGGGTCAAGTAACCTATTCCTGCTCCTAATTCATATATTTGTACATTAATAAATGAAGAATCTGAATCACTAATACATGTTGATATATCTGAAGATGTTTGGAACTGACTGTACAATTATTTGATTAAAGCCTTAAAGTTTGGGATTTCATCCCAAAATTGTTAAAGCATGGAAGTGAAAAGTTTATTCCCTAATCTACTTCAAAACAGTGGCTTTCTATATATTATCATCTGATAGGGCAAAAATGAGGCTTAATTTTTGTCAGCTGCAGCTCAGTAGGTGATTGTCAGCTGTGAGTTTGAGGTTGGTCAGATACTGGGGACTGGAAGTCCTATAATTTTCTGCAGCAAATTGACACACCGCCTTTTGTTATTTGACAGCTAATTGCTGATTGGAAACTTTGTGCACGCAGAGCTCACTTTGGTAAATTGCAATGCACTCCACCATGTGGTCGATGGACTTTAACACAGAGAACGCAAGGCATACAGCACATGCAAGCTAAGACTGGCAAGATGCTGAAGTGTTTTGATATGAATATATATCTGAGACAACTCACGATCAGCCCTATTCCTCAGCAACACACACAAAATGCTGGAGGAACTCAGCATCTATGTAAAAGAGTACACAGTCGACGTTTCGGGCCAAAACCCTTCATCAGGACTGGAAAGGAAGGGGAGAAGGTGGGGGGAGGGGAGGAAGAGGTACCAGGTGCAGGTGATAAGTGAAACTGGAAGATGGGGAGGGGTGAAGTAAAGAGCTGGGAAGTTGATTGGTGAAAGAAATAAAGGGCTGGAGGAGGGGGAATCTGATCGGAGAGACAGAAGATCATGGAAGAAAGGGAAGGGAGAAGAGCACCAGAGGGAGGTGATGGGTTAGTAAGGAGATAAGGTGAGAGAAGGAAATTGGAAAGGGGGAATGATGAAGTGGGGTGCAATTTAGATTAGATTATGAGGACACTCAGTCCTCGTTTATTGTCATTTAGAAATGCATGCATTAAAAAATGATACAATGTTCCTCCAGAATGATATCACAAAAAAACCAGGACAAACCAAGACTAAAACTGACAAAGCCACATAATTATAACATATAGTTACAACAATGCAAAGCAATACCGTAATTTGATAAAGAGCAGACCATGGGCACGGTAAAAAAAGTCTCAAAGTCCCGATCGACTTATCATCTAATGCAGACGGAAGGAAGAAACTCTCCCTGCCATGAGCTTCCAGCGCCGCAAACTTGCCGATGCAGCACCCTGGAAGCACCTGACCACAGTCCGATTCATGAGTCTGTCCGAAAACTTCGAGCCTCCAACCAGCCCTCCGACACCAAGCACTGAGCACCATCTCTGCCGAGTGCTTCGACTCCGGCCGCCAAGCAACAGGCAAAGCCGAGGATTCGGGGCCTTCCCCTCCGGAGATTTCGGATCATACAGTAGTGGCGGCAGCGAAACAGGCATTTCAGAAGGTTCACCAGATGTTCCTCCGTGCTCTCACGTCTGCCTCCATCAAATCAGAATTGTGCACGGCCTCCTACTTGACAGAATACAGATAGTCATCAATTGCTGGAAGTTCGCAAAATTGGTGTTCATGCCATCAGGTTGGAGGCTACCTAGATGGAATATAAGGTGTTGCTCCTCCAACCTGAGTGTAGCCTCATTGCAGCAGTAGAGACCATGGACCGACATGTCGGAATGGGAATGGGAATGGGAAGTAGAATTGAAATGGGTTGCCACCAGGATATCCCACTTTTTGTAGCGGACAATGAAGGTGCTTGGTGGTCTCCCAGTCTACGTCGGGTCTCACCAGGAGCACTGGATACAGTCGATGACCCCAACAGACTTGCAGGTGAAGTTTCACCTCACCTGGAAGGACTCTTTGGGACCTGAAATGGTAGTGAGGAGAAGAAGAAGAAGAAGAATATCTTTATTGTCATTGTTGTGGAGCAATGAAACACAGTTTAGCAGCTCAATGTTTTGCAGCATGACAAAGAATATATACATAAAATAAACTCTAAAACCTCAGGAGTGCAGTCCAAAATTAATAATATATGGATGGGGGTGTAGGACTATTGCACACCCGCCATTCCTGGAAGTGTGATGCATTTAGCTGTCGCCGTCTTAGGAGGAGGGCAGGAGGAGGGAAGGGGGTGTTATACATTTCACTGCTTGTGGGTAGAAGCTGTTAAGGAGTCTGTTTGCTTTTGTCCTTAATGCTCTGTATCCCCAGAAGGTAGAGGGGAAAACAGGTGATGTCCAGGATGAGTGGGATCCTTTGAAATACAAGTAGCCTTCTTTTGAAGTCTGCCAGTATAAATGTCTCTGAGGGAGGGTAATGTTGTGCCAATAACCCGCTCTGCTACCCTCACCACCCGCTGCAAGTCCTTCCTGTCCTGTTCTGTGCAGCTGGCAAACCACACTGCACAGCAATACGTCAGGAGGCTCTCTATAGTTGTCCGATAGAAGTTGATCAGCAGGTGATGAGGGAGGAGAGCGTGCATTAGCTTCCTTAGGAAGTAGAGCCTCTGTTGGGCCTTCCCCACCTGATAAGAGATATAGGCAGTCCAGGTGAGGTCAGCCGAGATGTGGACTCTGAGGAACGGTAGAGGAGATGTAGGGGCAGCTGTGGCACTTGTTCAGCTTGCAAAGAAAAGTACCAGGAGGGAAATCAGTGGGGAGAGTCTCATGTTTGCAGCCCTATTTCTGTTTAAATTACACCATTCAGCTGTGGGGTCTGGTAAGTTTGCAAGAAGACAATGCCATGAATCATCTCAGACCCAATACCCAGCATCTCATCTCGATGGTAAATGCTTCATTCCTTACAGGGTGCACCATGATCCCTACTCAGCCTACCCACCTCATGTTGCTTGGTGACCCAAAGGTGTGTGTCTCAACATGTCTACGCCATTACCCCCACGACTTGAAGACCAAATTAGTCCCAAATTAGGATATAGGAATGCACCTGAGTCAATGGTGGAGGCAGATACACTAGTGAAATTTAAGAGACTGCTAGACAGGTATATGGGGGAATTTAAGGTGGGGCTGGTTATATGGGAGGTAGGGTTTAAGGGTTGTCACAACATTGTGGGCCGAAGGGCCTGTACTGTGCTGTACTGTTCTATGTTCTGATAATCCATCATCCTCAGCACTTTGATTGTACTACAGCAGCAGATTTTCCAAACTATCAAATATTACTCATGAACACGAGAAAATCTGCAGGTACTGGAAATCCAAAGCAACACACACAAAATGCTGGAGGAACTCAGCAGGGCAAGCAGCATCTATGGAAATGAATAAAGAGATGATGTTTCACACCAAGGATTTTCTTCAGGACTGAGAAAGAAGGGGGAAGATGCCAGAATAAAAAAGGTGAGAGGAGGGGAAGGAGGTTTGCTGGAAGGTGATAGGTGAAGCCAGAGGGGTTGGAAAGGTCAAGGGCTGCAGGAGAAGAAATCTGATAGGAGAGGAGAGTGGACCATAGGAGAAGGGAGGAAATGATAGGCAGGTGAGAAGAGGTAAAAGGTCAAAGTGGGGAATAGAGGAAAGGAGGGGAAAGTTACTCGTATTATTTCAACACATTTATTTAATAGTATAGTTATACTAGTTACACATGTCACACAGTAGATTTTTTCAGGAAAATCAGTGAATTTAAACAGAGCCAAAACATGCATGTGCTTCAACTTTTAAATCCAGCTACAGAATTAACCACACAATGTTCACAATGCTGTTCCCAGTTCCATTTATAGACAGATGAACTTAGTTTATTAAAGAGTGAGGCAAATGCAGGACCAATTAAATTTCTGACCCAAAAGTGCCATGGAATATTGCAGTTTTACTATATTGTGGTTTGTGCTTTTCCATGGCATAACAATGGGTGTGTGGTTTCAGAATTAATGATTCTAATGTACATTGCACATGACTGCACTCCCTTGGCATTACACGGCAGAGGAAATGCCCCTGGAATTGTGAAATTTAACTTCCTTTGTTAGTACAAGACACAGGAGCAGAATTAGGCCATCATGGCTGATCCCAGATCCCACTCAACCCCATACACCTACCTTCTCACCATATCCTCTGATCAAGAAACAACCAACTTCCGCCTTAAATATACTCACTGACTCGGCCTCCACCACAGTCTGCAGCAGAGCGTTCCACAGATTCACTGCTCCTTACCTCCGTTCTAAAGGGTCGCCCCTCAGATTTGAGGCTGTGCCCTCTATTTCTGGATACAGCCACCAGAGGAAACATCCTCTCCACTTCCACCCTATCTAGTCCTTTCAACATTCAGTAGGTTTCAATGAGAAATGAATATACCAAAGAGTTTAAAGACCTACTGTTGCGTTTGAGACTGTCACCCATCAGTAATATTGCACACAATTTTTTTGTTTCCCTTGAAATCAATTAACAAAAATACAAATAGACCAAAAGGAGTCAAAAGCAGAAAATAAAACAAAGCTGAAGTGGAGTGCAAGTAGATTCCGTTCCCACAGATATTTATTCTTTGATAAGGGCAAGAAAGAAACAGAGAAATATTATAAATTTGAAATATTGTGAATCAAAACACTGTCTGCTCCCAGAGCTGTAATTCTAAAATTTTGTAGATCACAAAAGCTATAAATTCCCAAACTGAAGATACCTAAAACCATGAACTCAATCATTCTAAATGCAGACTCTGGGAAGACGAGATAACATTTCAACTCTTCCAGCATTCCCGCAGTCAAACAGAGCGATAACTTCACTGGTGATGGTTGTTGGACAATTTCTCCTTAGTCAACCTGTGATGAAAGAAGGAAGAGCAGGAGCAAGTACATGTCTTGAGGATGAAACAATGTACTGAAAATGTAAAAAATGTTCTAAGAATACCGTTGAGGTTATGCTTGTTATCTTATTGTTTCATCCCAGCCATAACATAACAGAAGCTTATTTTGCGTTATCAGGCCATGAGAAGAATAGGACAGTCAAAGAAACATGTTGGTTGGAGTAGTTGGAGGTTATTATGAATAAGGTATATATAATGATTATCTCATGACGGGCAATGAATAGACCCTATCATTAGTACGAAGTGTTTTATTTTCCATTTATGTGTATGTTAAGTTACAAACTGTTGACCAAGCAAAGTGGGAACAGGATGGTGCATCTTGTGAGACGGGTGAATGGAGCAAGCAGCAACAGATACCATGACCAAACAGACTGAAAGAATGTGAAATGAACTTGGATGCACGTGTAAACTGGGTTGCATGAATTCAGTACTTAACAAGGAAAATTTGTACTAATGAGGAGAAGATGGAAACAGATTATCTCCACCTACTGAACCACGAAGAGATGTGATTTTACACATTATGATTATTTTGTGAAAGTGGCAGAGAAGTGTGTAAACTTTCCTTTGCACTTTTTCCCTTTCCCTAGATCCATTTTATACACGTGTACATTGACAGTGATTTGCCTACTTTATTTCATATTTTCTTGACCTTTCATTTCAATTTTTTTCTCATTTCACTGATTTTTGGTGAATTTAGTACATAAATACAGAAACATTGTGTCGTTTTAATATATTATGCAATCATTGGGAAGAAAAGAAAAAATTAACTGGCTGCAGAGTGGGTCACGTTGCCCTCCATACTTACATGAAAATTGGATTAGTTTTCAATATCGTACATCTTCCCATAAGCCTTGTTTCCCCTGATACGCAAAGTATTTCTCAGCAGGCTTGAACATACTTAAAAACTGTCTTTGTGTGCACTTTTTTTTGGACACTTTTAACTTGCACTGGACACTTAAACTGATTTTAACTGACATGTGGCTGTTGTGTTTTACTATTTATTGTTATGTTTATTATTTAGTGTTGCATTTGTTATGTTATGATTGCACTGCCCCTGAGAAACGCCGTCTCATTCTGCCCTGCAGGGCTGATGTATGGTTAGAATGACAATAAAGTTTTTTGAATCTGGAATCTTGAAAATCCCAGTGACTCACAAATAAAAACATGTGTATAATTAGGTTTGGCAACAGTTGCAAAGAAGATTAACACTTGAATTAATTGTAAGTTATTATTGATAATGTAAATATAGCAAAAATCCCAACACCCTCTGTAAGGAGTTTGTACGTCCTCCCCGCGGCGTGTGTGGGTTTCCGCCAGGTGCCCTGATTTCCTCCCACAGTCCAAAGGTGCACCAGTTAGTAGGTTAATTGGTCTTTGTGAATTGTCCAGTGATTAGGATAGGGTTAAATCGGGGGTTGCTGGTGGCGCAGTTTGAAGGTGCAGAGGGCTGTTCTGCATTGTATCTCAATAAATACAATACAAAGAAAAGTTCATAGTGAGTTACTTTTCACCTGCTGAAACTGATTCTCACTTTATAGCTGTGGCCTGATTTGCTGAGGGTCTCCAATATTCTATAGTTTTAATTAACCCTTAGAGCATTATATTAGTCAAAAAATTGCACCACCTGAAGTAAAGAAATATTTCCTGTTATGTGCCATAAATGACTAATCCCTAACCCCTGACAACCTGACTCTTAGTGGAAAACTTTATTTGTTCACTTGGAGAAGCAGCACGGCAACAGGCCCAATGAGCCTGTGTTTCCCGATCACACCCGGGCGAGCGATTAACCTGAACCCGTATGTGTGTGCAAACTGGAGCACCCCGAGGAAAGCCACGCGGTCATAGGGAGAATGTACAAAATCCTTTCTATCCAAGAAGTTTATTCTGTCAAGCCCTTTAACATTTTGTTTTATATTTTAAAATGATCATGTCTCATTTAACTAGATTTCAGAAAATACTGTCCGTTCCTCATCCCAGGAATCAATACAATGAACCTTCGCTATAGGTCTCTAAGACAGGTCTGCCTTAGGATACATTGGATAAAGGAAATCAAATCTACACACTGAGAAGGGGAGATGACCACGAAAATATGAAGGATGTATATTAACCATCCAGCAATATTTAGGAAAGCGGAAAAGAATTCTCGTACATTACTTTCCCTCCTTTTTGCTGTCTGATTAACCTACAGACATCTAATGCCTGCTGGGACTTCACCCAAACAAAGATGAGTATTTGATGTGTGGCCAGTAACACCGAGCTTTTGAAGCGATGGCCTTGCACACATTACCACTTCCAGCAGAGGTGATTGAACAGTGATTAGAATTGTAATTTAACTGCCTCTTCCCTTGTCTGCAACTGTCAAAGTCCCCTCGTTTCACCTCGGGATGTGAAAAAGCAATTGAACTTCATCATTGAACACTGGATCGCTATGGGAATCGAACAATGATCAATAGAAAGCATTGTGCCTGATTCACTCATTCTGTTTTAGAGGATCTGATCTGAGATTTGAGCGTCCTCTGGTTGTCCGTGGTTAGGTATCAACTCCTTTTGTTAAAAAATAATGCACCCCAGGCTGCATCTCCTGTCCGGATGAACTTCTTAAATGTCATGACTGCGACGCTCATTAATTTACAAAATGGACAAAGCGTGGTTAACAGAGTCCCGGGGTTGGGATTTAAACTGGGCAGAGGGGTAGGCGTTGTTGAACGCTGCCCGAGACAGGGTATTTCTGTTTCCGGAGACGGCCGGGCTGCTCCCGATCCCGATCCCTGCCTCCCGCACACACGGAGCCCCTCCCGGCGTGGTCGGCGGCTGCAACCCGGAACCGTGGCCGTGTTTCCGGTTCCTCGAGAGGATGTTTCTGCTGCTCCGGAGGTCGCGGCTCCTCGGGTCCGTGGTGAGTCCTGTCCTGTGTCTGGGGGTGAGGGTGGGGAACCTCGGGTTGCGAGCTGCCTGCCGCCCATCATCGAGGTCTTCCTCGCTGCGCAGTGTGACTGTTGCCGGCGTTGGATATTTCACTCACTGTCCCCAGGGGCTCTCATTACCTGTCGCCCCAGTTACACCCAGTGCTGGTTAATAAACTCTTCATCCACTCCGCCACACGAAGGGTCCCGGCCCGAAACGTCGACTGTACCTCTTCCTATAGATGCTGCCTGGCCTGCTGCGTTCACCAGCAACTTTTGTGTGTGTGTTGTTAGTAACACGAGTATTCTTTGTCCAGGCCTGTCTTGGTTCCTCAGATGGTGGAGCCTGGCTCTCCATTCTACATCTGTTTATAATTTACTCATTTGAACCAAAAACTCCTATGTGCGTTCTGCATCACTGCAGTGATAGCATGTACAAAGTAGGTAGGTATGTTCTGTATCTCACTGAAACGCCTAACATACTTCATTCACTTACACAGTGACCACTATGTCGGGCATCCCCTCCTACACAGAGCTGAACTGTTCACTGCCTGGTGTAAAGCTGCTTTCACAGTGCAAGAGTTCACTTTATTAAATTCCCCAGGTGAAATCCATTCTTCCCAGCCTCCTGCATTTTACTAATACTTACATAGAAACGTAGAAAACCTACGGCACAATACGGGCCCTTCGGCCCACAAAGCTGTGCCGAACATGTCCTTGCCTTAGAAATTACCTCGGGTTACCCTTAGCCCTTATTTTTCTAAGCTCTATGTACCTATCCAGGAGTCTCTTTAAGAGACCCTATCGTATCCGCCTCCACCACCGATGCTGGCAGCCCATTCCACACACTCACCACTCTCTGTGGAAAAAAACTTAACCCTGACATCTCCTCTGTACCTACTCACAAGCACCTTAAAACTGTGCCCTTTCGTGCCAGCCATCTCAGCCCTGGGAAAAAGCCTTTGACTATTCACACGATCAATGCCTCTCATCACCTTATACACCTCTGCCAGGTCACCTCTCATCCTCCATCGCTCCAAGGAGAAAAGGCCAAGTTCACTCAACCTATTCTCATAGGCATGCTCCCCAATCCAGGCAACATCCTTGTAAATCTCCTCTGCACCCTTTCTATGGTTTCCACATCCTTCCTGTAATGAGGCAACCAGAACTGAGCACAGTACTCCAAGTGGGGTCTGACCAGGGTCCTATATAGTTACAACGTTACCTCTCGGCTCCGAAACTCAATCCCACGATTGATGAAGGCCAATACACCGTACGCCGCCTTAACCACAGAGTCAACCTGCGCAGCAGCTTTGAGTGTCCTATGGACTCGAACCCCAAGATCCCTCTAATCCTCCACACTGCCAAAAGTCTTACCATTAATACTATATTCTGCCATCATATTTGACCTACCAGAATGAACCACTTCACACTTATCTGGGTTGAACTCCATCTGCCACTTCTCAGCCCAGTTTTGCATCCTATCAATGTCCCGCTGTAACCTCTGACAGCCCTCCACACTATCCACAACACCTCCAACCTTTGTGTCATCAGCAAATTTATATGAAAATTCAGCGTAAATTTGTTATCAAAGTACATATGTCACCATATACAAGCCCGAGATTCATTTGCATGCAGGCATACTCAATAGATCCAATAACCATAATAAATCAATGGAAGACCACACCCAATAGGACAAACAGTGTGCAAAAGACAACAAACTGCAAATACAAAAAATAAGCAATAAGTATCGCAAATATGAGCTGAAGTGTCCTTGAAAGTGAGTCCATAGGTTGTGGGAACAGTTCAGTGATGGGGTGAGTGAAGTTATCTCCTTTGCTTCAAGAGCCTGATCGTTGAAGGGAAATAACTGTGCCTGAACTTGGAGGTGTGGGGTCTTGTACCTTCGTCCTGATGGCAGCAGAGAGAAGAGAGCATGACCAGGGTGGTGGAGGTCCCCGGTGATGGATGCTGCTTTCCTACGACAGCGCTCCGAGTAGATGTGCTCAGTGGTAGGGTGGGCTTTACCCGTGATGACCACTACTTTTTATAGGACTTTCAGTTTCAGGGCATTGGTGCTCCCATACCAGTCAATATGAGGGGTCGCAGGGATGGATACACATTTGATTCTGTATGTCACAGGGGTACAGCCTTGATGACGTTTCACAGCATGGGTGCAGCTCTGGTAGATACTTGTCTGTCACTGCATGCCACTAGACTAGACTTGGTGTGGACAGATCCGTCACTGTGTACCATCAGGGCTCGACTGTCCCAATGTGACATTTTTGGTGCCGTAAGTAGCTATGGAGAAACACAGTGCGGAAATAGAAACCCCAGGCCCTCTGAGTTGCCCTGATCAACGACCACACGTTTATTCTCCCACGTTCCCATCAACCCACCCAGACCCCAACTCTCACCCGCCCACTAAGGACAGTTTATGTCGAGCAAGGATTGAGAGGAGAGCTGAACAGCCGGGGGGAGGGAGTCCCGTCCAGTCACAGTGACAAGATGCACAGGAGGTCAGGGTTGAAACCCAGGGGGACTGGAGCTGTGACACAACAGCTCTACCACTTGAACCACTTCATGTCCCGCAGGTTTTCAAAGAGACACACCACGATGATGGGCTGAATGGCCTCTTTCCAGACTCGAGCACGTGGAATCAGTATGAGAGGAAAGGATCAGGATAGATTTAATATCACCAGGGCCAGCGCGTGTTGTGAAATTTGTTAACTTGTGGGAGCAGTACAATGCAATACATAATAGAGAAAAAAAACCTGAATTACAGTGTGAACGAATGTATATTATATAGTAAAATTAAATAAGTAGTGCAAAAAAAACAAAAAAAAAGTAGTGAGATGATGTTTATGAGTTCAATGTCCATTCAGAAATTAGGTGGCAGAGGGCAGAAGCTGTTCCTGAATCGCTGAGTGTGTGCCTTCAGGCTCCTGTACCTCCTTCCCGATGGTAACAACGAGAAGAGGGCACGTCCTGGGTGATGGGGGTCCTTAATGTTGGATGCCACCTTTTTGAGGCATCGCTCCTTGAAGATGTCCTGGATACTACAAAGGCTAGTACCCATGATGGAGCTGACTAAGTTTACAACTCTCTGCAGCTTATTTTGATCCTGTGCAGTAGCCCCCACCCAGCCCCCCAAATACCAGATGGTGATGCAACCAGTCAGAATAT
Organism: Mobula birostris; assembly: GCF_030028105.1. NCBI lineage: Eukaryota > Metazoa > Chordata > Chondrichthyes > Myliobatiformes > Myliobatidae > Mobula > Mobula birostris. Next base: position 27,327,759 of record NC_092391.1, on the reverse strand, counting down.
TGTCCACAGTACATAAGACATAGGAGCAAAATTGGGCCATCAGGCCCGTCGAGCCTGCTCCACCATTCAATCATGGCTGATACTTTTCTCCCCTCCTCAGCCCCACTCCCCGGCGTTTTCTCCGTAACCTTTGGTGCCGTGTCCAATCAAGAACCAATCAATCTCTGCCTTAAATACACCCACAGCAGCCTTCTAGTTACAAATTCCACAAACTTACCACCCTCTGGCTAAAGAAGTTCCTCCACATCTGTTTTAGATGGATCCCCTCTATCCTGAGGCTGTCCTAGACCTCCCCAACATCCTTTCCACATCTACACTGTCTAGGCCTTTCAACATTTGAAAGGTTTCAATGAGATCGCCCCTCTTCCTTCTAACTTACAGCGAGTACAGACCCAGAGCCATCAAATGTTCCTCGTATGATAACCCTTTCATTCCTGGAATCATCCTTGTGAACCTCCTCTGCACCCTCTCCAATGCCAGCACATCTTTTCTAAGATGAGGGGCCCAAAACTGTTCACAATACTCAAGGTGAGGCCTCACCAGTGCCTTATAAAGCCTCAGCATCACATCCCTACTCTTGTATTCTAGACCTCTTGAAATGAATGCTGACATTGCTTTTGCCTTCCTCACCACTGACTCATCCTGCAAGTTAACCTTTGGGGTGTTCTGCACAAGTACTCCCAAGTCCCTCTGCATCTCAGATTCCTGGATTTTCTCCCCGTTTAGAAAATAGTCCGCACATTTATTTCTTCTACCAAAGTGCATGAGCGTGCATTTTCCAACATTGTATTTTACTTTCCATGTTATAGCCGCTGTCTTAGCTTCTTTATAGTTTCATCGATATGTTGGGTTCAGGTTAGATTCTCAGAGATGTTGGCATCCAGGAACTTGAAATTGCTCACTCGGTCCGGGTGTTCCCTCACCTTACCCTTTCTGAGGTCCTCAACCAGTTCTTTGGTCTTACCGACCATGAGTGTGAGGATGGAGAGTTGAGCAAAGGTACTGGTCCCAGGCTTTCTTCAGTTCTTTTTTTTTTATTCCACAGGTACTGAAGAATCGCTCAGCAGAAGCCATCAGTAATGGCCACTTTGCTAGGGGGAAGGCGAAAGGTAAGCAAGCACCATACATCCAAGCAAGGAGGAGTCTTGTAACGTGATGCTTCTAACATAGTGCAGAGGAGTTAGGAAAGATGACCAAATGTTAGTGCAGACACCGTGTTTAAGTGGAATCTTAAAGTGAAGGGATTTAGGGAGGTAACTCCAGGGCTTTGGGCGTAGGTAAATAACAGCAGAATGCAGTGACTAAGACTTTGCAGAATCTCCACGGGCTGTGAGGCTGGAGGTGGGAGATGGGGAGGGGGTGGGGGGGTGGTTCTGAAGGGGGATGAGAAGGGTACATCAAGAAGTAGAGGCAGAAGTCAGCTCTGTGCTCTCTTGAGCCAGCCTGACCATTCGCCAAGCTCCCCTGCTCACTGACTTCAGCTCCACTTTCCCCCAGAGCCAGGCCTCCCACTGTGTTGCAAAAGCCCGTCACCACCGCAAAGAGATTGAATGAGTTCCCATCAGTCACCAGCCTCCCAGAGGGACGTTGCTCTGCGTCCCTTCGATGGGGTGGCACAGCGGGTAGTGCTGCTGCCCCACCGCTCCAGGAGCCCTGCCCGTGACCCTGACCCCGAGTGCGGCCTCCGTGCAGTTGCATGCTCTTCGTGTGACAGTATGGCTTTTCCCAGGCTGCTCTGGGTTTTCGTCTCCCAAACGTGTTCATACTGGGAGGGAAATAGGTTAGGGAGAACTCACAGCCAAAGTAAATGATAAGAGTGTTGGGGCGTTGATGGGCATGTGAGAGAAAATCTACTGCAGGGGAAAGAAAGTGGGTGAATGAGACTGGTGGGGGGGCTGACTTAAACTCTAGAGGCTGAATGGGCTCCTGCATTGTAGTGTGTTTCAGTCGATCAACCATTATCCCAAGCACGTGACTCCTTTCCGTAGAGCCCTTCATCCTGGGAAGACCTGTTCAGTTTTGGGGCTGTTGAAGCTCAGTTCCCAGACGCTGCTTTTACCCTGGACTGTGTTTATCATTCAGGGACTGTCGTGAGGCATCATGTGGCACACAGCTCCACGGAAACCATTTCCGAGGGCACAGAGGATTCCTTCCTGAAGTGGACCCTGCTTCTGATCCCGGTTGCCACCTTTGGTCTTGGAACCTGGCAGGTATCACAGCAGCTTGGTGCACGCTCACGGTCTGGGCCAGGTGTACAAGGGGCGGGGGGGCGAGGGTTAAGGGAAACTCTTTGTGGCTTAGGCTGAGTTTCAGCAGCCGTTGGGGCGGGGGTCAGGAATCAGGTGGAGTTTCTCATAAACACGAGAGATTCTGCAGACGCTGGAAATCCAAAGCAACACACACAAAATGCTGGAGGAGCGCAGCAGGTCAGTCAGCGTCCATGGAAATGAATAAACAGTCAACGTTTCAGGCCGAGGCCCTTCATTAGGACGGGAAAGGAAGGAAAAGATACCAGAATAAAAAGGAGGGGGGTGGGGAAGGTGAAAGGTGTAGTCGGGTGGGTGGGAAAGGTAAAGGGCTGGAGAGGAAGGAGTCTGATAGGAGAGGAGAGTGGACCGTAGGAGAAAGAGAAGGAGGAGGGGACCCTGGGGGAGGTGATAGGTGGGTGAGAAAGGGTAAAAAGTCCAGAGTGGGAAAAAGAAGAAGGGAGGGGGAGGGAGTTTTTTCTTACCAAAAGAAGAAACTGATACTCATGACATCAGGTTGGAGGCTACCCAGACGGAATATAAGGTGTTGCTCCTCCACCCTGAGCATGGCCTCATCTTGGCACGAGAGGAGGCCATGGACCGACACGTCAGAATGGGAATGGGAGGTTCTGCTTTTGGCAGATGGAGCGGAGCTGCTCGACCGAGTGGTACCCCAACTTACAAGGGGTCTCACCGGAGAGGAGGGGCCTCATCGGGAGCGTGAGATGCCATAGACGACCCCGACAGATTTGCAGGTGACGCGCTGCCTCACCTGGAGGGACTGTTTGGGGCCCTGAATGGAGCTGAGGGAGGTTTCTGCTGTTACTGTGGGATGGTTCCAGGGAAACTGGGTTTGGGCTGGTGGCAGTTCTGAGGTGGCGGGTCAGAAAACATGAGAAATAGAGGCAGGAGCCTTGCTCCACCGTGTAATCAGATCATGGCTGACAAAAGTCGAACAACTGCAAATGCTGGAAATCTGAAGTAACCTGGAAACTCTCAGCAGCTCAGGCAGCCTCTGTGGAAAGAGGAGGTTAATGTATCAGATCTCGGGCCCCTCATCAGGAGGAGCTCCTGACCCTTTCTCCTCACCAGTCAGGGACATTAACACCCACACTGCTTCCCCTGACCCTCCTGCCCTAGAATGGCTCCCATTCTCTGCTCTGGCCCTTCACACTCATCCTGTGGAGCATAGCTTATCTTTTACCACTGCTCGGCACTCTTAATCCTTGTTTCTCTTAAAATTTAAAAATCTGTCAACCTCTACCTTGATCATTCTCAGTGATTGCACCCCCGCAGCCCTCTCGGTTAGAGAGCTCCACTAACTCACCATCTTCTGGATGAAGAAAAATCTTCTCCCAGTTGAGACCAGGTACTTGGGAACTCGGTACCAGGGGAACATCCTCCCCGCCAGGCCCCACAATAATTTTGCACGTTTCAACAGCATCATCTCTGAAATTCTCCTAAGCTCCAGAGAGTGCAGGTCTGGACCTGCTCACTACTCCGTCGCCATCTCAGGAATCAGTCCAGTGAATCTTAACTTCCCTCCCTCTGTCAGGTGTTCCCAACTGTTTTTATGCCTTGGACCAATACCATTCAGCAAGGGGTCATAGAAACATAGAAAATAGGTGCAGGAGTAGGCCATTTGGCCCTTCGAGCCTGCACCGCCATTCAGTATGATCATGGCTGATCATCCAACTCAGAACCCTGTACCTGCCTTCTCTCCATACCCCCTGATCCCTTTAGCCACAAGGGCCATATCTAACTCCCTCTTAAATATAGCCAATGAACTGACCTCAACTGTTTCCTGTAGCAGAGAATTCCACAGATTCACCACTCTCTGTGTGAAGAAGTTTTTCCTCATCTCGGTACTAAAAGGCTTCCCCTTTATCCTTAAACTGTGACCCCTCGTTCTGGACTTCCCCAACATCAGGAACAATCTTCCTGCATCTAGCCTGTCCAATCCCTTTCGAATTGGATCCCCCCTCAATCTTCTAAATTCCAGCGAGTATAAGCCTAGTTGATCCAGTCTTTCATCATATGAAAGTTCTGCCATCTCAGGAATCAATCTGGTGAACCTTCTTTGTACTCCCTCTATGGCAAGAATGTCTTTCCTGAGATTAGGGGACCAAAACTGCACACAGTACTCCAGGTGTGGTCTCACCAAGGCATTGTACAACTGCAGTAGAACCTCCCTGCTCCTGTACTTGAATCCTCTTGCTATAAATGCCAGCACACCATTCGCCTTTTTCACCTCCTGCTGTGAAAACTCCAGGTTGCGATCCCCTGCTCGATCACAAATGGAGCCTTTCTGGGGCAGGGCATAGGAAATGTATACAGTATCATCAGGAAGTGTCTCTCCTCTTGCACTCAAATCCTCTTACAAGCACTACCATTGATCTTAATTGCTGTCTGCATCTGCACGTTTGGTTTTGTGTGCAAGGGCACACAGGTATTGATGAATCCCACTATGTTAAAAAAAAATTGCCAGTCAGCTCTTACTGTGAGGGGGTCAAGGATTGGGGTGGGTGTCGGCAGTGATTGGCAGGAGTCGGTGCTTATTGTGGGAACCTGGGAGCAGACTGGAGCAGGAAGTCATTGTGAGGTGTCTGGGATGGGATTGGGGTTCGGTGTTCTGCGTGCAGTCTCGGTGACTGTGAGGCCAGCTGTGATTAAGGATGACTGTGGAGTTGGAAGATCTGGGTCGAACAGTATGACTAATTCCTGCTGACATTCCCCTGCTGGAAGGCAACCAGAGAAGGGTATTGAGATGTTCCATTGCCCCAGCGTCACTGCCCCACTCCACTCGGTTCCCTGTGCGGGACCAAGCCCCTGTCTTGCTGCATGGGGTTGCACGTCCCTCTCTGATACCCTCACCCTCACCCTTCCCTTCCCGTAGGTTCAACGTCGGAAATGGAAGCTGCAGCTCATCGACAAACTGAAAGAAAGAAGCCGCTCGGACCCCGTGCCTCTTCCCATGGAGTAAGTAAAATGGCCAGCATCCTCCTTCCATGACGGAACACTAAACCCTCCCCCGTCACCGCCCTGCCCTTACCCCCGGAGTGACACTGACCCATGCTGCCCCTTCCCTGGCGTAACACTTACCCTGCTCCTCCCCATCCCTGGCTGAAAGGAAAACTTAACTTTGAAATTGAGAGCAGGAAATGTTGGAAATACTCAGCAGATCAGGCAGCAACCATGGGGAGAGGAGCAGTGAACATTTCAGGTTGATGACCTTTCGTCAGAAAAACCAGGAAATGGCAGCTCTGTTCTCCCCAGAAGCTGCTGGGCCCACTGACTATTTCAGGCACCACCTCTTATTATTTCAGGTTTGTAGCTTTATGCTTTCCACTTAGCTAACCTTCGACCCCAAAATATGATTGATGCTTTGCCCACTAAGTAATTCTGACTTGTGACAGGGAGTAACTCCATCTCCTGCCCTTGAGTAGGGGTGAACTCTGACCCCTTGTCCTTGAAGTAACTTTGACTTTCAACAGTTCGCACGTTAATTATTCTTTCAATATCTCTAAATCCAAAGGACCAGAGAGAGTGCACTGACCCGTTGTGCTGATGAGTAATTGGTTGGGTCCCGGGTTTAGAATTGCGGCTTATTTTATTAGTGCTGTTTCCGTGGTTACACTAGCTCTCACCGTTGTGCGTTGTGCCCCGCAGCAGACTGGAAGTGAAGAAGCTGGAGTACCGGCGGGTGCGGGTACGCGGGAGGTTTGACCACTCCACGGAGCTCTACATCATGCCCCGGTCACTGGTGGACCCTGACAGGGAGGCACGGGAGGCGGGGCGCCTGACTTCCAGCGGAGAAAGCGGCGCCAACGTGATCACACCGTTTGACTGCACAGATCTGGGGTAGGTCAGAGGGACAGCTGCTCCCCGTGCTCCCAAGTGTCGGAAGTGGCAAGGGGAAGCCATGTAGTCCCTTGAATCTATTAAACTGCAACAGCAGGAAGACTCTCTGTCCCTGCACAGGAACATGAGGAGACTCTCAGACCGAGTCCAAGAGGTCAGAAGCCACAAACGCTCTCCGTTTTTCTCCAAGTTTCCACAACTCAAATTGAGATCATTTGTATTTTATATGGAAGTTTAAGAGAAAATTGAACATCTAATATTTTAAGGGCAATTTTTACTATGGAAAAGCTGGTATCCAGTTCATGATTGCTCAATGCCAGGGTCGTGCCCACGTAATGGGATTTTTCTTTATTAGAATTCTGCTGCTCAGTGACCCCATGTGGTATATTTAGCACCCCCTCTATCAAATCCTCCAAAGAGGGTGAGCACAGCTTGACTGGAATGCTCAGACTGTGGCGAGTACAAGTTTTCCCGTCCAACAGTTCTCCTCCGCCCTGGGACGGCAAGAGTGGTGACGGAACACTTGGCGTCAGACCGCGTGCAGAGCTCACGGCTAGTAGAACGTCCTGAACTGAACCGGGCTTGTGCTTTTTACCTTTCAGAGTGCGAATTCTTGTGAACAGGGGCTTTGTACCCAAGAGGAAGATCAATCCGGACACGAGGACAAAAGGACAGGTGAGGAGCAGGTGGAGCGTTAAAGGAGTATCAGGGGCTGGGTAGAAACCTCGATGGGAGGGGATTCAGTGGGTCGATGGACTCCACTGAGGACCTTTAACCAGTGGAGATATAAAGGGTCCCCTCTGGCCAGCAGAGAGAGTCCAGATTTGGGAATTATTTCTCCTTTATTATGAATAAAGTTTGATTTTTTTTGTGACCATATTTTTATTTCAAAATATTATTAGTGTCAATACATAAAGTGATGTTAACATTGTTTACGTCAAGGTGGCAGAGTAGCGTAGTGGTTAGCACAGCTCTTTCCAGCACGGGTAATCAAGGTTCAATTCCCACCGCTGCCTGTAAGGATTGGGTACGTTCTCCCCATGACCGCGTGGGTTTCCTCCGGGTGCTCTGGTTTCCTCCCATAGTTGGTAGGCTAATTGGTCATTGTAAATTGTCCTGAGATAAGGCTAGGGTTCAATCGGGGAATTGCTGGGCGTCGCCAGTGCCACTCGTGATGCCCCCTGGGGTGATAGACACTTCCCCAACAGATAGAGCCCTTCAAAGTCCAGAAGCAGAACTCCAGACTACTGTCCTTCCCCACAGGACTTTGCATGGCCATGAGGTCAAGGAAGCTAGGCCCAAATTGTAGACTGCCGGTGGACAGGGTAGCTACTAATGGGACCCTCTCTACAGCGGCAGTGAAAAATCATTAGCTTGGCTCTGTAACTATGAAGAGCTGTGAAGCACATCCTCAGGAATTCATATGTTGACTCTGCCAGATTACAGATGAGGTGGATCTGGTTGGGGTCATTCGACTGTCTGAAACGCGCAAACCATTCACCCCTCAGAACGACGTTGAGAGGAACTGCTGGCATTACCGGGACGTAGAGGCAATGGCACGGATTGCTAACACGGAGCCCATCCTCATTGATGCGGACTTTGGTAAGCATGTTGGTCACGAGCTATTAGGCAAATCTCTCAGTGTTGTCTGTCACTGGGGCAGAACTCGGGGAGCTCTTCTCTGCTTTCTGTTGGGGAAGGTGCATTTGGGAGTGGAGTTTTGTGTGAATGCTGCCCTGTTGGAACCACAGTCTGAAGGGAGCACCAGATTGTGAAAGAGGTAAAAGGAGGCAGTGCTGTACTGTCAAAGGGAGGTGGACTGAGGGAGAGCTTCAGCCTAGACAGAAGTATTAATGTCAGGTATTCACTATTGTTGCCCAGACTCCACATTCAAGAGACAAGTATTTCTTGGAGACCATGGCTACTATTTATCCCTACAAATGACCTTGTCATTCTGATATTGATGTTTGTCAGAGCTTGCAGTGCACCAATTACTTTACAAAAATGACATTCACAAGAGCTTCGGGTAGCCTTAAGTTTTGATGACACGTGATTTTCTTCCTTTAATGTTTTTCCTTTGGCTGTCTTTGATATTGCTGAGAGCAGCACAGAACACCCCCTCCTCCTCCTCTGTCCGGCTGATCACACAGTTACGCTGGCTGTGAATGGCCTAGGTGGGTAGGTACCAGGCCTGATCAGCTCCAGTCTACCTTTGCGGTTGCCCCTCGATGTAGAAGCCCTGCTGCCACTCACCTCGCCCATCAAAAGCCCTGCCAGTCATTTCACCTGAACAGATAGAGCCACCTATTCTTCAACCGCGAGCGAGATTGTGATGGGTATCAAGGTGTGAATGTGTGTCGGTTATGTTTCCTTGTTGTTTTGCTGTTAAATCTGCTGTGCGCTATGGGCTCCAACATTTGCTTCATCCTGCATCTAATGGAATTGTCAAGTGGGACCATAGAATTCACAGCCATTTAGCTCAACTGGTTCTTGCCAGAGTTTCGGCTCCACATCACATCAAAAAGTCCTTTTCCTTTCCCTTATAAAGCACCCAAATACATCTATGCATTTCACATCACCCAGTCTGGGAAGTAGAGATTTGCACATTCCCTTCATTTAATGATGAAGACATGTCCTTCTACATCACCAGTGGGATTGGTGGATGTTTTATTTTTGTTTTGTCTCACTCATGTAAAGACAACCTTTGCCTCCAACATCTCCACAAATTACTTCATGATTTTAAGACCGCCATCGTAATACCATCAGTCTTTGCGAGAAGAGAGTCCAAGTAATCTCAGTGCATCCTGAATTCTCTCTCAGTGCTGGTGTCTTCATCATAATAAATCTCTCTTGCACTTTTTCCAGGTTCTCTTATTTTTTAAACATTGTGATGGCCAGCTTTTCAAAATACTCATGCAATCTCACCCAAGATTCTGTACTGACTGAACATAACTTTTCCCTTATTTAATTATATCCCTCTTAAAAAAGGAACCCATGCCCCTTTAAGCCCTTGCTTTGCTCATTTAATGATTTGTGTATCTGTACTTGGAGGACCTCTGCTTCCCATCACTATTAAAAGCAAATGGGGCCTCTGTTCCTCCTCACGAAATGGACCAACGTGAACTGGTGGGATGGGAAACAGCCCAGCAGGATGGTGTGGGTGACAGTAATGGTGGCAGCCCAGGGGCAGAAATTCCTTTCTCAGTCCGTCTCTGATGAAATTAAAGACTACTTGATGGCTGGTGATGCACCTTATGATCTGAGCACATAATGCAGAAATATGTGTCCTTGTACATTTAACACTGTTTCTTACAGACAGCACAGTCCCTGGAGGCCCTGTTGGCGGGCAGACCCGGGTCACCTTGAGGAATGAACACCTGCAGTACATACTAACCTGGTAAGACCATGACTGTTAGCCTAGGTTGAGTCTCCATCAAAGGGCTAATCTCAATCAAAGAGAAGATATTGCAAGAGCTGATCTTTTCAGTTGTAGATACTGAATGGCCTAAAAGTACAGAGGTTACCAGAATAGTTACTGGGAGGTCTGACTTTTAGGGTATAGGATCAGGTCATGCCACCCCAAAGCCTTTCCACTACCATCAAGAATACCCCATGATAGACAATATTGCAGGCCTTGCTAGCAAAAACCTACATCTTAAGAAATGGATACATTTTAAAAATATTACAGCAGGAATCAATATTGGTCAAGGGGACAGTTGGAGCTGCTGGGTTGAAGGATTCCATTGGTTTTAAGAGAACTGCATGGAAAAGACCAGTCTTGATTGTCAGCCATGTTTAACTTGCATCTCTTCATTACTTAACTTTTGTTATACCCATTTCTGTCTTAAAATGCCAATTATTTTTCCTCTAAGTTCTAAATTCATTGCTGTCCTTGCTTCAATCATTTTCAGGTCATAGGCCAGATCGCCTAGTTCCCTAATGCCCTTCTATTCCCTGAAGGAAGGCGGCTTTCTGGATGGTAGACCTTACCCTTCCACCATCACCCCCTTTGGCTAACAGAACTAGTTCTCACCTGAACTCTCAACACTGGCAATGCTTCCCAACTTTTTCTCTGCTACATTGTCTGCAATGGTTCTGCTTCCTGCACACCTCTGCTCTATCTGGATTGCTGTGTATGTGGCACCCCCTGTCCACTTGATACTCCCAGCACTTACCCCTGCAAGTGTGTTAAGTGCCATACCTACCCCTACACCTTCAATCAAGGCCTCAAACAGTCCTTACAGGTGAGGCCTGCAAGTCTGCTGGTGGCAGATATTGTATCTCAATATCTCAAAAGGGACAATTTTGTTATCCTCACTCTGCTGCAAAAGGCAGGATCTCTCAGTGGCTAGACACTTCAATTTAACTTCCTATTCTAACATGTCTGTCCATGGCCACCTCTGCTGCCACAATGAGGCCAAACTCAGGTTGGATGAGTAACCCCCCCCCCCCCAATCTGGCTGTGTACCCTCAAACCTGCAGCCATGAACATTGTTTTCTCCAACTTTTTAAAATTGCTCCTGCTCACTTTCCACTACTCTGGCTACCCTCTGTTCCCCATCACCACCCCCTCCCTCTGGTTCAACTCTTTCCCTTTCTTCCATGGTTCAGTCCTCTCGTATTAAGATTCTTTCTTCATCCCTTACCTTTCACCTATAACCTGCTAGCTTGCATTCCTCCCCCCCCCCCATAGTCCTGAAGGGTTTTGACCCAAAAGATCAACTTCTCCACCAGACACTGCCTAACTTACTGAGTCTCTCCAGCATTTTGTCATTAAGTTCTTACTAGTCTTTTTTTTTGGGGGGGGGGGGTTTGAAGAAAAGAAAATTCCTTTTCCCAATGCGTTGAAGAAAAGGAAGTTCCTTTTTAGGTTCACTATTGATTTGACTGATATTTCCTTAAATTTCCTTTTCCCAACAAGTGGGAACATCTCCATGTCTGTGCCGTTAAACACCTCATCAGTAATCCATCATTAGACCTTCAACCTGTTGTCCTCTCATTTCTATCACAATCTTTTCTTTATTTGAAAGGTATGGACTTTGTGCAGCTACCTCCTATATGTGGTTCCAGAAGTTCATCCGGAAAATCCCTGCCTAAGAACTGGCTTGGCATTCCATTCTACTTGCCAGGTTCTTCCAATGGAAATGTTACAATTAATCACACTTAATATTCCCAATAAAATTAGTTTCTCCAACTGCAATTACCCTCTGGCTTGTCAATGAGTTGCTTCCACTGTAACTGATTAAGATGGCTAATGAGGCAACTGTGGGAACCATGGACAGGAAAGGTGCTAGGTAACATGGAGGCTCCCAGAACAGCAACCAATTCTTTTAAGGAGCCAAAGATCAATTTCCAGGCATCACTGAGTCCAAATTTGACAAAAAAAATCCTGGAATCTTTTTCAAGTAGATACTTGTTAGTAATCTTTCCACGTAAGATTTTAAGAATAATCCAACCCTAAGCCAGCTGGTGGCGCAATGACATTAGTGCCAGACCCAGGAGCAGAGGTTCCCGGGTTCAAAACTAGTCGGGTCCGCTTTCCATCCGTGCTGGGTTGAGTGTCAAGATTGCAACGCAACCTCGTAAAATAAAGGGAAAATACTGCGAAGATGTCTGTGAGGAGTGGCACGCCAGTCTCTCTCCGCACCTTGTAAGTCATGAAAGACATCATCACGGATGCATGCACACACCAAAAAGAATCCAACTTGGCTAGTGGACTAAGGATTTGCTCTGGCAAGAATTGGTGTTATCTTCCCAATGCCTTGAAGATAGACATCAATGCATCAAGACTACCTTTTAGTTGAACATTATTTGGCACAGAACTCCAAAGTTTACATCAGGGATCAAAAACTATAGGAAAATGTATCAAACCATTCCATCCACTGTTCATTCCCAGCAATGTCAACATCCTTTATTAGTCCCATTAACCCAGCAGCACATCTTTGCTACATGGAAGGAAACCTAGTTACCAGGAATGGTGACTTAACTGGATAACATTGGGCAGGGTAATAGCCGGTGCTGCATTTACCTGCCATAATGCCAATATCCTTTAAATTACAGTACTAAAATGTTTGAATCTGGTACTCCAGTATGAAGTAGCTAAATGCAGTTATGTCAACTCATTAGACCTGCAACAAAATCAATTACAAAGAAACCTATTCAAGTGTTGATATTTAATCCAAGTCTCTAGTATTCAAATACTCTTATGAAAATGCCATGTTTCCTCAACACTTCCAAAATGTACTTAAACTTGAGTCTCCATCAAAATGTGCTTCAGTTGAAGTAGGAACACAAACAGCAAAAACAGAATCTAAGGAAGTAGGCTTCCTTGATGACTGACCTGATTAAGACCAAGGTGAAAGTGCAGATGGCTGCAATGTTTATGCAACAGTACAATGAACCACAAATCTTCATAAACATTAATCAGGTGTAAGAAGGGAAAGTAGGCAAATTGTAAAGTTATAGTATACCCAAGACTGAGCTCAGTTCAACCAGATAGTCTCAATTCAAAAAAAGTTAAAATATGACTACTTTTATTTATGTACAATGGGCACAGTCGACACAATTTAGCCAAGTTTAGTTGCCAATTCCTTGGCTTTGGCCTTCTCCAGCTTCGCAATACGAGCCACAGATTTAGGTCCAAGGATCCCACCACCCCAGTGTCGACGGATCTGAAAGAGAAGGTAGAAGCCATTGTTAGCAAATCATGCACCAAACTTCTCTGCAGGCACTACACTGGTCCTACTAGCCTCATCATCCCAGAAAGATCCAGAGATCTATCAGGATTCACACAGGATAACCACCACCCCTCTTATGGGTCTACAGTTAAAGTCTGACTTCGTCCAAAAGACAAGATAGTCTTTCATGTCCCAGTTACTCAGCTGATAGTAATTGGGCTCCTAACAATCACACCTCTTCCAACCATTATATTCCAGGACTCTCGGATCTGCAACCCTTGCACACAAGGCAGGGATACGCAATCATCCCCATCCTACAGGTAGTTTAAGATTATTCAGCTTATATTTGTCTCTTCAATGCATTCTGGGAGACAACTTCCCATGGGAAAATAACCAAATGTAAAGATGCAGAGCCAGGATCATACCTCATCATATCGCTCATTGTAGTTTGTCCGCACAGCCTCTATCAGCTTGGCAATTGCACCCTTGTCCTCACTGGGGGTGGGAAGACAAATAAACATTATTTTCTGGAACATATGAGAGCACTAGGAAAGGCATTTGAATGAACCAAATGCTCAGGGTTAAAAAGCTCAAAATACCACATGGTTATTCAGGTGAAGAAATTCATCGCACATCATTGCATTCTTGGTTCAGCCCAGCTAGAGGAAGTAGCTGTACACCCTGGTTTAATGTACTATATGCCAACAGAGAGCAGAATCAAACCCCAAAGAGCCGGTGCCCTCAAAGAAGCCTTCTGGCATTGTTTTCAATATTCATTTTTAGTTCATTACCAATAGGTCAAGAACTGCAAGGACTCTACCCCACCATCACACCAAATGCTGGAAATACTATTGGATCAGCTCTTGCTGACTGATCAACATGTAGATGCCCCTCAGTGTTGAGACTGACACGCCACCCCCCTTGAACATTTCAACATGAAAACACAGTAAACAGATCAAGTGACACACCACTCCCAATCGTCAGTAATAGACAGGTTACTCACGGGTTTAGTTGTGCAAAAGCGAGGCAGCTGGCAGTCTTCCTGTGCACAAGACGCCCCAGTCTGGCTTTGCCTTTGACAATGCAATAAGGAACTCCCATCTTACGGCAGAGGGCAGGCAGGAACACAACCAACTGGAGGGGGCATCAGGGAAGTGGAAAATGGAGATTAGTACTGGCTTGACTAATCAACTCTTATACAAAAGATTCTATTTCACAGAAAATTATCAAATTAAAGTCAAACCCTTTAGCGTAATTGGTGTGTTTTAAAGTGAACTCAGCTATTAAGCTTAAGCTACACCCAAGGCTCAGGCAGCGAAATGCCTAGCAATAAAGGAACAAGAAATTGGGAACAGGGAAGGCAGGAACCATGTGGGAATTTGGAATTTAAGCACCAAGTTGACACACTGACACTTCTCATTTCACCCACACATTGCTACAAGTGTCTGGGATTTATTTCAATTGAAAATTCTCTCATTCCAAACTACTGGAAGGAACACTGAACAAATAAGGTTTAAGGAGAAAGGGAAAGTCCCTCTGAATCAGATATACAGCACAGCCTTGGCTTGATGCTCAGGGTTAAAAAGCTCGTTTCTCTGATCTACACACTGAACTTCAGGTGAAGAAATTCAAATTCATCATCGCATTAGCCAGGCTGATGCATAACAGATTAATAGGGAAGCAGAGATTTTGATGACCCAGTCAAGCCCCCATGCCACACCAACAATGATGACCTTCCAGCTCCCAGTATGCACAATCTATGAATTTGGCTTGGTCAAATACAAGGAACAAAACTGAGAACATCTTCATCCCAGTCTCAACAAATAGAGACACAAGGAGTAAGATCATCCTTTGTGTAGGGCAGAGCAGCCTTGATGATCGAAGAAAGCCCCTCCGTAAATAATGAAAGATCGCCCATCTCTGAAACAGCTATGCCATCACCTCAGATGGGAAAATCTCCAGCAGCATTAAGTCATCAGTATAGTTATGCCTGGCGCCCAAATTGGGTCTAGATTTAGGGAGCAAGGAGTGCACAGCTTACCTCAATAGGATCAACATCATGCGCAATAATCACCAGCTGAGCTTTCTTATTCTCCACCAATGTGGTGACAGTATTCACACCTGTACAAAGACAGAATAATGGCCTTTGAGACAAACAAGGCAACACTTACAGAATCAGGTATACAACAAAATCCTCCAGTCTTTCTGCACCAATTAGTTACGAGAGATGATTGTCAAGTTTGTGGCCTAAGGTAGGAGTCAATTTTAGAAAACCTAGCACATTTATTTTTCAACATAGTCCCCTCATACTTTTACATACTTAGTCCAATGGTCATGGAGCATACGGATCATGGACCTCCAGGAAGTGTCCACAGCAGGGGTGATTGATAAGTTCGTAGCCTAAGGTAGAAGATGAATTATACAGCTCTCGTTACATGCACGTGATTATGCAGAAAGTTTGAAGTTAATAACTCATTGGGGTGATTGATAAGTTCGTGGCCTAAGGTAGAAGGAGATGAGTTGTTAACTTCAAACTTTCTGCATAATCACTCAAAGAGTTGAACTGCACATGCATGTAACAAGAGCTGTATAACTAGTCTCCTACCTTAGGCCACGAACCTATCAATCACCCCTGCTGTGGACACTTTCTGGAGGTCCAAGATACGTATGCTCCACGACCACTGGACTAGGTGTGTAAACGTAGGAGGGGACTATGTTGAAAAATAAATGTGCTAGGTTTTCTAAGATTGATTCCTTCTACTGTAGGCCATGAACTTATCAATCACCCCTCGTATACATTTAACTGCTGCTTGTATCCCCAAATCCCTTAGAAAATAAAAATCCTCAATCCACAAGGAAGGCGAGAGAGAAGACCCATGGCTTGTTGCTCAGTGTTAAAAAGCTCGTTTGTTTGATCTACATGCTGAACTTCAGGTGAAGAAATTCAAACATCATTGCAACATTAGCCAATTTGTTATCACAAGAATGAGATTGGAGAGAGACTGCAACAAAACTTAAAACAGTAAACTTTCCTCAGCACCAATGCAGAGCCTAGGAATACAACCCCAAGTCATCAATAGTAAATGCACTGCAGTTGGTGGATTTAGAGAACCAGAGACAGGTGTGGGAGGGATTCTAACAAAATTAAGAAAATCAACCAGAGCAAGTCCAGAAACACAGAGGTGGTGGTTGAACACAGTAATACAGATTAGGGCACAAAAACAAATAAATGAGAAAGCTCACTGAAGACAACCAGCGGAAGAGTGCACTGGAATTGTCAGGGAATAATAGACAAGCTGCCCGAGAAGCTGAGCTTACAAAGAATTAAGTCAGGTCCACCATAAAAGGTACACAATGGCTATTAACTGTAAGCAACTCCCTGAAATCGCATCACCATACCCAATACTAGTCAATAATATCCCTCTAACTATTCTAACTGAAAGGCAAGTGAACTAGTGTCAATCCTCTCACACCTTAGTCAAGAATGCCATTCACTTCTACATCCAATGTCAACTACAAGTTAGACCATAAGATATAGCAGCCACCTGGCCCATTGAGTCTGCGTCGCCAGTTCAAGTTAAGCAAGCAGTGAACCCATCTTACCGGCTCTGAGAACAGCAGGTCTCTTTGTGGGAGCGTCAGCTTTCCCAGCCGCCTTCTGCTCAGCCCGGGCCAGCAACCTTTGCTTCTTCTCTTGTTTAGTCTCAGGCCTGTACTTGTGTGCCAATTTGAAGAGCTGGGTGGCTGCAAAAATGAATCGTCATTAACCAGGATATTTTGGGCGGAGTGGAGCAGAGAATGTGGGGGCAGGAAGCAAGTGTTAGTTTCACAGGCTGCTGCTGGTAGAGGGACTCAAGAGTGCATCAGCGATCTTGGTGGATAAATGTCATCCGTTAAACTCAGATAGCAAATATTCTGTTTACATCATCTGCAAACTCCGAGATTCCCAACCTACTGACCCTTCCCCTCATGCTCTGAGGAAACAGGAAAAAGAATTTCCTTAAGACCCAGAAACAATTCACACGTTGAGGCAAGGGAAGAGCGATGTGCAGCAGACACAATTCATTTTGGCATCTTTCAAAGCCTTTTATAACACTATGACCCACCAGTCTGTCTGTCCAATGCCTGGGCGAACTGGTTGATTGCAGGAGGCACCTTCAGCCGTTTATACAGGATTGCCCTCTGGCGCTGAAGACGGACATATCGTGGCCATTTCACAAACCTCGTCAGGTCCCTCTTGGGCTGAATATCCTGACCTGCAGAAAGAATGGCAAGTGAACTCCAGGACTCCATTCTAGCTGTAATTGTGTCCCACACAAACACCCCTGCTCCTCCTACCCACCGCAGACATTCATTCTTTTCCCCCTTCCATCAGGCATTATCTGACCCAGGCTCAAGACAGCTTCTGTCCTGTCATCACTCTCCAGCAGATGAGATAACTGACCTCAATCTACCCAATTATAATCATGCACCTTATTTACCTTTCTCTGTAGTTTGTATACTTTATTCTGCATTGTTTCACCACATTGTATCTCACTGCACTGTATGAACAGCATGGACCAGCTTTTCAATGTACCTCAGTATAATAATAAATCAGTACAAGCCTTCAAACCTTTAATGTCTTCAGTTTCAGATATCCTCACCCACCCATGACTCCGGTTTACAAGCAACTACAGCAACTTTTTACAGACAACAAAATACTATCAAAACATGGAGAAATTATAATGACAAACAAACAAGAAAAAATCTGCAGCTGCTGGAAATCCAAGCAACACACACAAAGTCCTGGAGGAACTCAGCAGGCCAGGCATCTTGAAAAAGATTACAGTCTATGTTTCATGCCAAAACCTTTCAGCAGGACAATGAGCTTTCAACTACTGCAAATATACATTATGAAATTTCAATTTAAACTGAATGATGCCCTTAACTCCAACTACAATTTAACCCCTGCCAATAACTAGGTGCTTTCCAAGACTGGAGGTGTGATCAACAAGCCAGCAGCTTTACTAGCAGAATGTGTATTCCAACATTCAATAAGGACTTGACCACTCTTCTCCCCATCAGATTCCTTCCTCTCCAACCATTTGTTTTCCTACCCACATGGCTTCACACATCATCTCCTAACTATCCTCCCCAGCTTTTTAAACTGGCACCTCCCAAAGAAAGTTCTTGGCCCAGAACACTGTTTATTGATTTCCAAAGGTGATGCTTAACCTGCTGGAGTTCCTCCAGCATTTTGTGTTATTTAACCTGCTCATTCCTGTAATACCAAGGTAACCAGAAACAGCCCAGAACATAATCTGACTAGTTTTTATTCACAGAATGAGTTGCAAACTTTTCCCACCTTCTGTAGAAAGAAGCATCCCATTCGGGTAACCCAATTAAACATTGGTGATTTCAGAAAAGACAGGCCTAAATGGGTTAAAAAGCAATAATCTTGGTTGGCTCAACACTGTCAATGCTCTTAAGTTTCCCATTCACACCCAAATCTTACCCAGTATTTAAGATTTTTTAACTGAATGCAGAACTCACCAATCCCAAAGTTCTTGGGCCTCTTTTCAAAAAGAGGATTTACGACTTTTTTCACCTCATGCTTCTTGACAACTGAAGGGGCCGGGGCCACCTTCTTGCCCTTGGCTTTCTTCCCTTTTGGCTGAAAAAGGCAGAAATCACAGATAATGATACAGCAAGCTTACCAACACCTAAAGCCATCCAAATCAGCTCATTGGCTTTGACTTCCAGAGGCATTAGGAGCGATTACAGCACAGCAGTCAACCACAATACATTCTGGTGCACTGTTTATCACAATTCCCCCTCGAGACCACAATGGAAGCTGATGCATTCCAAATTTAACCCGATACTGCACCCCCACTTATTCTCTTCATTCGTTCCCTGAAACTTATCACTAGTTCTATACCAGCCCAAAGATAATAACACTCAGATAATGCATTTGGTCCACTGCTCAAATAACATATGTCTTATCTATTCTGAAGAATAAACACCAGCCAAATAACATTATGTCTTATCTATTCTGAAGAATAAACACCAGCCCCTCTAAACTAACCATTGGAGGAACGATACACAAATCCATTTCTGCATTACCTTTAAAGCCTTCCCATCCTTCCTGTGCAGCAACCAAAATTAAAACACTAATCCAGATACCAGACCAAAATTTTAAAACCTCTACAAGATGTTATAAATGCTGACAAGCCCAAAACTGAACGTCTTACCACTTGCTTCCTCAACCACATTCCTGACTTTTACCATTGTGCACTCAGACCTCCAGCTTGTTCTGTTCCTGCACCTTCTTCAACAGCAGCCTCCATGTTGCTTTAGCTCACTGGTACAAAACGCATTAAAGTTCATGCGTTTCTGTCCATTTCACTAGGTTGATATTAGCTTCCTTCCTGGCATTTTTGACTACCAGC
Source organism: Mobula birostris (assembly GCF_030028105.1). NCBI lineage: Eukaryota > Metazoa > Chordata > Chondrichthyes > Myliobatiformes > Myliobatidae > Mobula > Mobula birostris. The sequence goes on along the minus strand of NC_092391.1, from coordinate 27,308,547 downwards.
AAGTCTAGAAATGTTGTGGCATACACTCAATGCTGGACAATTGCTATAAAATCAAAAAATACCAATGGTCTCAATTCCAAATGCCGGACGCCATCTATTAACCTTTCCTCAATCAAAAGCAAATCACAGTAACTGATAACTTACCAGAAATAACAATACCAGTGTTTATGCCATCTAATTCAACTCTACTCGTCATGCGGCACCTCACCAGAGAAACAACCGCCTGTGGCAACACCCTCCGCTGCTAGGAACCTGTGCATCGCAATTCCCCGTGTGTAACGCACCAGACCCGCAGGCCCCATGAACCATTCCCACTTTATAACTATTCCATTCACCGTGAACCAAATTGAATTGCTTATCGCCGCAACGTCGGGCCCTCTCGCTGGGCAATGCGGGCCTGCAGTTTCCGACACGGCGCAAACACCGAGACTCGACCTGCACTAAACGCGGTACAGCTGCAAGGAAATAAGACGGTCGTTCCGGGACCTCGGGTTGGGGCAGGAGTTAGCCACCCTTCCCCGGGCTCCAAGCAGGAGCCGGCCATCCGCAACTGTAAAATGGCGGTACCCCCTAACCCACTTTGAACATAAACCTCCCTCAAACTTCATCTTCACCACACCATCGCGTCCTAATTTCGGACTGCGGGTGGAGCGGGAAGCCTGCCGATGGACATCGGGGCACCAGAGAGGGCGACGCGCCTAAGGAAGCGCCGATGGCGGCGGATTCGGAACGGTACAAAGAAAGACCACGGCCTCACCATGGCGGGGGGAAGAGAAAGAGAGAGGGCGAGAGCGCGGAATGCCGGGTAATACCCGAACCTGCTCTCGCGTTACTTAATGTCGCTGCGAGAGTTCAATTTAAAGGGATAGGCACAAGGCGGAAGTGCTGATGAAGATACTGTACTGTCGATGCTGGAAATCTGGAGTAAAACACAAAACGCCGGGGGAACGCAGGAGGTCAGGCAGTGTGCCCTCTGTAGATGCTGGCTGACCTGCTGTGTTCCTCCATCGCCCCAGGAGTCAATTGCTGACCTGACCTCCTACACACACAACTTCCAGCATCCCATTCATTCAGTGGTCGTCAAAAAAGCTGAAAAGGGCGGATTGCGGCGGGCTGACTAACTTACCTCGATCTCGCATGGGCCAAAGTTCCCCTCGTCCACCTGCCACGTCCTCGAACTCTATCTCTCTTGGTAATTCGGTTATTGTCATATTATCATTTCTCACTGCACCGCTATCTTTGCGCCAATCTGTTGTTCTGCTCTGGACGCTGAGATTGTTATATTTATTATTAACACGTACACCGTGAGCTTCAGACGAGCAAGGAATTTCATTACACCCTGGTGTGTATGACATTAAACCAGTTTGATTCTGAATCTGATCCCACCACAGAAAATTAGGTCACTGTCTCCCAGCAGTAAAATTTACTATTTCCTCTATCTTACCCCTTCGGGTTTATACTGTCAGTTTCCACCCTGCCCACAGTTTTACATGGTCCATTTGTGATTTTCCTCTTCTCTTCCTCCATCTCCTTCTCAGAGGATAAGTTAGCCATTGCAAGTCACGGACTCCCAGGGCACTCTCAGCTATACCCCTGGCCAGTGCTACAGGTTCTCCATTCTCCCAGTTCACCACCCCCACCCCCATTATATCTGCTTCATTTGCAAGTTCTTTTCACACAGGTACATCTGACTTCATTGCTTTCCTTAATTCTAGCTTCTATCTACACCATAGTGGCTGTGTACAAGAGGGCCAGAGTTGCCTCTACCTCCTGAGGAGACCGAGGCCCTCTGGAGTACGCAGGCCTCCCCTTCACATGTTCTACCAGTCTGTTGGCCCCAGTACAATCTTCTATGTGGTGGTGTGTTGGGGCAATGGCATCAACACAGGTGATGCCAACAGGCTCAATAAACTGATTAGAAAGGCTGACTGTGTTATAGGAGTCAAACTGGACACACTGGAGGCTGACAGTGAACAAAGGACCCTAAGGAAAATACTCGCAATTTTGGACAATGTTTCTCACTCTCTGCATGCCACCTTGGCTGGACAGAGGAGCACTTTTAGTGATAGACTAAGACAGCTGTGCTGATCCAAAGAGCGCTATATGAGCTCATTCTTACCCTCAGCCATTAGGCTCTATTATGAGTCAACCTATAGCTGGGGACGTGATGACTCCCCTCCTGATAGACTGTTCGAGGTAATTTTTATTCTTTCATATTTCTCTTCTAATATTTGTATATCTGTGCACTTGTAATGCTACTGTGACAGTGTAATTTTCTTTATCAATAAAGTATCTATCTATAGTTGAAAGTGACCTTGACTGTCTCATTTCTTTCCCCTATATCTGCTCTAACCCTTTCTCCTCCCACAGATAGTTCCCAAGATCCTGTCCTTCCACTCCACCTGCCTCCACATTCAACAAACCAGCCTTCTTAATTTCCACCAACTTCAGCAAAATTCTGCCACATGCACATCCCCCCTTCCCCATCTTCCACAATCAGAATCGGGTTTATTATCACCCACTTATATATCAAATGTGTTGCTTCGTGGCAGCAGATTAGTGCAAATAATTTAAAATACTGTGAATTACGGAATAAATGCAGTCCTGTGAAAAAGTCTTCAGCAAAAAATCTGTAAAGATGCTTTCAAAATAATGAAATTGACAGTTTCTAAATATCAAAAAATACAATACAGTTAAAAAAAACTAAATCAAATCAAAGGTGTGACCATCTTTTGCCCTTAAAACCGCATCAATTCTCTTAGGTACACTGTCATGCAGTTTTATATGAAAATCAGCTGGTAGGTTGTTCCAAGCATCTTGGAGAACTTGCCACAGTTCTTCTGCAGACTCTGGCTGTCTCACTTGCTTCTGTCTCTCCAGGTGATCCCAGACAGTCTCGATGATGTTGAGATCAGGGCCCTGTGGAGGCCATACCATCTGAAACCATATAAAAATCTCTGCTGTCTAAGGCTTTTACACGGTACTGTAAACTGTGCAAAGTAAAAGGAATAATGAAATACTGTTTATGATTTAATGCAATGTTCAGAAATCTGATGGCAGAAGGAAAGACTCAGCATTTTCAAGAGATCATCCATCTCCATCAACCACTCCCCTTCTCATCTGAACTTTCTGATGAAATGAAACACCTGCTTTTTTTTGCCTAAACTTCCTAACATCCAGGAATCCAAACAGTATTGCAATAATTTTATGCATTGCATTGCACTTCTGCCACAAAAAAAACATGACATATGAGAGTGGTGATAAACCTGATTCTGGTATGGGTCTCTATTGTGGACTGAGGGTGGGAAGGGGACAGGGAGAGGGGAATCATGGCTGGTACAAGGGGAATGGAGATCGGGTGATGGTTTTGTTGAATACAGAAGGATGTACAAAGGGCCTAATAGCCTAAGTTTGCTTATGTTTCTTATAATCTTATTCATAATCCAACAACACAATATGTGTAGAGTCAAGCTATCCTTCTGAAAGTGCTGTACCCAATATTGAAATCAACCCTCCAACTGAGGCCCTAAATATATATGCCCAAGACTTTTGCACAGTACTGCATAACCAGTTTTCTTGATGGTTCTCTTGTTCGTCCATCATTGACGTCGATGAGGACCTCGACACCATTATGATGGTGTCGAGACTAGCGCGTGATTTGGATTTAAGTGAGGGAGAGTTGTGCAGCGTCAGCCTCACTCTCTCTTCCCAATTCCCATCTGGATCCAGTGGCAAGACAGCGTCTAGACGGCTGGAGATGGGACTAGGCGCAGTGGATGACCAGGACGTCTTCTGTGTCTTGTCCTGCTCTACACGTTCCACGACGCTTGCAGAGACCGCCTTCTTGACTGTTGGACCTTCCACTGGTCTCATCCGCTCAATCCGCCGGAGTCTGTCTTCACGTGCTGGGATAGACAACTCCCTATCTCACCGAGGGTTTGAGACCCATCGGCTACCCTCACCTGGTTTAGCCGGCTTGTCGGAGCCGTTGCCCGGGGTGTGGCCGCTGTCGCATGCAAACAGCTACAGGGAGCCACAGGTGAGAGCTGAGTGCCAGGTGGGGACCAAAGGTGGACTAACTGCCTTGAAAAGGACGCGACATGTTCCCCCACCACAGGTGCTACCCCTCCCTGACACCCCATACACTTACAAGAGATGGTTACTGTTACACAGGCACAAGGATTAAGAAAAAAATGGAGGGCAATATGGGAGGGAAGAGTTAGATTGATCTCAAAGTAGGTTAAAAGGCTGGAACAACATCATTGGCCAAAGGGTGGTAATGTTCTACTAGGTGTCAGTGTAGGTTGTAAGGAGGATACAAAGAGGCTTCAAGGGATAGAAACAGACTTAATAAAATAGCAATGAAATTGCACATGGAATATAATGTGCAAATAACATCCCGCTCACTGTGAGAATGGGAGACACCTCCCTCCCCCTTGCCAGGGAGAGAGAGAACCTGTGGTTTGTCGAATATCGGATGAAATGCAAAGCCATTGGGGTAACTTTGGTCTGTATCTTTGCTATTGCTTAGCACACGCTTGGGCTCGGCGATGGTACCGATGCGTGTTTATTTCTGGTGGGGGGAGGGGGGAATCATTGCTCACTGCTGCTTACGCGCGGGAGGGGGAAGCTGGGGGGGACTTTGGGTGTAGAGGAACGTCTAAATGTTTCTTGTACAATTGACACTGAGAGTTAACATGCAGGTGAAGCAAACAATTATAAAGTTATGTGGTATTGTGCTTAATTTCAAGAGGATTTGAAATCTTACCCCAACTTTATAGTGCACTGGTAAGAGCATTCCTGCAAGATAGGTCTCTCTATTTAAGGAAGGCTAATGGGGAAAACAGTAATGGTTTACTAGATTCATTCCTGGGTAGCAGATTTGTTGTTTGAGGAGAGATTAGGCAGTCTGGGTTTATATTCTCTAGAATTTATACAAATGACATATAATCTCATTGAAACATGCAAAATTCTTCATAGGTTTGACAGGGTTGATGCAGAGGATATTTCCTCTGGTTGATGTGCCTAGGACCATGGTTCACAGTCTTCATAGGGGTTAAAGAGATGAAAAGAAATGTCTTACCCAATGGGAAGTAGATATATCCAACGGGATTGTGGAGGTTCAATCACAAAGATTCTTCAGAGTTCAATTGATTTTTGGCTACTAAGGATATGAAATACTGCAGAGAAGTTGTACAGTGGCGTAGTGGTTAGCACACCAGTTTACAGTACCAGCGACATGGGTTCAATTCCCACTGCTGCCTGTATGTTCTCCCCATGGGTTTGCTTCAGTTTCCTCCCACAATCCAGGGACATAAACCGATTGATAGGTTAATTAGTCATTGTAAATTGCACCACAATTAGGCTAGGATTAAATGGGGGATTGCTGGGTGGCGTGGCTGCAAGAGGCTATTCTGAAACGATTCTCAGTAAATAAATAAACAAAAATAAAAGAAGTGAAAGATTTAGCATGGTTTTCCCAAACTATATCATGTTTAAATTTAGGAAAAATTAGAAGTGACATTTTTGATCCTTCGGTTAAATTTGAAGAGACTTGGAAACCATTTATTCAACATTTTCATATGATGTAATTTGACCTTTCCGAATCCTCCTCATTAACTTAAAATATATGAATAGAGGAGCAGAGTTGACAACATCATTGAACGTGTTCGATTTAAGATAATGGTCTAGCCTTGTTTTGTTCTGTTTGCTTTTTTGGGTTTAGTATTTAGTTCTTTTTTTTGTTTCTTTTTGGGGGTTTTCTTTGTATTTTTTTCTTTTTATTTCTTTTTTCTCTATGATTAATTACATCATGAGTTTGGAAGTCTATTATACTTGTATTATTTGAAATCTTTTTTTGTATATGCTTATTAACAATAAGATTATTCCAGCAACACACATAAAAGTTGCCGGTGAACGCAGCAGACCAGGCAGCATCTCTAGGAAGAGGTACAGTCCACGTTTCAGGCTGAGACCCTTCGTCAGGACTAACTGAAGGAAGAGCTAGTAAGAGATTTGAAATTGGGAAGGGTGGGGAAAGATCCAAAATGATAGGAGAAGACAGGAGGGGGAGGGATGGAGCCAAGAGCTGGACAGGTGATTGGCAAAGGAGATATGAGAGGATCATGGGACAGGAGGCCCAGGGAGAAAGAAAATGGGGGGGGGGACCCAGAGGATGGGCAAGGGGTATAGTGAGAGGGACAGAGGGAGAAAAAGGAGAGAGAGAGAGAGAAAAAAAAATGTGTATATAAATAAATAACGGATGGGGTTCGACGGGCAGTTGGGGCATTAGCAGAAGTTTGAGAAGTCAATGTTCATGCCATCAGGTTGGAGGCTACCCAGAGGGAATATAAGGTGTTGTTCCTCCAACCTGAGTGTGGCTTATCTTTACAGTAGAGGTGGCCGTGGATAGACATATCAGAATGGGAATGGGATGTGGAATAAAACGTGTGGCCACTGGGAGATCCTGCTTTCTCTGGCGGACAGAGTGTGGGTGTTCAGCAAAACGATCTCCCAGTCTGCGTCGGGTCTCACCAACATATAGAAGGCCACATCCAGATTATTCCAGTCTCTCTGTATCAACATTGTTATTGTGTTTATAACTTTGGAAAATTAATAAAAAGATTTAAAAAGAAGTGAAAGATTTGGCTATGGCTTTGTTGAATACAGAAGCATGTACAAAGGGCCAAATATCCTAAATTTGTTTCTGCTCCTTATAATCTTATTCATAATCCAACGTGTGAAGTCAAGCTGCCCTTCTGAAGGTGCAATACTCAATAATGAAATCAATCCTCTAATGAAGGCCCTAAATATTATTTAAGGTCATAATTATTTGTAATCATTCAATTGCATTTCAACTTGTCACGTTTGAAGTATTGTATATATAAATTCTACCTGTAAACTTCCTTCCCAAGCAACGAGTTTCACTGTCCCCTCTACCTATCTTTGACCTCGTATTTATTTACACTTGCCTGCATTAAATTGCAAATGTTAGTGTCTGCCTATTACAGTCAACATATAGATCTTCACTATTTTATTTTGCAAACAGTCAAATGCTTTTTGGGTCCACATAATAGCTCTGTGAGCAGATAGGTATTGCAGAGACGGCAGTACAGAAAACTGTAAATAGTATTATTTTTATAACTAGAACGTCCTGGAAGCACACAGGCGCTCAGTCATCATCTGTGGAAAAAGAGTTGATCTGTCACTTTTGAGCATAGCAACCGGTTTATCATAAAACCAATAGCCAGCCACATAATAATTCCAATTTAATGCAGACAAATGTAAAGAAATGAAGAGTCCTGGTGAAGGGTCTGGCCTGGAATGTCCTCAACTGTTAAAATTGCAGGCTGACCTACTGCGTTCCACCAGTAGTTGTGCTCTGGATTTCCAGGGTCTGCAGTATCTCTTGTGTTTAAAATGTAAATACTTTCAATACTGTTAAACTGGTACCAGTTATCTTATGAAGTATTCGTTTAACTTTTAACGGAGGGAGATTTCCCTTCTTTTCTCAGCTTCTGAAACCTTTTGCACCAACCAGTCAGTGTCACGTGACAGGACAAGCGGCTCCCGAGGGTCCCGGAGAAAGCGGCAGTGACGTATTTCCGGTCGGGACACGTGTGCTGGAGTTTCCATAGTAACTGCGCTGCAGCCGCGGTGGGAGCGATGGCGCTGCGTCTCCATCTCGCTTTTACTCGTTTAGGGGGAGCGGTGACCTCCCGGCTGATTGCTGCGGCCTCCAGGTGTCCGCGCCGGGTACTCCTTGCCGGCGGTCGGCCTCTACCCCACGGCAGAAGCCTCTGGAGCGGCCGGAACAGGCGGGCTGCCGTCGGTGCGAGCCAGGCCGCTGCCACCCACTATCAGCTGGTCTACACCTGCAAGGTGAGCGAGAGGACGGCTCTGCCCCTCCGCATCTGCATTCCGGAGCCTCCGGGACACTTGCAATGACTGTTCAGAGTATAGTGGGGGTGCGGGTGGGGGAACAGCAAGGAGGGTTCGATAACCCAGGGTCGTGCACGTTCTCCCTATAGCCTAGGGAGACGCATGGGCCAAAGGGCTTGATTTCATGCTGTAAGGGTTTCCACATACCACTTGCAGGAGGGTCAGGTCAGATAGAGGTTACTGTCATGTACACAAATGTGTGAGGTACAGGTACAATAGGAAAAACTTGCAGCAGCATCAAGGCGCTTAGGTTCAGACAACACGGGAAATTTAAATTAGACATAAATGGAGAGAGAGAGAATGGATGAGACACAGCACATCCACTGAACCCACTGAGTCTCCATCACCAAGCACCCATGTTGTGCTATTCATAACCCCAGAATCAGGATTATATATGTTGTGAAATTTGTCATGTTGTGCCATCAGTGCAATACATAACAAGTTACTATAAGTTACAATAAAAACAAATAATTCGTGCTCCTATCAACATCACCCCCTTAACCCCCCCCCATCCCAGATTCCACTACTCAGCTACACGAGGGGCAACTGGTGGTAAGTTATCTGACAATCTGTATATGATGAATAAACTCTTCTTGGGCTTCCAGCTGGGTACAAGTGTCAGTTATAACCGGCGTTTCGATGAAAACCTCTGCCGTCTTCATGAGGATGATGTCTGGCCTGGTGGTATTGATACCCCCATTGTCCATCCCTCCTGATTGGTTAGTCCTCATCCAATCAGGTTTCCACTCTCCCACCTTGTTTACAAGTGAATTCCAACTTGAGTGGGACCTTTGCCTTTGTTAAAGTTCTTTTCCTCTATTTTAACAAGGACGGTGGGGGTAACAATACCTTCGGACTAGACATACCCGGGCATCATCTCTGATGGAGATGGCAGTGGTTGTCATTGAAACGTCGTTTATAATCGATTCCTGTACCTGGCTGGGAGCCTGAGAAGAGTTTATTCGTCATACACGCCGGGAAAGGACTAGATTTTTTAATCTGTATATTTCTGTAGGATGTGGGAAGAACCCCAGTCACAAAGCAAACACACAAACCCCATCATAGGAACTGAGGGAGCCACTCACCTGTCTATACCCCTGTACTGCCCTCAAAGACTATATGTTGTGAGGTATATGAGAATACGGCATTACTTATGTCGGGAACAAGGATACAGGGAAGTTGCTCTTTAACCTTTGGTATTCGGAGACCAGAGTCACTCACCTCTGTTCATTATCCAGTGCTGGCTCAGAAACAAATTTAGGGGTTTGAGGTGGAGAGGCAGGTTAAGGTCAAATAGAAAAAGGATCTGAACCTTTCCTAATACAACGCTGATGAGTATTTTATATTCTTTCAGGTGTGTAATGAAAGATCCGCCAAGAGGATTTCCAAACTTGCTTATCACAATGGAGTGGTTATTGTGAAGTGCCCGGGGTGTAGCAATCATCATATCATAGCTGACAATTTGGGATGGTTTTCAGACCTCGAAGGGAAAAAGTAAGTCCTGATTAATTTAATTTAACTAGTGGAATTCTACTTAAAATTTCAGCAATGTGGGCGTCCGTCATGTCCGATGACAGGAAACATGTGCGCAGGAGTTTTAAAGTGGAAAAGCTGTTGCACTAGGGCAGTTCCACTTTGTCTCAGAAATCCAGGTCCAGTGATGCAAACAAGCACCTTCCTTGGTTGTAGCAGATGACCACGTTTACTTCTGTTCCTCATCATGCCACTCGCTGTCCATGGGGCATTGCAGAGCCACCTTCCTGACCGTTGATCTCACTGTAGATCTCATCCACCCAATCTGCCAGAGTTGACTCTGCACGCGAGGATGGGCATGTCCCTTTCTCCCTGGGGTATGAAGCCCCTATCACATGCAACAGCTTCGAGCTACTTGGAGTCACAACTGAGAGCTGAGTGTCTGTGGGGACCAAAGATGAGTGAGCTGTCCCTCACACCGACCCTCACTGGGGAGACAGGTCCCCCACACACACTGACCCTCACTGGGGAAACGGGTCCCCCACACACACTGACCCTCACTGGGGGATGGGACACACACACACTGACCCTCACTGGGGAAACAGGTCCCCCACACACACTGACCCTCACTGGGGAAACGGGTCCCCCACAAACACTGACCCTCACTGGGAGACCGGTCCCCCACACACTGACCCTCACTGGGGAAACGGGTCCCCCACAAACACTGACCCTCACTGGGAGACCGGTCCCCCACACACTGACCCTCACTGGGAGACGGGTCCCCCACACACTGACCCTCACTGGGGGATGGGTCCCACACACACTGACCCTCACTGGGGGATGGATCCCACACACACTGACCCTCACTGGGGGAGGGGTCCCACACACACTGACCGTCACTGGGGGAGGGGTCCCACACACACTGACCCTCACTGGGGGGACGGCTCCCACACACACTGACCCTCACTGGGAGGTGGGTCCCACACACACTGTCCCTCACTGGGGGGATCGGTCCCACAAACACTGACCCTCACTGGGGGGACAGGTCCCACACACACTGACCCTCACTGGGGGGACGGGTCCCACACACACTGACCCTCACTGGGGGACAGGTCCCACACACACTGACCCTCACTGGGGGACGGGTCCCACACACACTGACCCTCTCTGGGGGGATCGGTCCCACAAACACTGACCCTCACTGGGGGGACAGGTCCCACACACACTGACCCTCACTGGGGGACGGGTCCCACACACACTGACCCTCTCTGGGGGGATCGGTCCCACAAACACTGACCCTCACTGGGGGGACAGGTCCCACACACACTGACCCTCACTGGGGGACGGGTCCCACACACACTGACCCTCTCTGGGGGACAGGTCCTTCCCACACTGACCCTCACTGGGAGGTTGGTCCCACACACACACTGACCCTCACTGGGGGGGACGGGTCCCCCACACACTGACCCTCACTGGGAGGTGCTTCCCACACACACACTGACTCACAATGGGGGGATGGATCCCACACACACACTGACCCTCACTGGGGGAGGGGTCCCACACACACTGTCCCTCACTGGGGGGATCGGTCCCACAAACACTGACCCTCACTGGGGGGACGGGTCCCACACACACTGACCCTCTCTGGGGGACAGGTCCTTCCCACACTGACCCTCACTGGGCGGTTGGTCCCACACACACACTGACCCTCACTGGGGGACTGGTCCCACACACACTGTCCCTCACTGGGGGGATCGGTCCCACAAACACTGACCCTCACTGGGGGGATCGGTCCCACACACACTGACCCTCACTGGGGGGACGGGTCCCACACACACTGACCCTCACTGGGAGACGGGTCCCACACACACTGACCCTCACTGGGGGATGGGACACACACACACTGACCCTCACTGGGGGGATGGGTCCCACAAACACTGACCCTCACTGGGAGACCGGTCCCCCACACACTGACCCTCACTGGGAGACAGATCCCACACACACTGACCCTCACTGGGGGGACGGGTCCCCCACACACTGACCCTCACTGGGAGACGGGTCCCCCACACACTGACCCTCACTGGGGGATGGGTCCCACACACACTGACCCTCACTGGGGGATGGATCCCACACACACTGACCCTCACTGGGGGAGGGGTCCCACACACACTGACCGTCACTGGGGGAGGGGTCCCACACACACTGACCCTCACTGGGGGGACGGCTCCCACACACACTGACCCTCACTGGGAGGTGGGTCCCACACACACTGTCCCTCACTGGGGGGATCGGTCCCACAAACACTGACCCTCGCTGGGGGGACAGGTCCCACACACACTGACCCTCACTGGGGGGACGGGTCCCACACACACTGACCCTCTCTGGGGGGATCGGTCCCACAAACACTGACCCTCACTGGGGGGACAGGTCCCACACACACTGACCCTCACTGGGGGGACGGGTCCCACACACACTGACCCTCTCTGGGGGACAGGTCCTTCCCACACTGACCCTCACTGGGAGGTTGGTCCCACACACACACTGACCCTCACTGGGGGGGACGGGTCCCCCACACACTGACCCTCACTGGGAGGTGCTTCCCACACACACACTGACTCACAATGGGGGGATGGATCCCACACACACACTGACCCTCACTGGGGGAGGGGTCCCACACACACTGTCCCTCACTGGGGGGATCGGTCCCACAAACACTGACCCTCACTGGGGGGATCGGTCCCACACACACTGACCCTCACTGGGGGGACGGGTCCCACACACACTGACCCTCACTGGGGGACGGGTCCCACACACACTGACCCTCTCTGGGGGACAGGTCCTTCCCACACTGACCCTCACTGGGAGGTGCTTCCCACACACACTGACTCACAATCGGGGGATGGATCCCACACACACTGACTCACAATCGGGGGATGGATCCCACACACACTGACTCACAATGGGGGGAGGGGTCCCACACACACTGACTCACAATGGGGGGAGGGGTCCCACACACAGTGACTCACAATGGGGGGATGGATCCCACACACACACTGACTCACAATGGGGGGATGGATCCCACACACACTGACTCACAATGGGGGGATGGATCCCACACACACTGACTCACAATGGGGGGATGGATCACACACGCACTGACCCTCACTGGGGGACGGGTCCCACACACACTGACCCTCTCTGGGGGACAGGTCCTTCCCACACTGACCCTCACTGGGCGGTTGGTCCCACACACACACTGACCCTCACTGGGGGACTGGTCCCACACACACTGTCCCTCACTGGGGGGATCGGTCCCACAAACACTGACCCTCACTGGGGGGATCGGTCCCACACACACTGACCCTCACTGGGGGGACGGGTCCCACACACACTGACCCTCACTGGGAGACGGGTCCCACACACACTGACCCTCACTGGGGGATGGGACACACACACACTGACCCTCACTGGGGGGATGGGTCCCACAAACACTGACCCTCACTGGGAGACCGGTCCCCCACACACTGACCCTCACTGGGAGACAGATCCCACACACACTGACCCTCACTGGGGGGACGGGTCCCCCACACACTGACCCTCACTGGGAGACGGGTCCCCCACACACTGACCCTCACTGGGGGATGGGTCCCACACACACTGACCCTCACTGGGGGACGGGTCCCACACACACTGACCCTCACTGGGGGATGGGTCCCACACACAAACTGACCCTCACTGGGGGACAGATCCCACACACACTGACCCTCACTGGGAGACGGATCCCACACACACACTGACCCTCACTGGGGGAGGGGTCACAGACACACACTGACCCTCACTGGGGGAGGGGTCACACACACACTGACCCTCACTGGGGGGACGGGTCCCACACACACTGACCCTCACTGGGGGGACGGGTCCCACACACACTGACCCTCTCTGGGGGACGGGTCCTCCACACACTGACCCTCACTGGGAGACGGGTCCCCCACACACTGACCCTCACTGTGAGACGGGTCCCCCACACACTGACCCTCACTGGGGGATGGGTCCCACACACACTGACCCTCACTGGGGGATGGGTCCCACACACACTGACCCTCACTGGGGGATGGATCCCACACACACACACTGACCCTCACTGGGAGACGGGTCCCCCACACACTGACCCTCACTGGGAGACGGATCCCACACACACTGACCCTCACTGGGGGACGGGTCCCACACACACACTGACCCTCACTGGGGGAGGGGTCACACACACACTGACCCTCACTGGGAGATGGGTCCCCCACACACTGACCCTCACTGGGAGACGGGTCCCACACACACACTGACCCTCACTGGGAGACGGGTCCCCCACACACTGACCCTCACTGGGAGACTGGTCCCACACACACACTGACCCTCACTGGGGGGACGGGTCCCACACACACTGACCCTCTCTGGGGGACGGGTCCTCCACACACTGACCCTCACTGGAGGATGGATCCCACACACACACACTGACCCTCACTGGGAGACGGATCCCACACACACACTGACCCTCACTGGGGGGATGGGTCCCACACACACTGACCCTCACTGGGGGACTGGTCCCACACACACTGACCGTCACTGGGAGGTGGGTCCCACACACACTGACCCTCACTGGGAGGTGCTTCCCACACACACACTGACTCACAATAGGGGGAGGGGTCCCACACACACACTGACTCACAATAGGGGGAGGGGTCCCACACACACTGATTCACAATGGGGGGATGGATCCCACACACACTGACTCACAATGGGGGGATGGATCCCACACACACTGACTCACAATGGGGGGATGGATCCCACGCACACACTGACTCACAATGGGGGGATGGATCCCACACACACTGACCCTCACTGGGGGACGGGTCCCACACACACACTGACCCTTACTGGGGAATGGGTCCCACACACACACTCTGACCCTCACTGGGGAACGGGTCCCACACACACACTGACCCTCACTGGGGGATGGGTCCCACACACACACACTGACCCTCACTGGGGGATGGGTCCCACACACACTGACCCTCACTGGGGGATGGATCCCACACACACACACACACACACTGACCCTCACTGGGAGACGGATCCCACACACACACTGACCCTCACTGGAAGACGGGTCCCACACACACTGACCCTCACTGGGGGGGATGGGTCCCACACACACTGACCCTCACTGGGGGAGGGGTCCCACACACACTGACCCTCACTGGGAGATGGGTCCCACACACACTGACCCTCACTGGGGGACGGGTCCCACACACACTGACCCTCACTGGGAGATGGATCCCACACACACACTGACCCTCACTTGGAGACGGGTCCCCCACACACTGACCCTCACTGGGGGGATGGGTCCCACACACACTGACCCTCACTGGGGGACGGGTCCCACACACACACTGACCCTCACTGGGGGAGGGGTCCCACACACACTGACCCTCACTGGGGGGATGGGTCCCATACACACTGACCCTCACTGGGAGGTGCTTCCCACACACACTGACCCTCACTGGGGGACGGGTCCCACACACACACTGACCCTCACTGGGGGACGGGTCCCACACACACTGACCCTCACTGGGGGAGGGGTCACACACACACTGACCCGCACTGGGAGACGGGTCCCACACACACACTGACCCTCACTGGGAGACGGGTCCCACACACACACTGACCCTCACTGGGGGAGGGGTCACAGACTCACACTGACCCTCACTGGGGGAGGGGTCACACACACACACAACTTGATGACACTATTTACAGTTTCAAATTAAAATACAGTTATCACTGTCCACAAACACTTGAGCCCCTGAGGAGCTCACCGTTATTGGAGGCAGAAATTTACTCCTGGACTGCTTCAAGTTGAAGTTTATTTTCATCTGACTGTACCTATACTGTATACAACCAAATGAAACAAAGTTCCTCCAGACCACAGTGCACCCATAAAATACATATTATGTATGGTACTTAAAATACAATATTACCACAAATAAGTTAATAAAATATCATTCAAAATACAAACCCAATTTCCAGAAAAGTTGGGATATTTTCCAAAATGCAATAAAAACAAAAGTCTGTGATATGTTAATTCACGTGAACCTTTATTTAACTGACAAAAGTGCAAAGAAAAGATTTTCAATAGTTTACTGACCAACTTAAGTGTATTTTTTTAAATATACACAAATTTAGAATTTGATGGCTGCAACACACTCAACAAAAGTTGGGACAGAGTTAAAATAAGATTGAAAAGTGCACAGAATATTCAAGTAACACCGGTTTGGAAGACTCCACATTAAGCAGGCTAATGGGTAGCAGGTGAGGTATCATGACTGGGTATAAAAGTAGTGTCCATCAAAGGCTCAGTCTTTGCAAGCAAGGATGGGTCGTGTCTCACCCCTTTGTGCCAAAATTCGAGAGAGAATTGTTAGTCAGTTCAAAAGGAACATTTCTCAACGCAAGATTGAGAGTACTTTGGAAAACCATTGTCACTCAACACAGTCCGTCGCTGCATCCAGAAATGCAACTTGAAACTGTATTACGCAAGGAGGAAGCCATATATCAACTCTATGCAGAAACGCCAGCAAGTTCTCTGGGCCCGAGCTCATCTCAGATGGACCGAAAGACTGTGGAACCATGTGCTGTGGTCAGATGAGTCCACATTTCAGCTAGTTTTCGGAAAAAACAGGCGTCAAGTTCTCCGTGCCAAAGATGAAAACACGCGTCCAGATTGTTATCAGCGAAAGGTGCAAAAGCCAGCATCTGTGATGGTATGGGGGTGCATCAGTGCCCATGGCATGGGTGAGTTGCATGTATGTGAAGGTACCATTGACTCTGAGGTGTAAATTAGGATTTTAGAGAGACAGATGTTGCCATCAAGGCGGCGTCTCTTCCCGGGACGTCCATGCTTATTTCAGCAGGACAATGCCAGACCACATTCTGCACGGGCTACAACAGCGTGGCTTTGTAGACAGAGTGCGTGTGCTTGACTGGCCTGCTGCCAGTCCAGATCTATCTCCTATTGAAAATGTATGGCGCATCATGAAGAGGAGAATCAGACAACGGAGACCACGGACTGTTGAGCAGCTGAAGTCTTATATCAAGCAAGAATGGACAAAATTTCCAGTTGTAAATCTACTACAATTAGTATCCTTAGTTCCAAAACGATTAAAAAGTGTTATTAAAAGGAAAGGTGATGTAACACAATGGTAAACATGCCTCTGTCCCAACTTTTGTTGAGTGTGTTGCAGCCATCAAATTCTAAATTTGTGTATGTTTACAAAATACAATTAAGTTGGTCAGTAAAACTATGGAAAATCTTTTCTTTGTACTTTTTCAGTTAAATAAAGGATCACGTAAATTAACATATCACAGATTTTTGTTTTTATTGCATTTTGGAAAACATCCCAACTTTTCTGGAAATGGGGTTTGTACATGTGAAGTGCACTGCACAGGTAACAGTAAACAGTGATGTGACCTCACCGGTGGCAGGGTGTTCATTAGTCTCACAGCCTGGGGGAAGAAGTTGCTGTCCAGTCTGTCAGTCCTCGTCCTGCTGATCCTATACCTCCTCCTAACGGTAGCAGGTCAGAGAGATTTTGCGATGGGTGGGGAGATCCTCAACAATGTCTTGGACTCTTCGTCTCCAGTGCTCCTGGTAACTGTCACAAATTGGGAGGGAGGAAGGTTCCATGATCCTCTCAGCAGTTTTTACTATCCTCTGCAGGGTCTTGTTGTCCAACGCAAGGCATCTATCGATGATTTACTCTTAGTTTCTCTATGTCCTTGCTGACAAGTACTGGAAACAAATCACCTATTAATTACACCCTGGAGGCAGTGACAGTTTTGTATAACCCAGTTTCTTTGTCTGTAATGCAAAATAAAATCTTGTTCTGTTTCAGTTTACTATTCAATTGATAAATATAAAATTGAAGTATAACTTTAAAGCAATCCAAACTCAATGTGGCCCAATTATCTTTCACCTTCTAGCCCCACTCAAGGTTATCTTGGCACATATTATTATTAAATGTATTAATAGGCACCATTTTGAACAAATTTCCCTCTGATTGATGCCATCAGGAATATTGAAGAAATACTGGCTGCGAGAGGAGAAAAGGTTCAGCGTGTGGTTGGTGATGGCTCTCTGGAAATCCTGACAGAAGTAGTGAATGATAAACCTGGAGATCCAGCTGAAGGAGATGTTTCTAAGGACACAACGAGCTCTGGAGAGCAACTGAAATCCTGATACTGTTGCCAAAGTGCAACGTTTTGCTGAAGGAGAATAGCACTCGGGACCTTGCAGTTGCCATTTTATAAGAGTTTGGCTGAACTTGAGGGGAAAGTTCACAAATTATACACTAACAAGCTTAAGAAATTGCAGATGGCATGTAAAGGCTGCAGATTGTATGATCTACAGGATACAGTAAAAAAATTGGCAAATGATTCAACACCTTCTCTGGTCCAAAAAAGGACATGGGTACCAAGTCCATGAAAATACCAGTTGAAAGTCCACCTCCACACAGCATTGTAATTGAAAATATTCTGTTCTTATGTCATCATCCTGGAGTCAAAACAGCAACATTACACAGGCCTACCAGCTTCAGGCAACCTAACAGCTTTTTTGGGGTGAATTAGGGATGGACCCTGCCAAATGCATTCACATCTGCAAATTGATTGATAAAAGCTGGTAGCCAGTAGACTTCAGAGATGCCTCAGAAGAATTATGAAGATATATTTTTGTAATTGTGTAGAATCTTTTCTTCAGAACATAGGCACCTCATTCATAGAAAGATAATGGATAGCAGGTTAGCTCGGTGAGTAATCGTCTGAAATCATTCTACAGAAGCCATTCAAAGAGAAAAAAATGGACAAATTCAGGATAGAATGGTGCAACTGTTTCCAAGTTTCTTTAAAATGAACATAAAAGATTGAGAGGTTGCAGCGTGGACAAAGTAATCCTTCTAGCTAAGTGAAGCAATTATTTTTCAGGCTGATTGTAAATAATGTTTGTAAATCTTTGTTCCTGGTGGATTTTGTCATTCTAGTCAGTTTTAGGTAAAAGGACAGACTTTGTTACTACAGGACCTGTATTACTTTGTAGAGTTATAATAAAACAACATCAAATAGAACTTAATTTTGTCATTCATTTATTCCTCTGGTAAGTTCTGAGCTAGATAGATAATTTCCAACCAGTATTAATCTGTGGGATAAATATCTTCTTTAGGATCCATTGTCAAGGATTGTACCTACCCACAGTTCCATTTTGATACATACTTGGATTTCGATATTGGAATTTTAACCCATATGAGGAAAATCTTTTTAATATTTTTAGTATTTAATATTTGTAATCCAGGGAGCGGGAAGCACAGAATCAAATATCGCTGTGATGATTGTACGTTCTAGTATCAATCGTTCGGCGACAATAAAGTATAAAGTAAAGTATTCATCTGAAGAAGGTGACATCCACCATTAAGGACCATCATCACCCAGGACATGCCCTCTTCTCATTGCTGCCGTCGGAGGGGAGAACACACACACCTGCAGAGACACACTCAACATTTCAGGAATAGTTTCTTCCCATCTGCTATCAGATGGACAATGAACCCATGAACACTACCTCACTATTTTTCATTTGCTCTCTTTTGCACTACTTACTTACTTTAAGTTTTAGTATATACTTCTTTTTGTAATTGATGGCTTTTTAAAATTACGTACTGCAATTTAATGGTGCTGCAAAACAACAGATTTCGCGACATATGCCGGTGATATTAAACCTGATTCTGAGCATTTAATTCTGGTATTCTAATACTTTATTTGCACTTTCACCATTGCAGCCGTACGAATTTGAGAGCATTATAGTTTATGATGGCCAAGTGTGACTAGTTTTTCTGCATTTGAATTTGAATATATTATCCCCTAAATTGACTAGTCCATGTGTCTTTGCGAACATGTTTTCCTTTTCTATGACCATTGTAGCCAAGTTTCTATTCTCCGCTAACACTGGAATCTGGATGTAACCTGTGACACCATTTATTTTCTTTAGCATTCTCCACAGCACTGTCAGACCAGTTTCCCTCCCAATTGTTGAGCTGCTCTCTTAGCATTCCTAATAACTCTCCTTGCCACCTGTTTTCTTCTGAAAGTTCTTCAAGGCTTCTTGCGTTAATCTACATTTCAAAATGCAAAAAGCCCATCTCCAGTCTCTGATAGACTTCGTACATTCTTGTGTCCACCAAGGAACACATTTCTTACCAGCTCTCTGAGACACCAGAGGAATGGCCTGATGGACTGCCCCACACGAACTAGAAATTATACTCCGATAGTCTCCTGCGGTAGCGTCAGCCACAGAAGGTTTGGCAGTTGCGCTCGTGAATATGCACGTGTCAGCTAATTATTATTTCGTTGTGATAGTATTTAACTCCGTTCATTCCGTCGTAGTATTTGTTGAGACTTGGACACAGAAATGCTTTGGTGCCTGCATTCTGTCTTCCCTGAGAAATTAGACTGTCGAGTCAACTGACTCTGAAGACTAGTGGTACTCGTTTTATTCCTCGTTGTTCTTTTCAGCCACAGTATAGGCTTTGTTTTCCATTTGAGAGTTTTAGTTAATGGCCCTATTTGGCCTAGTGTTTATTGTTTTATTTTCCCTTTAACACTGTTCGCATTAAAGTCTGTGAACTATTGACCCGCGTCAGTGTCTCTCATTCTGCACTTGGGCCCTATCCAAACTGGGTGACAATGGTGTCTCCTGGAGATAATTGATAAAATGGTTTCTTCACTCAACAGAAATTTTTCCCAGTTTGCCCTCCTAAAACACCATTTAGTACCAGAATCCAAATTCTGACAGTGAACTTTCATCCCTACAGTACACAGGGCTGGGAAATGATCATTCCCCATACCATCAGTCATTACATCACAACTGCAAGTGGAGCAGGGATAAGAGTCAAGTCCAGACAAGAGCCCCCACCTTTAGCAATATCCATCCTTGTCTTTCTTCCATCATTTAAACAAATTAAATTATATTCTTCCAAAAATTCCTCTACTACTGCTTCACTGGCACTGTAATCTTACTGCCCTGCAAATCACTCTGCATTAAAGTCACCACAAAAAATAATTTTACCAGAATATTTTCCTGCCATTTTTCCCAAACCTTCCACAGACAGTTCCTGACCTGGATTATAAAAGTTCACAATTCCCACCCTGTAAATACAACCATTCAATAATTACACATTCGGTATTTTCTGGAGAAGACAAGCTTCTGTACAACAAACTGTCCTGCACAAAGGTGGCACAGCCTCCTCCCTCAGCTCATAACCCAGAATCTCAAACGATAATTGTGATTGATTCTTGCACACAAGTATCACTCAAGGGAATACCAAAACCTAAGACATACTCTTTAAGTTCCCGTACGTTGGTGAACAGACTTCTCGCATTCCAATGAAGAACTGTAAGTTTAAGAGAAGATCACTGTGTAGCACTTTGTGTACAATCACTGTTCACCATCAGCCCATTCTCTTTACTGTCATTCCCCAAATCTTCCCTCCTAAGCAATTCATTTACCTGTTCAGGAGTAATTCCCACTAAACCCAAATACTTTGACGCTCTACCCACCAATATCCTGAGTTTATCAGACTTCTTTCCTACCAGTAGTGTTCCATTAACCACAGCACACAGAAACGCAAGAAAATCTATCTTTTAATCAATACCTCCATAGATACTTCACCTCCCCCACTCCCCACCTACAGAACCTCACTTCATGATCTTCCCCCATCTGAAACCTTGTAAGTGCCTGTCTTAACCCAACACCCTACAGATGTAGAGGAATCAAATCTCACAGCTTCAGCGTAAGAAATGTTATGTCCTAACCTCACCTTCTGAATTTCCAAAGCCTTTTGTAAAACAGGGCATCTTAAATAAGCAGCACTGTGAGCACCGCATCTTGCCCCAACGCCAACTTCACAATTCCCATATTCACGTTCTCTTCCACATTTCCGCCTGCAAGAAGCAGCAACGTGTCCCACTCATTGGCACTTAAAACACCGCAACGGAGGAGGGTCATACTTTCTGACTGAATAACTGATACAGCCGAAATAGATTTTTTCACAGCAGCACTTCACCAGAAAAACTCAACAGAACAGATCAGCTATCACATTTCCCCCCCACCCCCAGGCCTGTAATCTCTTTGCCAAAACAACTTGAGGGACCAGATTGTCCCTAATATCCTCCACAGATACACAGAGAGGTTCACCTGAAAGAACACCCCAAGCCTTCATTTTACCCCCTACTAACAATTTTATTCTGGTCCAGAGTCTTCACTTTCAGTATTTTCTCCTGTTGTTTTATATCAGCACGTGTAATCAACACCCTAGCCTTGCTAAGACATATTGCTGATTTTACTTTCCCCAATCTTTCTGCGTAAACTTTGTCAAGGTAAAGAATTTTGTCACAATAAGATATGAAAGTAATCATTATCTTGAAACGTACAGCATCTTCTACCCCAGTCTGAATGCCTTTCAGCCGGCGACCATAATCCTCCCCAACCACCCCCCCGACTCATTTTCCTTTTATATTATGCCAAAATCCATTCCAAACTATCACACAAGTCTAAATTTCCCTTCAGTCATATTACAGGTGGTACAAACCACCAGGCCCCCGTAACTCTTGCCGACCGACTACAATGTCCAGAAGACATTGCACCTTGGGAGCCCCGTTGAGAGGCATCAATAACGAGGCAGCCTACAGGGAAGAAGTCATCACCCTGACACAGTGGTGTTAAGAAAACAACCTCCCCCTCAATGTCACGAAAACAAAGGAGCTGATTGTGGACTATAGGAGGAATGGAGACAGGCTAAATCCTATTGACATCAATGGATCTGGGGTTGAGAGGATGAACAGCTTTAAGTTCTTCAGCATCTACATCACCAAGGACCTCACTTGGTCTTTAAGTACTGCTGTGTGGCGAAAAACGCACAATCTCAGACAGCTGAAGAAGATTGGCTTGAGTCCCCAAATCCCAAGAACTTTCTACAGGGGCACAATTGAGAGCATCCTGACTGGCTGCATCACTGCCTGGTATGGGAGCTGTACTTCCCTCAATCGCAGGACTCTGCAGAGAGTGGTGCGGACAGAAGACAGGTGCGTAAAAAGGGCCCAAAGGATCACTGGGGACCCAAGTCAATCACAAACTGTTCCAGCTGCTACCATCCAGGAAGTGGTACCGCAGCATAAAAGCCAGGACCAACAGGCTCCAGGACAGCTTCTTCCACCAGGCCATCAGACTGATTAATTCACGCTGATACAATTGTATTTCTAAACTATATTGACTGTTCTGTTGTACTGTATATTTTACTGTACCTACTATTTATTACAAATTACTATAACTTGCACATTCAGAGGGAGACGTAACGTAAAGATTTTTATTCCTCATGTATGTGAGGGATGTAAGAACTAAAGTCAATTATCTGTAGATTTCTTTCCCCCACCATCTCCTTCATAAGGACCTTACTAACATGGTGTGACCTTCACAAAATGAAGTCCGTCACGCAGGGCGCAACCGAACTTGATACCTCGCGCTACTTTTAACGGGCAGCTCGGCTAGCGATAGACATCGTGATGTTTCCTGTTCACCCAGCGCCCAACGCCAATCAGCTACGTCGGGAGGCGGGATGTATGGCAGCAAGGTTTGGTGGTGGTCGCAGTGTGTTGGCGGGGGCTGAGGTGAGTTGTTCCGTAGTAATGGGGTTGTGTTTAGTTTCGCATCGACGTGAGCGGGCCTAAGAGCGGGGAGTGAACACTGGGAAAGGCGGGTGGTGTTGGGAACCAGAGATCTGTCGCTGAAGCTAGAGAAAAAATGGGGAGATGGATATGGGTGCCCCTCTTCTCATTACTACCATCAGACACACTCAATATTTTAAGTACGTTTTTTCCCTTCTGTCATATTTCTGAATGCTCCATGAAATCATGAACACAATTTCATTATTTACTCTGCTTTATTTATTTTTTATATTTGCTTTTGCAATTTACAGTGATTTTCTTATGTATTGCGCTATACTGCTGCTGCAAAACAACATATTTCACTATTATGTAAATGAAAATGATTCTGATCCACTGGACGCTTGGGTAGTAAGTTCAGAAACTGAACTGAAGATGGCATGAGGGATTCTGCAGATGCTGGGAATTTTGAATAACACTCAGCAAAACGCTGGGGGAGCTCAACAGGCCAGGCAGCATCTTTTGAAGGAAATAAACAGTTGATAATTCGATTAATTCGGGCTGGGACCTTTCATCAGGACTGGAAATGAAGGGGATAGAAGCCAAAATAAGAAGGGAGGGGAGGCAGAGGAGTACAAGCTGGTAGGTGATAGGGGAGACCAGGGGAGGAGACTTCTCAGGCCAAATATGAAGTGCTTCTCCTCCAGCCTTGGTTTGGTTTCAGTTTGTCAGTAGAGGAGGCTATGGGTTAGTGTGGAAATGGGAAATGGTATCAAAAATAGGTGGCCACAGGAAGTTTCTGACTGAAAAGTGCACAGAGCTGAGATGCTTAACCTTTATATTATGGTCAACTGTGCTCCCTTATCAGATTCCTCCTCCTCCTCCAGCCCGTTAGCTCTTGTGCATATAACTTTTGACATATCCCACCCCGCCTCGTCTCACCCATCACCTGCCATCTTGTACTCCTTCCCTTCCCGCCCCCCCCCCCACCTTCCTATTCTGACTAATATCACTTTCCGGTCTTGAAGAAGAGGTCCAGCTGGAAATATCAACTGTTTATTTCCCTCCATAGATGCATCCTGACTTGTATAGTTCCTCCAGCCTGAATGTATTCTGCAGCCTTTGACTGAGCCTCAGTCATGGGTCAACTACTGACTATGCTTATTTCTTCATAGAACATAATCTCAGGCAATGTGCTATTATGAAGGGTCTCGAATCGGAAATGTGAAGCTTGTTTGCCTTTCCACATATATGCAGCCTGATCTGCTAACTGTCTGCAGTAATCTGTTATTTTTCAGGTTCCATGGCACTATTTTGCAGAACAGGGGTATCATCTCTGCTGTCTTGAACCTTGAAGCACTTCAAAAGGTATTTTGCTGGATTTAAAGCACTTTGGGACATTCTGAGAATTTTCAAGGCACTATAGCAAATAATACAACCCTGATTTAGCACCATTCCCTCATTTTCAGTGTATTGCTTGGTTTCCCATTTTTTTCCTCTCAACAGAAAAAAGCATTTGTAAGGCACCTGTCAGGATTATAGCCTACTCCAATGTAGTTTGCAGCCCGTGAAGTACTTTTGAAGCATGGCCAGTTTTGTAATGTGGGAAACATGCGACCCATTTGAAAAAGGATCTTGTGCTCTCCCGCCATATATGACGAATAAACTCTTCCGGGCTTCCAGCCGGGTACAGGTTTCGATAAACACTGATGTTTCGATAAACTCTGCCATCTTCTTCAGGGATGATATCCGGGCATGTCCAGTCCAGTGGTATTTATACCCCTGTTGTCTGTCCCTCCTGATTGGTTAGTCCTCATCCAATCAGGTTTCTACTCTCCCACCTTGTTTACAACTGAATTCCAGTTCGTTCTTAGAGCGAGACCTCTGTCTTTGTTGAAAAAACTTTAATTTTTAGAGGAAAAGGTTTTTAACAAAGATGGAAGTTCTCGCTCTAAGTAAGAACTGGGATTAAATTAAGCTTTTGGTATGCTGGCCTTTATAAATCAGAGCATTGAGTATAGGAGTTGGGATGTAATGTTGAAATTGTACAAGGCATTGGTAAGGCCAAATTTGGAGTATTGTGTACAGTTTTGGTCACCAAATTATAGGAAGGATTTCAACAAAATAGAGTACAGAGAAGATTTACAAGAATGTTACCTGGGTTTCATCTCCTAAGTTACAGAGAAAGGTTGAACAAGTTGGGTCTTTATTCTTTGGAGCGTAGAAGGTTGAGGGGGGACTTGATAGAGGTATTTAAAATGATGAGGGGGATAGATAGAGTTGATAGGCCTTTTCCATTGAGAGTGGGGGAGATTCAAACAAGAGGACATGAGTTGAGAGTTAAAGGGCAAAAGTTTAGGGGTAACATGAGGGGGAACTTCTTTACTCAGAGAGTGGTAGCTGTGTGGAACAAGCTTCCAGCAGAAGTGGTTGAGGCAGGTTCGATGTTGTTGTTCAAAGTTAAATTGGATAGCTATGTGGACAGGAAAGGAATGGAGGGTTATGGGCTGAGTGCAGGTCGGTGGGACTAGGTGAGAGTAAGAGTTCGTCACGGACTAGAAGGGCTGAGATGGCCTGTTTCTGTGCTGTAATTGTTATATGGTTATATGGTAAATTGTAAACAAGATGGGAGAGCGGAAACCTGGTTGGTCAGCCCTCATCCAGTCAGGAGGGATGGACTACTGGGTATAAGTACCACCAGAATAGACATGCCCAGGCATCAAGACGAAGATGGCAGAGTTTGTTATAGAAATATCGGTTATAGTTGATACCTGGACATGCTGGAAGCCCAAGAAGAGCTTATTCATGACAGCCATTTACATTTGGTAAGTTTCTACAAACGCTGCTGTAATATAACCAGATCATGTTTATAAGTGAAGCTGTGTGAGAGATGGATACTGGTGTAGGACTCTACAAGTAACTGCCTTATTTTCAAACAATGCTGCTAGATTGTTTACATCCACATGAGAGGGGAAAAAAAACACCCCAGTTTAATACATAAGAAGTCACAGCAGTCTCTGAATACTCTTCTCAAACCTCTAGACTAGAACTGAACCTACAATCTTTGAAATTAGACTCATCAAATCCAGCAATTAGGTTATTATATTGATTACCATCCCTAGAGTTTTACTGTGACCAATTGTCAGCAGCTCTAGACCATGACTATACAAGAATCGTGATCACTTATCTTGCATCTGTGAAAGGCACTTATGTTTCAAAGGTTTATTTATTATCAAAGTATGCAAGTCTGAAATTTTCTTCTCCAGATAGCCACGAAACCAAGTAAGAAAAGGACGGCAGCATGATAATCGACCCCCAAATCCCTCCTCCCCACACAAAAAAAACTTAACAAAAACGGAATCAGCACAGTGACCCCCAAGTTTTCCTCACCCACACACAAAAAAAACGAGAAGGATGGGACGGAAACACAGAATACAAAAAAGGCCATAAGACTGAAAATAAAAGCCCACAGTCCAAGTCCACATCCACAATGCAGAAAATATGGACAACATTCTCCCCTCTGTAGCAGAGCAATCTCACCAGCAACTAAAAGGTAGTGTCCTCACTCCGTAGAAGAGTGTTTGACCTAACAAAAGTACAAGATAGCAGAGAAAGTGTTGAAAATGCTCTAATCACGTGCTTCCTTTTTTTATTGTGACTTCTCTCAGTG
This sequence comes from Mobula birostris, assembly GCF_030028105.1. Lineage (NCBI taxonomy): Eukaryota > Metazoa > Chordata > Chondrichthyes > Myliobatiformes > Myliobatidae > Mobula > Mobula birostris. Next base: position 27,281,711 of record NC_092391.1, on the reverse strand, counting down.
TAGGACAAGAGCAGAATGTCCCAGCAACGGACTCTGCCTCAAAGTAAGGAAATCCTGCTCCAATCCTACAACAAGAGACTGAAAGATGACATTAAATCTATTCTGGATAACTTCACGGAAATCATTAAAAGTGCTCGGGTATGTGATAACCAATCTGAAGCAAGTACAGCTGGTCTCCAAGGGAGCTTTCATTTTCCTGACATTGATCATTTAAGAAGATTATTTTTTCAATTGTACATCTGGGCCCTGAAATTTACCACAGCAGGATTTCCAGGGATGGTTTCAGGGAATGTGCGTGCATGGACCCTGGGTTTGCATGCATTATTTTCCAGCAGTCTGATTGGACAGGTGTGGTCCATGTTGTGTGGGGAGTAGTACAGGAGTGACTACACCAGAAGTTAGGTTTCCACCTGCACGGTGAAGAGATTGTAGGAAGATCGGGCTATGTAAGTTTACTGTGATGTGAAGGTCAGTGATTCTGTTGTAAGAAACATAAGCAAATGGGTTATTTTTGGGTAGGAAGGAAAAATATTATTGCTCCTTCTTACTCAGTCTGGAAAAGCACAATTTTTCTACGTCCTGATACCAGTCTCTACTCAGCCAGTGAGTTTTCATTTGGTCCTTTAAGAGAGTGCCTGCAGTCTCCAGCTCACCAGTCATTTACCCTGATCTGCATTTTGCCTCACTGCTCCAGCAGCTTTCAATGTCTTGCAGACTAACCTCATCACCTTAAGTGTTTCTTTTCCAGAAACTTGTTCAACTTCTCTTTCTTTTGTGATTTTAAAAAAATTGTTCTTCTCTTTCTTGCCTTAGGGATTCATAGTGTCTTAAATTTCAAAGCCATGTGGTCAGGTCAATCTCATTCATTGGCAGCACCTAATTTCTCAAGTTTCCTGTGAAAACCATGCCTGTACCCGGTGCTGGGGTTGAGTTTTCTGCCCATTTTGTATTATAAACCATATGAACTACTGCAACAGAATGGCACAATGACACCATCATTAAAACTCTGCCTCACTGTTCCAGTGACCTGGGTTAACATAAAAAAAACCTACAGCACAGTACAGGCCCTTCGGCCCACAAAGCTGAGCCGAACATGCCCTTACCTTAGAAATTACCTAGGGTTATCCATAGACCTCTATTTTTCTACGCTCCATGTACCTATCCAGGATTCTAATAAAAGACCCTATTGTATCCATCTCCACCACCATTGCCAGCAGCCCGTTCCACACACTCACCACTCACTGCGTTTTTTAAAATAAAACAACTTACCCCTGACATCTCCTCTGTACCTACTTCCAAGCACCTTAAAACTGTGCCCTCTCATGCTGCCATTTCAGCCCTGGGAAAAAGCCTCTGACTATACACGTGATCAATGCCTCTCATCATCTTATAAGCCTCTATCAGGTCTCCTCTCATCCTCCGTCACTCCAAGGAGAAAAGGCCAAGTTCACTCAACCTACTCTTGTAAGGCATGCTCCCCAATCCAGGCAACATCCTTGTAAATCTCCTCTGCACCCTTTCTATGGTTTCCACATCCTTCCTGTAGTGAGGCAACCAGAACTGAGCACAGTACTCCAAGCGGGGTCTGACCAGGGTCCTATACAGCTGCAACATTACCTCTCGGCTCCGAAACTCAATCCCACGATTGATGAAGGCCAATGTACCATATGCTTTCTTAACCACAGAGTCAACCTGCACAGCAGCTTTGAGTGTCCTATGGACTCAGACCCCAAGATCCCTCTGATCCTCCACACTGCCAAGAGTCTTACCATTAATACTATATTCTGCCATGGTATTTGACCTACCAAAATGAACCACCTCACACTTATCTAGGTTGAACTCCCATCTGCCACTTTTCAGCCCAGTCTTGCATCTTATCAATGTCCTGCTGTAACCTCTGGCAGCCCTCTACACTATCCACAACACCCCCAACCTTTGTGTCATCAGCAAATTTACTATTCTTCATCCAGGTCATTTATCAAAATCACGAAGAGTAGGGGTCCCAGAACAGATCCCGGTGGCACACCACTGGTCACCGACCTCCATGCAGAATATGATCCATCTACAACCACTCTTTGCCTTCTATGGGCAAGCCATTTCTTGATCCACAAAGCAATGTCTCCTTGGATCCCATGCCTCCTTACTTTCTCAATAAGCCTTGCATGGGGTACCTTGTCAAATGTCTTGCCAAAGTCCATATACACTACATCTACTGCTCTACCTTCATCAATGTTCTTAGTCACATCCTCAAAAAATACAATCAGGCTTGTAAGGCACGACCTGCCTTTCACAAAGCCATGCTGACTATTCCTAATCATATTATGCCTCTCCAAATGTTCATAAATCCTGCCTCTCAGGATCTTCTCCATCAACTTACCAACCACTGAGGTAAGACTCACTGGTCTATAATTTCCTGGGCTATCTCTACTCCCTTTCTTGAATAAAGGAACAACATCCGCAACCCTCCAATCCTCCAGAACCTCTCCCGTCCCCATTGATGATGCAAAGATCATCGCCAGATGTTCAGCAATCTCCTCCCTCGCCTCCTACAGTAGCCTGGGGTACATCTTGTCCGGTCCCGATGACTTGTCCAACTTGATGCTTTCCAAAATCTCCAGCACTTAATATCTACATGTTCAAGCTTTTCAGTCTGCTGTAAGTCATCCCTACAATTCCCAAGGTCCTTTTCTGTAGTGAATACTGAAGCAAAGTGTCCACTAAGTACCTCTGCTATCTCCCCCAGTTCCATACACACTTTTCCACTGTCACACTTGATTGGTCCTATTCTCTCATGTCTTATTCTCTTGCTCTTCACATACTTGTAGAACGCCTTGGGATTTTCCTTAATCCTATCCGCTAAGCTCTTCTCATGGCCCCTTCTTTCTCTCCTAATTTCATTCTTAAGCTCTTTCATGCTAGCCTTATAACCTAGATCTCTATCATCTAGTTTTTTGAACCTTTTCTTCTTCTTCTCAGCTCTTCTTGACTAGATTTACAGCAGCCTTTGTACACCACGGTTTCTGTACCCTACCATCCTTTTCCTGTCTCTTTGGAACATACCAACTCTACACAAATATCCGCTGAACATTTGCCACATTTCTTCCATACATTTCGCTGAGAACATCTGTTGCCAATTTATGCTTCTAAGTTCTTGCCTGACAGCCTCATAATTCCCCTTACTCCATTTAAACCCTTTCCTAATTTGTCTGTTCCTATCCCTCTCCAAGGCTATGGTAAAGGAGATAGAATTGTGATCACTATCTCCAAAATGCTCTCCCACTGAGAGATCTGACACCTGACCAGGTTCGTTTCCCAATACCAGTTCAAGTACAGCCGCTCTTCTTGTAGGCTTATCTACATATTGTGTCAAGAAACCTTCCTGAACACACCTAACAAACTCCACCCCATCTAAGCCCCTTGCTCTAGGGAGATGCTAATCGATATTTGGGAAATTATAATCTCCCACCACAAAACAACCCTGTTATTATTACACCTTTCCAGAATCTGCCTCCCTATCTGCTCCTCAATGTCACTGTTACTATTGGGTGGTCTATAAAAAACACCCAGTAGAGTTATTGATCCCTTCTTTCTCCTAACTTCCACCCACAGAGACTCCGTAGACAATCCCTTCGTGACGTCCACCTTTTCTGCAGCTGTGACACTATCTCTGATCAACAGTGCCACACCCCCACCTCTTTTGCTTCCTTCCCTGTCTCTTCTGAAACATCTAAAACCCAGCACTTGAAGTAACCATTCCGGTCCCTGAGCCATCCAAGTCTCTGTAATGGCCACAACGTCATAGCTCCAAGTACTGATCCACGCTCTAAGCTCATCCGCTTTGTTCATAATACTCCTTGCATTAAAATAGACACATCTCAAACCATCGGTCTGAGCGCATCTCTTCTCCTTCACCTGCCCATTCTCCTCTCGCGCTGTCTCCAAGCTTTCTCTATTTGTGAGCCTTCCTCTGTCATTTCAGTTCGGTTCCCACCCCCCCAGCAATTCTAGTTTAAACTCTCCCCAATAGCCTTAGCAAACCTCCCCGCCAGGATATTGGCCCCCCCTGGGATTCACGTGCAACCCGTCCTTTTTGTACAGGTGATACCTGCCCCAAAAGAGGTCCCAATCATTCAGATATCTGAATCCCTGCCCCCTGCTCCAATCCCTCAGCCACGCATTTATCCTCCACCTCACTCTATTCCTGTACTCACCGTCACGTGGCACAGGCAGTAATCCCGAGATGACCAGCTTTGTGGTCCTGCTTCTCAACATCCTTCCTAACTCCCTGTAGTCTGCTTTCAGGACCTCATCCCTTTTCCTGCCTATATCATTGGTACCAATATGTACCATGACCTCTGGATGTTCTCCTTCCCACTTCAGGATATCATGGACACGATCAGAATCATCCTGGACCCTGGCACCTAGGAGGCAAACTACCATCCGTGCTTCTTTCCTGCGCCCACAGAATTGCCTATCTGACACCCTACCCCGATCACTGCTGCCATCCTCTTCCTTTCCCTGCCTTGCTGAGCCACCGGGCCAGACTCTGTGCCAGAGGTGCGGCCACTGTTGCTTCTCCCAGGTAGGCCGTTCCCCCCCCCCTCCAAAAGTCCTCAAACAGGAGTACTTATTGTTAAAGGGTACAGCCACAAGGGTACTCTCTAGTATCTGCCTCTTGCCTTTCCCTCTCCTGACTGTTACCCACTTATCTGTCTCCCGAGGCCCCAGTGCCTATAGCTCCTCTCTATCACCTCCTCACTCTCCCTGACCAGATGAAGGTCATCGAACTGCATCTCCAGTTCCCTAACGTGGTCCCTAAGGAGCTGCAGCTCAACGCACCTGGCGCAGATGTGGCCGTCTAAGAGGCTGGGAGTCTTCCCCAGTGTCCCACATCTGACATCGAGCATAGAAAACCGGCCTCTCACACATACTTCCTGTCTATATTCTACACAGTTAACCTACCTGGCCTCGACCTGTTATCACCGAAGCTCTGTTGAGCCAAGGCCTTCCTACTCTGTCTCCCTCTACTCTGACGCCCACTCTATAAAGCTGTCTCCTTTTAAACCCTACTCGCTGTTCTAAGTGGCTGACATCCACACGCTTGCGCAGTCGTGCCCCAATCAAACTGCTGAAGAAATAACCAAATCTTTGGAGCATTCCACTATCATACCTGGCATCCCCACAGCTCCAACTATGCAATAAGAAAGAAAGAAAATTTGAACAAAAGAATCTACCTGCAGCCTTCATGTCTTCTCGTGAAAGCCTCTATAAGCTAAAGCTTGAGCTCTCCACTCTGAAACTTGCCCACTCACAGAATGGCCGCTCTGCTTAAACCTAACTTTTTATTGACCCTTGCAGAATGCTCAATTATGCACAATCCAGTGTCTCCTCGGAAATGGTGGAATGTTCTGACTGGCCCCACTCACCACTTTTGAACTCTCTCCCACAGCACAATCCAATATCTCCCAGGAACTGTGACATGCAGAATTTCCCGACTGCCACTGCTCACTTCTTTTAAATTCTCTCATTCCTGTTGTGCAATCCAATGTGTCCTTGAACTGTGGCACGCAGAACGTCCCAACTGCCCGGCTCCCCTCTTTTGAATTGCTGAGTTCCTCCCACACTCTGGGCTTCCCAGATCTGAGGTGGTCCCGACCAGCTGGCAGCTTACAGCAATAAACGACCTACTGGAGGAGCCCAGCAAATTGAGCAGCATCTACGGGAAGCCACGATGCACGATTTTGTCCCGAAACGTCAGCAATTCCTCTCCTCCCATGGATGTCGCTCGACCTGAGCTCCTCCAGCAGATTGTTGCTGCACACCGCCAGCAACTGCAGTCTCCTGTGTCTCCATCTGCTCATTAGCTCAATGAATTGTGGAGCAAGATGGAGGAACAGGTGCTCACCCCTTCACTCAGATCACGGGTAACCAGCAACTCAACCCATCCATGCTCCACACAACTGGGCAAAACAACAACAGGTGTTGGCATCTCAGCTCCTCACACCTTTTCTACCTTTCACTATAATCCTGGCTGATCTGCCCTATGCCTCATCTCCCCTTTCTCAGTTCCCTTCATAACAATTTATTACAGTACGTGAATGTACGTATTGGGAGCAGAAGAAAGCCACATTCTCCTTTGCGTACATTAATTTTTCATTCCATTAATAATCAACAATCTAAATGACCCCACCTTAAAACTACTCAGGCTACTTCCACCATTCTGTCAGGAACCCTGTTCCAAACTCACAACCCTGAGGGAAAATAAAAATTGCCTCATCCATGTCTTACTGTCGCCGGCCAAGTCAAAGGTGGTGACTAATCAGCATACAGTGTAGGAGGGAGATTGAAAGTCTAGCTGAGTGGTGCCCCAACAACAACCTCTCACTCAATGTCAGCAAGACCAAGGAGCTGATTACTCAGTTCTCATGGGAGTTAAACCTGAGGTCCATGAGCCAGTCCTCATGGGAGGATCAGAGGTGGAGAGGGTCAGCAACTTTAAATTCCTAGTGTTATCATTTCAGAGGACCTTCCTTGGGTCTAGTATGCAAGTGTAATTACAAAGAAAGCACGGCTGTGCCTCTACAGGAGTTTATGAAGATTTGGCAGGACATCTAAAACCTTGACAGACTTCTATAGCTGTGTAGTGGAGAGTATACTGACTGGCTGCATCACTGCCTCTTAGTGTAGATGCACCAATACCCTCAAACGGAAAATCCTACAAAAGGTAGTGGATATGGCCAGTCCATCATGGGTAAAACCTTCCCCATCATTAAGCACATCTCCATGAGGTGTTTCAGGAAAGCAAAGGATCTCCACCATCCAGGGTTAAACCTTACTTATAGCTCCACACAGTTACATCTCATGTTATTAGCATATCTATCTTTCTCCCTTCTAGTGTGATGCAGCCTCTGTACCATTCACCCGAACTACTCCGTGTAGTATTCTGCTCATTCTTCAGAAGAAGTTTCTCGTTGAATTTCTTCTTAAGATTTATTACTGCCAATCTTGTGTTTATGATTCCTGGTTCTGGACTTCCCCAGGTTGGAAACACCTGCCCTTTCATCACTTTAAAGGCCTCTGTCAGGTTTTTCAGGTTTGCCAGCTCAGTCCTGTTCAGTTGCTTAGAACCTCAGTTGTGAGCAGGTTTGCTAGAGCTGTGGGGGAGGGGGTTAAGTTTGGCAAGAGTTGGGAGCCAGAGTGATAGAGCTGAGGGTGAGGCAGTTGGTATACAACTAGATGCAGTGTGTCATGTGACTGTGAGGATGGACAGGCAGATGATAGGGCAAAATTGCAGTCAGTGAGATGAACTGAAGTGCAAATCAGAGCAAAATTGAAAAGGGTGATGAATACACGACTGAGGGTGTTGTATTTGAATGCACACGATATGCAGGATAAGGTAGATGATCTTGTAGTGCAGGTACGATGTTGTGGGCATCACTGAGCTGTGCCTGAAAGAAGGTCATAGTTGGGAGCTGAACATCACATACAATGTGATACCACATTGTATCAAAAGGACAGGCAGATAGGCAGAAGGGGTTGGGTGGCTATGTTGGTAAAAAAAAAATGAAACCAAATTCTTAGAAAGAATCCTGAAGAAGGCTCTCAGCCCAAAATGTCAATTCGTCCCCCCCATCCCTCCCCACTGATCTCCCTCCTGGCACTTATCCGTGTAAGCGGAACAAGTGCTACACATGCCCTTACACTTCCTCCCTTACCACCATTCAGGGCCCCAAACAGTCCTTCCAGGTGAGGCAACACTTCACCTGTGAGTCGACTGGGGTGATATACTGCGTCCGGTGCTCCCGATGTGGCCTTTTATATATTGGCGAGACCCGACGCAGACTGGGAGACCGCTTTGCTGAACATCTACGCTCTGTCCGCCAGAGAAAGCAGGATCTCCCAGTGGCCAAACATTTTAATTCCACATCCCATTCCCATTCTGACATGTCTATCCACGGCCTCCTCTACTGTAAAGATGAAGCCACACTCAGGTTGGAGGAACAACACCTTATATTCCGTCTGGGTAGCCTCCAACCTGATGGCATGAACATCAACTTCTCTAACTTCTGCTAGGCCCCACCTCCCCCTCGTACCCCATCTGTTACTTATTTTTATGCACACATTCTTTCTCTCACTCTCCTTTTTCTCCCTCTGTTCCTCTGAATATACCTCTTGCCCATCCTCTGGGTACCCCCCCCTTGTCTTTCTTCCCAGACCTCCTGTCCAATGATCCTCTCATATCCCCTTTTGCCAATCACCTGTCCAGCTCTTGGCTCCACCCCTCCCCCTCCTGTCTTCTCCTATCATTTTGGATCTCCCCCTCCCCCTCCAACTTTCAAATTCCTTACTCACTCTTCCTTCAGTTAGTCCTGGCGAAGGGTCTCGGCCTGAAACGTCGACTGTACCTCTTTCTAGAGATGCTGCCTGGCCTGCTGCGTTCACCAGCAACTTTGATGTGTGTTGCTTGATGTCAATTTCTTTATTCATTTCCACAGTTGCTGCCTGACCTGCTGAGTTTCTCCAGCATTTTGTGCGCGTTGGTTAGAAAGAGGTGACATAGGATTGGGATATATAGAATCTTTGTGGGTAGAGTTAAGAAACTACAAGGGTGAAAAAACAATGACGGGAGTTATATGCAGGCCCCCAAACAGTAGCCAGGAGGTGGGGTACAAATTATAACGAGAATTAGAAAATGCAGGTCAAAAGGGCAATGTTTTAGAACATAGAATAGTACAGCACAGTACAGGCCCTTGGGCCCACAATGTTGTGCCGACCCTCAAAGCCTGCCTCCCATATAACTCCCCACCTTAAATTCCTCCATATACCTGTATAGTAGTCTCTTAAATTTCATTAGTGTATCTGCCTCCACCACTGACTCAGGCAGTGCATTCCACGCACCAACCACTCTCTTGAGTAAAAAACCTTCCTGTAATATCCCCCTTGAACTTCCCACCCCTTACGTTAAGAGGAATGTCCTCTTGTATTGAGCAGTGGTGCCCTGGGGAAGAAGCGCTGGCTATCCACTCTATCTATTCCTCTTAATATCTTGTACACCTCTATCATGTCTGCTCTCATCCTCCTTCTCTCCAAAGAGTAAAGCCCTAGCTCCCTTAATCTCTGATCATAATGCATCCTCTCTAAACCAGGCAGCATCCTGGTAAATCTCCTCTGTACCCTTTCCAATGCTTCCACATCCTTCCTATAGTGAGGTGACCAGAACTGGACACAGTACTCCAAGTGTGGCCTCACCAGAGTTTTATAGAGCTGCACCATTACATTGCGGCTCTTAAACTCTATCCCTCGACTTATGAAAGCTAACACCCCATAAGCTTTCTTAACTACCCTATCTACCTGTGAGGCAACTTTCAGGGATCTGTGGACATGTACCCCCAGATCCCTCTGCTCCTCCACACTACCAAGTATCCTGCCATTTACTTTGTACTCTGCCTTGGAGTTTGTCCTTCCAAAGTGTACCACCTCACACTTCTCCGGGTTGAAATCCATCTGCCACTTCTCAGCCCACTTCTGCATCCTATCAATGTCTCTTTGCAATCTTCGACAATCCTCTACACTATCTACAACACCACCAACCTTTGTGTCGTCTGCAAACTTGCCAACGCACCCTTCTACCCCTACATCCAGGTCGTTAATAAAAATCACGAAAAGTAGAGGTCCCAGAACAGATCCTTGTGGGACACCACTAGTCACAATCCTCCAATCTGAATGTACTCCCTCCACCACCACCCTCTGCCTTCTGCAGGCAAGCCAATTCTGAGTTGATAGGAAAGGGTCACTAACAGGGATGATGGCAGAGCAGCAATGGCTGGAGTTTCTGGAAACAAATCAGGAAGCGCAGGATAGATACATCGCAAAGATGAAGTATTCTGAGAGGAGAATGACAAGGGAGGTCAAAGACAGCGTAAAAGCAAAAGAGAGGGCATATATAGCAAAAACTTGTGGGAATTTAGAGGGTTGGGAAGCCTTTAAATACTAAGACAAATCAACTAAAAGCTATAAGGAGAGAAAAGATGAAATATGAAGGTAAGCTAACCAGTAATATAAAAGATGATACCAAAAGTTTTTTTCAGATACATAAAAGCTAAAGGAGAGGCAAGAATGGATATCGGATCACTGGGAAAATGACGCCGGCGAGATAGTAATGAGGGACAAAAAAAATGGTGGACAAACTTAGGTACTTTGCATCAGTCTTCACTGTGGAAGACACCAGCAGTATGCTGGAAATTCAGGAGTTTTGGAACAAAAGTGAGTGCAGTTGCTATTACTAAGGTGTTTAGGAAGCGGAAAGATCTAAAAGTAGATATGACTACACCACAGGGTTCTGAAAGAGGTGGCTGAAGAGATTGTGGAGGCATTAGTAATGATCTTTCAAGAATCGCTAGATTCTGGAATAGTTCTGGAGGACTGGAAAATTGCAAATGTCACTCCACTCTTTAAAAGAGAGAGGCTAAAGATAGGAAATTATAGGCCATTTAGTCTGACCTCAGTGGTTGAGAAAATGTTGGAGTCGATTGTCAAGGATGAGGTTTCGGGGTACTTGCAGGCACATGATAAAATATGCCAAAATCAGCATGGTTTTGTAAGGGGAAATCTTTTCTGTCAAATCTGTTGATATTCTTTAAAGAAATAAGAGACCGGATAGACAAAAGAGAGTCAGTGGATCTTGTTTAAGTGGATTTTCCGAAGGCCTATAATAAGGTGCTGCATGCAAGGCTGCTTAACAATTTAAGAGCCCACGGTATTTCAGGAAAGATACTAGCATGGATAGAAGATTGGTTGACTGGCAGGAGGCAAAGAATGGAAATAAAGGGGGCCTTTTCTGGTTGGCTGCTGATGACTAATTGTATCTCACTGGTGTCAGTGTTAGAACCACTTCTTTTCTCGTATATGTAATGAATTGGATGATGGATTTGATGCCTTGTAGCCAAGTTTGTGGACAATACGAAGATAGGTGGAGGGGCAGGTAGTGTCGAGGGAGCAGGGAGTCTGCAAAAGGACTTGGACAGATTGGGAGAATGGGCAAAAAAGGGGGCAGATGGAATATTGGCATTCATTTTGAGAGGACAAGAATATAAAAGTAAGAATGTAATGCTAAGGTTTTATAAGACATAAATCGGACTGCAGAGGAGTATTGTGTGCAGTTTTTGTGCCCCTTATCTAAGAAGATGTTCATGAGATTGATTCCAGGAATAAAAGGGTTAATGCATCAGGAGCGTTTTGATGGCTATGGGCCTTTACTTGCTAGAGTTTAGAAGGATGAGGGGGGATCTGATTGAAACCTATTGAATATTGAAAGGCCAAAGGTAAAGTGGATGTGGAAAGGATATTTCCTGTAGTGGGAGAGTCTAGGACCAGAGGGCACAGCCTCAGAATAAAGAGAAGTCCATTTAGAACAGAGATAAGGAGGAAATTCTTTAGCCTGAGGGTGGTGAGTCTGTGGAATTCATTGCCACAGATGGCTGTGATGGCCAAGTCATTGGATTATTTGAAGCAGAAGTTGATAGGTTCTTGATTAGTCAGGACATCAAAGGTTACAGGGAAAAGGCAGCACAAGTGGGTTTAATAAATGAGCCATGATGGAATGTTGGAGCAGACTCGATTGGCTAAATGGCCTGTTTATGCTGCTATGTCTTTTATGGTCTTGAAAAAAGGCAGCATCTATGGAGGGGAATAAACAGAACTAGTTTGAGGCTTAATGTAAAGTCCTTTTCACGCTGAGATATATTAATCTGAAGCTCAATCTTGTCTTGCAGGTTGAAGACGAGACACAGGTTTCCCGCGCGACTCAGTGTGAACAAGATCACTATGAGATGCATGTGAGAGCAGCAAATATTGTACGTACCAAGGAGGTCAAATTCACAATTTTGTCTGAGTAGTTTATACTTTCTGTGTCTCTCCTTGGTCCCACACACACTGAGCCTTGCTAGGGATGGGTCCCACATATGCTGACCCTTGCTGGGGTGGGGGGGGGTGGTTCCCACACGACCTTTCCCAACCATGATTCCCCCCTCCCTGCCTCTCTTCCTGCTCTCAGGCCATGATAGAGACCCATATCAGAATTAGGTTTATCATCACTCACATATGTCATGAAATTCGGGTTTGTTTTGCAGCAGCAGGAAAGTGCAATACATCAAATGACTACAGTAGTGTGCAAAAGTCTGAGGCAGCCGAGCCATATGCATGTGCCTAAGACTTCTGCACAGTACTGTATATGTAGAACACCCCAAATGGGAGGATTACAGGGCAGCACAGCTGAAAGATCATTGGTGTGAATTATTAACGTTATTCCTCTTAACACAGGCGGACTGACCTGCATTTTCTATTTTTATTACAGCTGAACATAAAGTTGCTTTTCATCTTTGGAACTTAGGACGCTAGAATTAGAACTTCATCTAAAGTTTGATAAATTCTTATGTAAACATTTTGTATAATGGTGAATAGCAATTTGGTAAGAAATGTTAACATGAACCAATATCCATACCGTGTTTAGAATAGCTGTCAGGTTTTGTATCACAGACTTAGTGATGTGAAATTTGTTGCTTCATGGCAGCAGTTCAGGCAAAGACATAAAAATGATTATAAGTTACCCAAAAAAGAGCACAACAAAGAAAGGAATAATGAGATAGTATCCATAGACTTTTTGAGAATCTGATGGTGGTGGAGGAGGAGATGCTGTTCCTGAATTGTTGAGTGTGGGTCCTGTATCACCTCACTGATGGTAGAAATGAGTAGAGGGCGTGTCCCAAATGGTGAGGTTCCTTAATGATAGATGCCACCTTGAAGATGCTGTTGATGATGGTAGGGAGGCTAGTGCCCAGGATGAGGCTGGCTGAGTCTACAGTCCCTGGCAGCCTCTTGCAATCTTGCACATTGGACCCTCCATACCAGGCCACGATACAACCAGTCCTAACGCTCTTCACCGATCGATGGAAATTTGCAACGGCCTTTGGTGATATACCAAATCTTCTCAAACTCTTAATAAGTAAGAGATGCTAGCACGTTTTCTTTGTGTTTGCAACAGTGTATTAGGCCCAGGACATGTCCTCCAAGATGGTGACACCCAGAAACATCAGGACGTTGAGACACCAGTCAACTAGCCGATCCATCTCACTCCTGTATGTCCCCATCTGAGATTTCATCAACAGCAGTGGTGTGATCTGCAGATTTATAGATGTTGATTGAGCAGTGCTTAGCCACACAGTCATGAGAGTGCAGAGAGTAGAGCAGTGGGTTAAGCATTCATCCCTGAGGCATGCCTGTGCTGATAGGAGATACAGTGAGGAGGTATAACAGCTATATTCAAGGTATTGCAGTTCATGATGATCTAATCCATTATAATGTCTTAAATCAACATTTACAGTGGAAGCTTTCAATGTAAATTTTCACCTTGAAATTTCATTCTTTGATAATATGGACATTTGTAGTAAAGAGTGAGTGGTACATAGAAGAAAAAATAACAACTTTCAAGGGAAGCAATCTGTCCCTCAAGTATAGTGGAGTTCTGGTATCCTGTAACCTGAAGAGTTGAAGGTGGCAGACAGTTAACAATTTTGAAGCTGAGATTGGTTCATTTTTGTTAGACAGAGCACATTCACAGTTACAGAAAAGTGGTTAGATGAATTTATGATATCTGATTGAATAAGGGAGCAGAGTCAAGGAGCTGAATGGGCTGTTTCGATATAATAGTTTCAGAAAATTGCTTTTGTATCCTCAAGAGCAGAATGTTTAAAATTTACTATTCATCCAGGTCCGATCATCTTTCACCCACATCTCTTAGTTTAGGCCCTCACTTGTCTTAACACCACGTAAGTAATGCACAGTGAAATTGACCTGTAAATCCACAGTAGATATATATATATATATGTGTGTGTGTGTGTGTGTGTGTGTGTTTATATATGTTTTCATTCTGTGTTTTTGTCTTCTATATATATCTATAATATGTTGTTGTTGTTGTTCGTCCATCGTTGACGTCGATGAGGACCTCGCACCATTATGATGGTGTCGAGACTAGCGCGTGATTTGGATTTAAGTGAGGGAGAGTTGCACAGCATCAGCCTCACTCTCTCTTCCCAATTCCCATCTGGATCCAGTGGCAAGACAGAGTCGAGACGGCTGGAGATGGGACTAGGCGCAGTGGATGACCAGGACGTCTTCCGTGTCTTGTCCTGCTCTACACGTTCCACGACGCTTGCAGAGACTGCTGCCTTGACCGTTGGACCTTCCATTGGTCTCGTCCGCTCAATCCGCCGGAGTCTGTCTTCACGTGCTGGGATAGACAGCTCCCTATCTCACCAAGGGTTTGAGACCCGTCGGCTACCCTCACCTGGTTTAGCCAGCATGTATAGATAGATAGATAGATAGATGTATAGATGTGTTTTCATTCTGTGTTGTCTTGATTTAGGTGCGTGCTGGGGAGTCTCTCATGAAGCTGGTGTCAGACCTTAAACAGTTCCTGATTCTGAATGACTTTCCCTCCGTGAACGAAGCCATAAACCAGCGAAAGCAGCAGCTTCGGAGTCTACAGGAAGAATGTGACAAGAAGCTGATCACCCTACGAGATGAGATTGCAGTTGATCTGTACGAGCTGGAAGAAGAATATTACTCCTCCAGGTACAAATAGCACGGGACTGCCCTTCCTCAGCCTCAAACATGTCTGAACAGCCACGACGGGTTCTGACATACTCCACAGTGTAACCAGTTTCACCTTCTCAGAATGTTAGACTTTTTTAATCCCACAACATAATATTCTTCTATTGCCATGTTTAACAAGCTGAGGTTCTTGTACTGATTCCATTGCACCAGGGTATTTCATTGAGATGAGAAGGGGTTTCTGCTTAAACTGTTTTCATAATGCTGCTTATTATAGATATCCTTGTGTAATGCACTAGAAATGGAAATTGTTCTTTTGAAGATAGTTTGTGTTCTGGTTTGAAGCACCTTTACAGTACACGATCACCTACTGACCACAGTTTTGGTCTAACACAATAGCTGCTTTTACAACCTGACCAGTCAGTGCTTACTAGCCTTTCATAGAGACTTGCATGCAGGGATAGGGAAAACAGTTGTGTTTTTCACGGTTTCTCTTCGTCTCAACTCTGATGTTAAACAAATTGCTGACATTTCACTGAAACACATGGTAAGTAAATGTAGTTTATTCTGCACCCTAGCTCCCTTCCACAATGCCTTACGAAACAATAATCCTTTGTGGGGGAACTGTGGGGTGCAAATGGCCTCCTTAAAGGTGTTTGCCAATCCATCGTCAAATATTCAAGGAGGGTCACTAAAACATTCCCTCATGCAGTTTTGAAGAAGCTCCCTCTGCTTCAGCGCCTGTTAGAGGAGTTTGCTTTTCCCTGTGCAGAAGGCATTGAAAGTTAGAGTATATTGTACCTTTTTATGTAAGGTGGGAAAAATGCTTCTTTTATGTTTGACAATCATTTTTAAATGATGGATATTGGTGTCCTGTTCTATGCAATGAAAATATGAGAAATTTTATAATTTTATAAAACATAAACTGGAATTCTATATATTTCTCCAAAAATATAATCTTATACATTTCATGTATGCACTACCCCTTGTTTGTCACAATTTAGAAGTCACACTGTGTATGACACAAATTTCATGTTTTTAGGGGAGGGATGTAATCCTATATTTGTTTGCTGTAGAATGACTTTTTGATCATAAAAAATAGGACAGTTACATCCTTTTTTCCCCACAAGTAGTATGTTAAAGGGCATTTGATTTAACTCACGTCGCAAAATATGTTGTATATAAAGATCGCTGCAGCGAAATTTTATATAATATAAATTTATATTTTCATATTCTTTGTAAGCTACAAGTTGCAACTGTTAAATTGAAGCATTGAGTAATTCAGAGCCTCTCATTTCCACAGTGAAATAATACTAATACCAGCATTGCTGTTACAGTGAACCCACTTTGTTCCATAGTATTTCCTTATATATCTCATATCAGCTCTGCCAATTGCCTACTTAACTGTTGTAAATTGCTAGTTTATGTCGTGTTTCACATATCAAAAGTGGCTTCTTAATAGTAAACCCCATAATATTTGGTCTTCATCCAGCTGTAGAGACTCAAATGTTCAATGCCTACCCAGGTGTACTGTTGTTTGTACATCTTGCGTGAATCCCACGATGTCATGTTATTGTGACTGAGTTGTACATCTCATGATATTCCATGCATGAGTCACCTACTTTTCCCATTATCCAAATGCAGCCCCTGTGCTCAGTAAGTAATTCTGTTGCAACGTGAGTAAGGATTTGGTCAAGGCCTGCTCTACCGAGATCCAGAGACTGGCCCCCAGAGCCCAAGACCTCTGTTCTGTATGGTGAATACTATTGGGATTAGAATATTTTCTTAGCTATACAGATCTGGATTCCATCCGTGGTGTGTTTGTAAAATACCAGTCTCAGTCAGAGCTGGGAATGGGGTCTGCCACGGTTGCTCCTTGTCTGGAGAGGAGATGTGGGGGGCAGTCAATCACAGTTTCTTCTGATGACTGCTAGTATGATTGATCCTTCCTGGAAAGTGTGCATTTTCTTGCATACAGTTAGCCGAGTTGCAGTGTTACCCACAGTCAGATAGGTGGTCAGTGTGGAAGTTAAGGGCCAAAGAATCTGGTTCTGTGCCTGTATGGCCCTGGGACTTTATCAAACCCAAGGAGTGGCTGTTTGGAATTCGTGTGGGACAGTGAGATATCAGAGAGTAGTTGGCCCTCGTCCACAGCACAAAGAAAACTTGCCCTTGGGGAAGGAGGAGGAGAAATAACCAGCCAGTCTGGGAACTGCATGCAGGAGAAAGAGCACATGAAAGCTTCCCAAATATCTTTGCATACTCTTTAGAATTAATGTGACCACATTGCTGATTCTTTTTCAGTGAAACACGTTCCTTAGATTTTAAAGCCACTTGTCACTGGGGTCTGTAATGGTTCTAACTAACTGCTCCTTCCAGTAATGAGTGATGTCCAAATGAATAATACATTTAATAATTGTCATTTAAACTTTGTGCCTTGTTCACTGTTCCCAACATTTTAAAGAAAGCTGTTTTTATTTCTGTATGTGCTTATTTTAAGATTTATATATAATTTAGACTGGGTGCTAATTTTGTTACATATTCTAGCATCCCATTTTAAAGATTCATCTTCTTATACAGAACTTAAATAAAGTTAAAACATACAGATCATTGATTTTCAATTTCTGTGTTGTCCATTTAATGTCACTCCTTATCTAATTTAATTTCCACCAAGCTTCCATCTGTCAGTTGGTTTCTTTTAATTTCCTCAGAAATTTAACTGTTATTCATCATACAAGTTATTCTGCAGAAGCAGAGATGGTTAAAAAGACAAACGAACCCACAGAGATTGATGAACAGTCAGTGTTTCTCCCATGACTTCACTGTGTTAACTGATAACTTGTCAGAATAGGGATTGGGGTGTTACTTCCCTGTGTTGTAGAGCAGGGGTTCCCAACCTTTTTTATGCCATGGACCAATACCATTAAGCAAGGAGTCCCTGGGCCCCAGGTTGGGAACTCCTGGTATACAGGGAGCTTTACCATTCTATTTAACCTATGCTAATATGACTGGGGTGCTTGATGGGACCTCTGAAGATTGCTGTCTTGAAGCTTATTTTCTAACAGAACCCTATTCAAGAAGAACTTGCATTAATTTGGTGCCTTTAATGTAACCAAACGTGCCCAAGCAGGCAAGGAAGTGATTTTCCAAATGATACACAGTACCACAGGGGATTTTAGGGTAGGTGACCAAAGGATTGACCATAAAAGATTGAAGGGGTGTGTTAAACAGGGAGAGTGGTTTATAGCTGAGCACTTAGATCAGGATTGAACTGACAGCCAGAATTGGAGTGACGTAGAGAGGAATGGTAAAGTCAGTGAGCATTAGGTGAACAGAACAGGGTGACTTAGGATATGGATAACAGCTCTTGATAGGTGGCATAGAGAACTTTGGAACAAAGTGCATAGTCCACGGCCAGGGAACAGAGGGAGAGAGCAGAACGGGGAAATATTTGAATTTGTATTTAATTGGTGAAGAGACACCGAGAGTGTTTGTGCACCTGGTCTTGCACAAAGACCTCCCAAGCCTAGCTGGTGCTCTGTGAGTAGCCTCTTGCTTCTGAGATGTGAGCAAAACAAAGTCCATACATACTGAGGGAGTTTTGCATTGTCAGGGATGGTTTCCTTTGGCTGTGTTATTTAACTGAGTCCTTGAAAGCCTCTTGAAAAGGTCCCATGGTACTGTTTAAGGAATAGTGAAGAGACCTTGGTGCCTGGCCAATACAAATCCAAAACATAGAGTAGCTGGTTGGCCATTATTGCACTGTGGGCTTAAACTGGCTGTCTACTAAGTATTTATTACTAAACTCGTGGGTGTTGGTGGTGTTGTGTGTGCTAGTTGATGAAAGTAAGGATGCAATTAGCAGCAGGTGGTTAAGAAAACAAACAGTTCTGTAGGACCTTAGTGAGACCACACCTTGCATACCATGTACAGTTGTGGTCTCCTTGTCTGGGGAAGGACGTTCTTGCTGGGCAGGGACTGCAGCAAAAGTTCACTAGACTGATGCCCAGGACTGGCTGCTGCTCAAGGATATCCTGTGGTGACAGGACTGACACAGAGAGATTGGAGAAATTGACTTGTATTTGCTAGAGGTTAGGAAAGTAAGAAGGACTCTACTGAACACTAAGTGCATAGATGCTGAAAGATGTTCCCAACGGCAGGGTGTCTGGAAGCAGGAATCACGTCCTGTAGGATCGCGATGAGAAATATCTTGTGGGGAAATCTGAATACTCAGTTGATACCATATTATTAAATGTATTCAGTAAGGAGTTGGACATAGTTCTGATGACTAAATGAAGGGGTTAAGGGAGAAAGCAGGAAGAGGGTACTGAATTCGTGTGATCAGCTATGACTATATTGACTGGTGGAATGGGCAAATGGCCTACTGTAGCTGCTTGTTTTGGTAAAAGTGTTTTGTTGGTGGTTCAGTAATTTGGGAGTTCCGGAGCTGTTGAAAGGCATTACAGAAATGCAAGTTCTTCCATTTCTTTGTCACTAACTCCCTTTTATGTATTTTTTGGTCATAACTCTTGATTCATTCTTATATCCGTTGCTCTTCTCTCTTACGCCGTCTTTGTTCCTGGCAAGCTACAGCCTGTGGGATGGTGCTGACCTCCCACTCTGTGAAGCATACCGGAGACGGGAGGAAGAGGGGGCAGCCACAGCTGAAGAGGAGATGGCGATGGAAATCGTGTCCTCTGCCTCGGTGGTGGCCCCTGGAGAAGCTAACACTGGAGCAACGCTGAGCACTACAGCCTTGCAACCGCAGGTGAACGGCCACAGAGCGGGCACCCCGGATCCTGTCTGACGGGCAGCAGAGATCTTGGACTGAGCTGCCATGTCCGCAACGAACAAAGCTGCTGGAATAGAGCAGTAACACAGACGAGAACGTTTCACAACATGCATTCAAAAGCGCCATGCCTCCTCTAACACTGTTTACGAGATGCTGCTGACCAGGCAAACAAGTCAATGGAAAAAGGACTCCTAGGAAATTGAGGTTGCTGCAGTGGAATTAGAAGGAGAAAGATGGATTTGTGGATGGGGTGAAACTGGTCTTACGGCACTGGCACAGGGTTGCTCATGGTGATTTACCTGCCTTTTTTTTTTGATCCGGGTCTCTCCCATTTAAAGCGAACAAAACAAGGGCAGGAAAGTTGGTAAAGCTGGCTGGTCATTGATCAAAGGCCAGCTTCTCTCTTCACCGCCCCAAGCCCATCCGAAATCTTTTTTCTTTCTGACGCTGATCAACTTATTGTTCATTTTCACCTCTTTTTGAAAGGGATACGTTCTTTTGCCTGCTGTTTGGTTAAGTGGCTGATTTTCTCCATTATTGGGTCAGTAACTTGGAACTCACGGCATTGTCTGACATGTGGTTTGTAAATGTAATGGCAACATGTTCATTTAGTTGCTTGTGAGTTCTAATCTGGGCGAACATCCAAATCAAACAGGAAAATTCAAGGTAGGAAACTTCATATATTTTTAATTTCAAACTGTTTGACCTCAAGAGAACAACAAGTAGTTAAAGTGTTAGCAAAATCTTGATGTGAAAGTGACTTTGTGCAACACTGCCTGAAGCTGAAACCTCACTGTAATCCTCAACAGTATTACTTGGTACAGTCATAGTGTTTACGCAATAAAAGTATTACCATTCCTGAAGAACTTACAGCAAAATGACACTGTGTAGTTTTTGAATTTGTTAGTAAATTTCAACTGGAGGCAGTTGTTCTGTGTTTTTTTTTGTCCCATAGATTCTCACTCAAGGTGTGACAAGTGATTGTGAAGTCTATGCCTTATAAGATTAAAAAGTGGTGATGTGTATTAGCCTGTCCTTAGCAGTGATGGATCTCGGCCAAGGTTTCACCGGACCTGGGGAGGGGGAATGAGGTGGAGGGAAACAAGTAGCGATTTTACTCCTGTCCCCTGATAGCCTGCGTACAAAATGATGGTTTGATGATTGCCTCATACACTGAAAGATATTGAAAACTTGCATTTTGTGAAGGTCATCTGATTTCAAACATGGGACATACTGGGAAGAAGAACATAAAGGATGTCCCATGACCTTTGTACCATTGAAAGTGAGAGAAACACTTATTGTAGTTCCAGTCTGATTGGAAACAAGTTAAACTTCAGTTGCACAACAAGGCTACATTAAACATATTGGCTGATGCTTAACTGCTTGCGATTAGCACTAACAGAATCATGGGGAAGTAATGATCTCTTGCTGAGTTGTGCCTGTAACCACTTGTGTAAGTATCCAGCCTTAATTGATGATCTTGATTCTGACATTAAATCGCAGAACAATAATTTGAGAATAAAAAGCTGTTATCATAAAAGTGACCATAACAGTAACATGAATGCAAATTCCAACTGGTTCAGTTGTCCCTTTAGGGTGGAAACCTAAAGTGTTGCTCTTTTATTTCTAATTTTATTCTTCTGCTCTGAACTCAGTCAGAAAGCTGCTGGCAGGTTATAAAGAACTCAAACCACCACCTTTGGGTGGGTGATAAATGCCAGACTCTCCAGTGTCCCCTGTACATCGGATCATCTTGTTTTAAGTTAATTTGGGGATAGATGGTCTAGAGCAGGGGTTTCCAACTTGGAGACCATGGACCCTTTGCTTAATGATATTGGTCCTTGGCAGAAAAAGGGTTGGGGACCTCTGATCTAGAGGCTTGACTGTTCGGCCCATTTTAGTTGATGTCACTCACCTTGGCCCCTCTCCTCACCCACCTGCTGCTTAAACTGGGAATTGCAATGGCCAACGAGCTGAATAGACAGTCTGAGATGACAAAAAAAAGTTAAGGGCAGAAATTATTAAATAGTATAGAAAAGGGAAAATTTTAATGAAGAAAGGTTGTAAATTAGTCTTATCGGGGGGGGGGGGGGCGGAAGACACCATAAACCCTGCAGTACTCCCTCGGTCCTGTCTTTCTAACTAAGAAGCATTTCTTCTGCAGTACCCCTTCAGTTGTTTTTGTTGAGTGCCGTTGACTCATGCTGACCCTATGGATAGTGTAGTTGTCCAAGATACTTTAGTAGATTGCCAGGCCTTTCTTCCGCGCAGACACTGCTGCCTGCCCAGGTTGGGACCCGGTCAGGTATATCCGTCTCAAAGTCCAGTGCTGATGCCACTACACCGCCAGCTGGCCCAGTACGACATCTACCCTGCAGTGTTGTGCAGCACTGACAGCCCCTCGTAAGGCAGGTCTCCTCTATAATCCAGTAGAAGTGTTGGCCCGAATTAAGCGTTCAAGTCTCTGGACCAGATCTTGAAATCACAAGCTAAGTCATGGGGTATGGGTGAATGTTGTTCACTAAGCACGGGTTCCAATATAAAGGACCATTTTATACTTGTACAAATCCTTTTTAATAGAACAGATTTAAATTATTACACTGTTGTGTAAGGGACATACAAAGAAAATGCAGCTGACTGCTGTAAGGAGTGGAGTGAGCACGAGGAAATCACATCCACTATTCCGTGTCGGATGGGCCAGCATGAAAGTAGGAGCGGTGGAAGTTCAGACGGTCCTGGAACCGAATGAGGTTGTCTGGCCCAGTGACCAGGGACTTCTCCAGGCCCACATTGAATCCATTGTCTCTGTACATTCCACATTTACTTAAGTGATTAGAAAGCTTACGAGATACTGAAAAGTAGCTGGTCTGGAATAAAAAGAGATGAGAAGGGATGAGTCTAAGGGAAGAGACAGAACCCAGCACCACTCTCAATTCCATCAGCAGACCCTAACATCACAATTAGATCGTCAGGATAGGACTGATTTTACCTCTTTTGGAAACTTAACTGAGGAAAAATAATAACTGGGTTTTATGCACACTGACCCTTATCTGGGTACAGGTTCTTCTGGTGGCGAGTCTCAGTGAGAAACGTGTTTCTCGCTGTGTCTAATTGTCACTGAACTTCGGATTCCATGAATAAATATTCGATTGGGAGAGGGGTCCACACACTGTGACCCTCACTGGGGGATGGGTCCCACACACACTGGCCCTCACTGGGGGACATCCTATAAATTATGAAATAATGAACCAGAATTTGGACAGTTGATTGCAGCAAGTTATTAAAACAGTGGCAGATATCACAGTAAACCAGCTGATTTCGGAAATCATTCTTACCGGCATTTCATGGACAGTTGGCCGCTGACTCCCATAAACCTGGTTGGTTGTTCGATATATCGGATTAATTGGTCGGGATCTATATATTGTTGATCAACAAAGAAATACGTTTCATTTGATTATCACTTATAAAGATATTAATATCCATTTGTCATAACACCATTACTGAAGATGGTAATCCTTGCAGCCCATGCTCTCTGCCTGCCCTCCTCTCAGGCTGCATGTTGTCCCTGGGCTTCTGCCCTTGTGGCAGCCTGTGGCTGGAGTTGAACACTGGAGAGGAGGCTATTCACCCCTCGAAACTGTCAACCCTTGCTTTAGAATCTGAATCCGTACTCCACCCCGCTGGCATTTGTTTCCTATACTCTGTCGTACTGACCTGGCACTCTTTCAGCCTTGCATTCACTCGCGGCTGCAACGGACTCTGGTGGAGGGAATTTCGGATCACCAGGGCACTGGATGGAGAAATGTTTGTCATCGCCTCCAAGTGGCTGAATTACTGTATTCTGGATTCTGTTGAAGGTAAACGTCTGCCCTTCTGGCCCATCTGTGTGTGTGTGAGAGTATGTGCATATATTGTATGCGAATGTGTGTTTATAGATGTGCTCATGTGTGACTGTGAATGTGTTTGTGATTATATTTGAATGTTTTTTATGTGAACTGTCTATGTGACTAAGATTTTGTGTATGTGTTTGAATATATATGTTTTGTGGGTGTATCTATGAGCGTATACGTGTGTATATTTTAGGGTGTTATGAGTGTATGTTGGTATGTACTGTATGTGTCTGTGCTCTGTACATAAGTTCATGCATCTTTGCAGGTATGTGTGAGACTATGCATCTGTGTGTGCATACAAGTGTGTGTAGGTGTGTGTGTGTGTGAGTGTGTATCAGTGTAAATGTGGTTGTGGGAGTGTGTTGGTGCAAAGTTATGTGTTTGGGTGTGTGAAAGGGAAGGGAGTGCAGGTGAGACCACGAACCTGCAACGAGAGACCACACCCACCGCCACCACCGGTCAGTATCCTACAGAGCCATGAGAGGAGTGACGTGGACACATGCTGTATTTGTGCTGGTGACAAGTCGGGGAAGCTGCAGCAGGAATCAGTGGGCCCTGTAGGAAGCAGACATCCCACCCTGCAAAAACTCATTTCAGGGAGGTAGCACCATCAATTTGCAGGAGACTTCCGGGAGAGGTGGGATGTCTGCAATCGAGTAGCTCCTTAGCAGCCAGCCAGCTAGTTTAAATAACATTAGCTATGCTAATGAATGAATGACTCCTGTTAACCTCACCTCAACATGTCTTTTGCAGTCTTAACCCACCATGGGCAATAGAAAAATCACTTGCAAACAGTGCAGCGAGCAACACTGTCATTATTTTGACCCCTATTAGACAGGGATACACTTTAGTGTAGTCTGGGGTGACGTACGTTTTATATTTTTTTGGTACACTCTGCCATGGCGTGTTCTCACTCGCTCTCTCTCTCTCTCGTGGTCGCTCTCGCGCTCTCTCGCTTGCTCTCAAAAAAGTTGATTTCTGTAATATTGTATATAATTTGCGGGCATCAGGGAGCCACTATTAATATGCGGGAGACTCCCAGAAATTCCGGGAGAGATGGGATGTCTGAGGAGGGGTAATTGACCAGAGAGGTCACAGGGAGGACAGGACTCTGCTGGTGACGAGTCGGGGATGCTGTGGCAATAATCAGTGGGCCCTGTGGGAAGGGTAATTGACCAGAGAGGTCACAGGGAGGACAGGACCCTGGAACTGCTTCAGATGCCACAGGTAATGATTTCAGGAACAGTAACGACATAAAAGGGGAGGATTTGGGGTGTAACCATTAACTGAAATCTGCAATTCAGGTGTGTAACCTGATAAAAAAGTTGGATGAAACATAACCACAACACATGCAGTAAGGAGCCCAGCTTACTTCAAAGTGCGGGCTCATGTTGTAAAATTAAGGGGATTCAATTACACAGTGCGTATAAAAAGTATACACAGCACCCCTGGCCCCGGAAGTTTTCTTATTTTATTGTCTTACAACATTGAATCACAATGGATTTAATTTGGCCTTTTTTGACACTGATCAACAGAAAAAGACTCATGTCAAAGTGAAAACAGATCTCTATAAAGTGATCTAAATTAATTACAAATATAGAACACAAAATAATTGATAATATGACACACCAAATCATCACAGGTGGTGCTAATTGGTTTTAGAAGCACATAATTGGTTAAATGGAAATCACCATGTGTAGTCAAGGTGTTTCAATTGATTGTGGTAAAAATACACTTGTATCTGTAAGGTCCAACTGCTGGTGAGTCAGTATCCTGGCAAAAACGACACCAGAAAGACAAAAGAACATTCCAAGCAACTCCACAAAAAGGTTATTGAAAAGCACAAGTCAGGAGATGGATACAAGAAAATTTTGAAGTCACTGACTATTCCTTGGAGTACAGTTAAATCAATAATCAAGAAATGGAAAGAACATAGCTTGGCTGTGAATCTACCTAGAGCAGACGGTTTTCAAAAACGGAGTGACCATGCAAGAAGGGGACTGGTGATGGAGGCCACCAAGAGCCCTATGACAGCTCTGGAGGAGTTACAAGCTTCAGTGGCTGAGATGGGAGAGACTGCACATACAACTGTTACCTGGGTGCTTCACCAGTTGTAGCTTTATGGGAGAGTGACAAAGAGAAAACCACTGTTGGAAAAAGAATCACATGAAATCTCGGCTAGAGTTTGCCAGGTAGCATGTGGGGGACGCTGAAGTCAGCTGGAAGTAGGTTCTATGGTCTGATGAAATCAAAATTGAGCTTTTTGGCCATCAGACTAAACACTATGGTGTAAGCCAAACACCACACGTCATCAAAAACAAACCATCCCTATCATGGAACATGGTGGTGGCTGCATCATGCTGTGGGGATGCTTCACTGCAGCAGGCCCTGGAAGGCTTGTGAAAGTAGAGGGTAAAATGAATGCAGCAAAATACGGGGAAATCCTGGAGATAACCTGATGCAGCCTGCAAGAGAACTGCGACGGGAGAAGATTTGTTTTCCAGCAAGACAATGACCCCAAGCATAAAGCCAAAGCTACACAGGAGTGGCTTAAAAACAACAAATTTAATGTCCTGGAGTGGCCAAGTCAGAGTCCAGGCCTCAATCCAATTGAGAATTTGTGGCTGGACTTGAAAAGGGCTGTTCGCTCACGATCCCTATGCAATCTGACAAGGCTTGAGCAGTCTTGTAAAGAATAATGGGTAAAAATTGCAGTGTCCAGATGTGCAAAGCTGATAGAGACCTACCCACATAGGCTCAAGGCTGTAACTGCTGCCAAAGGTGCGTCTACTAAATACTGACTGTAGGGGGTGAACACTTATGCAATTATTTTGTGTTTTATATTTGTAATTAATTTAGATCACTTTGTAGAGATCTGTTTTCAGTTTGACACAAAAGTTTTTGGCTGTTGATCAGTGTCATAAAAAGCCAAATTAAATCCACTGTGATTTAATGTAAGACAATAAAACATGAAAACTTTCAAGGATGGTGAATACTTTTTGTAGGCCCTGTATATGAGAGCATACTAACATATCGCACCGTGGTATGGAAACTGCACTGTGCTGGACAGGAGGGCTCAGCAACGGGTGCTTAACACCGGCCCCAGCCTACCTGCCACTAAGGACAGATACACAAAAAGGAGCTGGAAAAGGCCGGCGATATCATGAAGGTTCTCATACACCCAGCTCGTGGACTGTTTCTCCCACTCCCGTGAGGGAGGAGACTGCAGAACGTCAATGCCAGGACCACCAGACTCAAAAGCAGTTACTTGCTGTGATCAACACCCCCACCCATTAACCCACCCACAACAACTACTAGTTTACCATCTCCTGTCAGTCTCTTCGTGCACAGATACTCCTGTATCGAGTGTCACTTTATGTACTGTACATACAATCAGACTATGTATAAAATCTAATCTTATGCATTTCTATTTATTGTGTTTTTTTATTATTGTGTACTTTATGCTTGTGATTTTTAATGTGGCATCAGATCTTGAGAAAATAATAACCGCTCTCCTTTACACTTGTGCGCTGAAGAATGACAATAAATAATCTCCAATAAGGGCGTGAGGCACAAATTCGTGGCCCTGACGTTCAGGATGGCCCAGCTGGTGCTGTGAACAGCTGCTCACAATGTGACAAAGACTGGCAGGCTCTCTCCTCTAGGGGCAGTAGATACAACGAGAGTGATGGCTCTCCAAGAGATCCAGATCAACTTGATCCCCTAAGAAAGAAGTCAAGATAAAGGTCCTTCCCCAACCCAGGAAAGACGAGCACCTAGGGGAATCAGATTAGACCTGGCCCGGGTCACTGGAAGCCGGATGATTGGCCAAATGAGGATACAACCTCAGCCAGAAATGGGGTGAAGCAGGGTGTGTGTGTTGACTGCTGAAGAGCAGGGTTCACCTATTATCGTGATGTGCAATACATAGAACTACAGACAAAAAAAAGTGTTGGACGAACTCAGCAGGCCAGGCAGAATCTATGGAGGGAAATAAACAATTTTGGGCTGAGACTGTCAATCAGGGTTGGAAAACCAGGGGAAGAAGCCAGAATAAGAAGGTGGGGGAGGGGAAGGAGTACAAGATGGCAGGTGATAGGTGCTGAGTTCCTCCGGCATTTTGTGTTTGTGCAATATATAAAAGTCATTTTGTTAATCCCATCAATAAGTGAGAATAGTTTTCCCCGTTGCCACAATATAAAACATTCAGAGGTCAGATTTATGATCCAGTGATGTGTGTGCTTTTTTGTTAACTGGCTAGTGAAAATGGCCCACGGTGAGTAGGTTTGAGTTAGAAGTGAGAGGGGTGAGGTTGATTGGGAATACCGGGAGAACGGAATGGGACTAACGTAGGATGAGTGCGGGTTGATGGCTGGACGCAGGAAGATCAGTATGGACCGAGTGGAACAAAGGGCAAGTTTTTCCTGCGGCTCTGACGTTACCCAACTCTGGACTCCAAAAGATGTCAGTAAGGACACTGTGATAGGGAAGTTCTGTAGATAGACACTGTGGCAATCCGCCCACCTGCAGTGGGAGATTAGACACGGCCTCAGGCCGGCCTGAGTGTGGGCATGTGGTGATCTCGGTAGGAACCAATCATTGTGGCTGCAGGCAATTGAAGAAACATTTGTTTTCACTAATGAAAGGGCACATCAGCTCAGTCAGACTGACTTCTCTAGGGGAAGTGTGGATGGTTCATTTTATCTACTTATTTAGAGATACAGCTCTTCCAGCCGCACCACCCCAGCAACCCCTGACAAACCCAGCTAACCCCAATCTAATCACAGGACAATTTACAATGACCAATTCACCTGCCCGGTACGTCATTGGACGGTGGGAGGAAAGCGGGGGCCTGGAGAAAACCCACACTTTCCACAAGGAGGACGCACAGACATTCCTTACAAAATTGAACTCCGACCTCCGGAGCGCTGGAGCTTTAATAGCGTGGCGCCAACCGCTACGCGACCCTGGCGCCCTATCCAGACGGGAACGCAAGGACACTTGATGGAAAAGGGCAACAGGCCCTAAGGAGCCAGACAGTGCTGTAAATACTCAATGAGGTCTCATCTGTGGGAAGAGAAACGGTCAACGTTTGAAGCCACTGGCCTGAAACGTCAGCTGAGTTTCTCTTCCCCCCAGTCACTGATGATGCTAGAGTGTATCCCCACCACTGGGTTGAGTGGCCATGTGTAGTGTATCCAAGTGTGCTGAGGGTAGCAAGTGGAAGGTAGCATGAGTGGGGTGTGGACAGGCTAAGAGGAAGAGCATGAACCAGGCAGATGGAAAATAATGTGAAAAAATTGTGGACGTCCTTATTGATTTTAAAATGAATTGGAGGAAGTTTTTAAATGGTGAGGGTTGAGAAGTATTGAATGATCAAGGGGATGGAGGTATCCTTATATATGGGACACAAAAGGTGAACATACGATTATAGCAAGCAATAAAGAAGGCACAGTATGTGGACAAAAAATAGGGAACTTCTCTTGGGAATTTCCTGCCAAATATTGTCTTGTACAGGGAAGTGTATCAAGATAGGAACATAGCAGCAGAAGATCCCACAAATATTCATAACCATGCCCTCCCACAGTCCCATGAGAATATTGCACACTCTCGGCAGACTCTTTAAATGTTGACACATTGTGGAAATCCTTGCAGAGATACTGTCATGCTCCTGGGGAACCCCAAACAATGACTTTCACAGTTCTAGGGATACATAATAAATATTGACAGCCTCGGTGAATCTGCAGCGTGCCACAGCAAGGAGACGGGAATTCCCTCATCCCAAAGCTGCAGTTGCTGCATAAAACACCAGCATAGTAAATACAGTGTTTTTTTTTTGTAATGTCCAGCTGGAAACATGATAATGAAAACAGGAGACTAAGACACTCAGTGATCAAACACAACTTGAAGCTTTGGGATCTATGAAAATAGCAGCCCCCGTCTGCCACCCTGCATCTGACTCAGAATCTGCTCTGCATGTCAATCATTGCAGTATAAGCAACTTATTCTCAACAAAACATAAAAATCAAGGCACTGCAGATGCTAGAAATCTTCAATAAAATACAGTGAGCTCTGCCACTTGAAAGCAAGATCTATTATCATATTAGGCATCCGTTAGTCTTGCGAGACCATGGATCTGTGCCTGGAAAGTCTTCACTCTCCAGGGCACAGGCTTGGGCAAGGTTGTATGGAAGACCAGCAGTTGCCCATGCTGCAAGTCTCCCCTCTCCACAACAGCGATGTTGTCCAAGGGAAGGGCATTAGGACCCATAGAGCTTGGCACCAGTGTCATCGCAGAGCACTGTGTGATTAAGTGCCTTGCTCAAGGACACAACACGTTGCCTCAGCTGGGGCTGGAACTCACGACCTTCAGGTTGCTAGTCCAATGCCTTAACCACTTGGCCACGTGCCCACACTATTATCTGTTATCAAAGACCCTCATTATCCAGGCCATGCTCAGTTCCTGTTACAACCATCAGGCAGGAGGTACGGGAGCTTTGGGTCCCACACTAACAGGTTAAGGACATAAGAAATAGGAGCAGGAGTAGGCCATCTGGCCCATCGAGCCTGCCCCGCCATTCAATAAGATCATGACTGATCTGTCCGTAAACTCAGCTCCATCTACCTGCCTTTTCCCCGTAACCCTTAATTCCCTGACTATGTAAAAACCTATCTAACTGCATCTTAAATATATTTAGTGAAGAAGCCTCAACTGCTTCCCTGGGCAGAGAATTCCACAGATTCACCACTCTCTGGGAAAAACAGTTTCTCCTCATCTCTGTGCTAAAGCTTCTCCTCTGAATTTTGAGGCAATGTCCCCTAGTTCTAGTCTCACCTACCAATGGAAACAACTTTCCTGCTTCTATCTTATCTATCCCTTTCAAAATGTTGTATGTTTCTATAAGATCCTCTCTCATTCTTCTGAATTCCAGAGAGTATAGTCCCAGGCGACTCAATCTCTCCTCATAGGTTAACCCCTTCATCTCTGGAATCAACCTGGTGAACCTCCTCTGCACTGCCTCCAAAGCCAGTATATCCTTCCTCAAGTATGGAGACCAGAACTGCACACAGTACTCCAGGTGCGGTCTCACCAGTACCAGTTGCAGCATAACCTCCCTGCTCTTGAATTCAATCCCTCTAGCAATAAAGGCCAACATTTCGTTTGCCCGCTTAATAACCTGTTGTACCTGCAAGCCACAGGAATTCTGCAGATGCTGGAAATTCAAGCAACACACATCAAAGTTGCTGGTGAACGCAGCAGGCCAGGCAGCATCTCTAGGAAGAGGTACAGTCGACGTTTCAGGCCGAGACCCTTCGTCAGGACTAACTGAAGGAAGAGTTAGTAAGAGCTCTTACTAACTCTTCCTTCAGTTAGTCCTGACAAAGGGTCTCGGCCTGAAACGTCGACTGTACCTCTTCCTAGAGATGCTGCCTGGCCTGCTGCGTTCACCAGCAACTTTGATGTGTGTTGGTACCTGCAAGCCAACTTTTTGCGATTCATGAACAAGCACTCCCAAGTCCCTCTGCACAATAGCATGCTGCAATCTTTTACCATTTAAATAATAATCCGCTCTTCTATTATTCCTTCCAAAGTGGATGATCTCGCATTTACCAACATTGTATCCCATCTGTCAAACCCTGGCCCACTCACTTAACCTATCTATATCCCTCTGCAGACTTTCCACATCCTCTGTACAATTTGCTTTTCCACTCAGTTTAGTGTCATCATCAAATTTTGCTATGCTACACTCAGTCCCCTCTTCCAAATCGTCAATGTAAATGGTAAACAGCTGCGGGCCCAGAATTGACCCCCTGCGGCACCCCACTCACCACTGACCTGCCAACCGGAGAAACACCCATTTATACCAACTCTCTGCCTTCTATTGGTTAACCAATCCACTATCCATGCCAATACACTTCCTCCGACTCCATGCATCCGTATCTTATTTATTAGTCTCTTGTGTGGCACCTTATCGAACGCCTTCTGGAAATCCAAGTATACGACATCCACCTGTTCCCCCTATCCACTGCACTCATTATGTCCTCAAAGAATCCCAGTAAATTTGTCAAACAGGACCTTCCCCTTCTGAATCCATGCTGCGTCTGTCTAATGGAACCACTCCTTTCTAACAATTACCCTACAGCCATCAAGTTCCTCTTCATTCACCACTACACTGATCTGATTCTACGACCTACCAACTCATTTTCAATACCGTATAACCAGTGTGGATAACTTCACTCACCCCAATTCTACCACCTACAGACTCACTTTCAAAGACTCTTTACAACTCATGTTCACAGGATTATTTTTCTTTTCACAGCCTGCCTTCTTTTGCACATTGGTTGCTTGTCAGACTTTGCCATTCATAGATAGCTCTTGTAAAATTCCATGGTATTTTCCCTGTAAATGCCTGCAGGAAAATGCGTCTCAAGGTAGTACTGTATATAGTAACATATAAATATTTTAATAATAAATTTACTTTGAACTGTGATCTGGATACACTGCAGCTTTCTAGACATGGTATTAAAGTCTCCAACTTTAGGTAGCTCCCACTCTCTGCCTGTAACGGAACTGGCCACTTCTGCTTGTCGTCAATCTGTGATAATTGGTTCTCGTGTTTTTTTTCTTCCCTCCCTCTCACCCTCTCTCCCTCCTCCTCCTCCTCCTCCTCCTCTCCCCCCCCCCCCCCCGTAGCTCTTACTAACTCTTCCTTCAGTTAGTCCTGACGAAGGGTCTCGGCCGTAGCCTGGTTTGCTGGACACATTCTTCAGCCTTGCTATTAGTAGCACTTTGCACTAACAAAAAAAGATCACTTTGCCGACTGCCACCAGCTCATCCTTAGGTTGTGCTGGTTGACAATACATTTCACTGTATGTTTTTGATGTGCATGTGATAAATAAGTCACTGTAGAACCGTAGAAGGGAACAATGCAGAAATGGGCCCCCTCAGCCCACCTCATCCATGCCAACCATGAGGAAGATATCTACATCAATCACATTTACTCACATTATTCCGCCACACCAATCACATTTGCTCACATTATCCCGCCACACCAATCACATTTGCTCACATTATCCCTCCACACCAATCACATTTACTCACATTATCCCGCCACACCAATCACATTTGCTCACCTTTCCTGTCACATTTGCATTCACCCTATCATGGATATCTTATTCATCCCTTCCCCTCCCACCTTCTCTGCTCATGTGTTTCTCTCCCAGCTCCAAGACCTCAAGTGTCACAATTTTCCTCCCTCCACAGATTCTGCTTGGCATGAACATTCTGCCATTCCCTGTTGTTGCTAGCATGTTCCCTAGATTCCATTTTCTGAAACAAATACCCTGGATCCCTTCACGATGAGGAGAAAGTCTGCAGATGCTGGAAATCCGAGTAACACACGCAAAATGCTGGAGGAATTCAGCAGGCCAGGCAGCATCTACGGAAAAGAGTACACAGTCGATGTTTCAGGCCGAAGCCCTTTATCAGCCCTTTTTTCTCCTGTCCTGATGAACGGTCTCGGCCTGAAACATCGACTGTACTCTTTTCCATAGATGCTGCCTGGCCTGCTGAGTCCCTCCAGCATTTTGTGTGCGTTGTCGTGGATCTCTTCACCAAATTATCAGTTCTCTGATTTTATTCACTTCTTGGATTATGCTCTCCTGGGTTCTTTATCTGAGGTTACAGACCCTTGTTCCCGCTATATCCCGTTCACCCGAATTCCATTTGATATACCCGTTCTCCCGGGATCCCATTCCTCTTCTCCCTTGATTTCCCTTCCATACATTAAGACCCTCCTTTGCATACAATGGATCCCGCCGATTCAATCCCATTGCAACCCCAGCTCGGGATTTGACTGCATCTCTTTGCTGGGATCACGCTCCCAGATTCCATGGATGATCGTTCCGAAGATCGCCCTCCATTAGGCGGAACCAAGTCCAAACCCCTTCCATGGGGATCCCATTTCCAGTCCCTTCCACCGGAATTCCAATCCCGGGATTTCCTGGAATGAAATGCCTCCCAGTACCTATAACCCTGGAAACAGTCCGGATGCTCGAATCTGTCGGGGACGCCCGGGTGCACTCGGTAATACTGGCTGGTCCGTGGCGGGACAGGAGGCTCGGGCTCCGGCACCGGCTCCAAATATTTCACCGTGGGCTCCTTCACTCCACACAAGTCCATGGTGCTAGGAACCACAACAAAAGCCCGTTACCGGGCAACCTCCCACGCGTCATTAGGCAGGAAGCGGCGCACCATCCAATGGGAGAGCGTCATGTGGAGGTACTGACCCTCTCTGGGGGACGGGTCCCACACACGCTGACCCTCACTGGAGACGGGTCCCACACACACTGACCCTCTCTGGGGGACGGGTCCCACACACACTGACCCTCACTGAGAGACGGGTCCCCCACACACACTGACCTTCACTGGAGACGGGTCCCACACACACTGACCCTCACTGGGGGACGGGTCCCACACACACTGACCCTCACTGTGAGACGGATCCCACACACACACTGACCCTCACTGGGGGACGGGTCCCACACACACTGACCCTCACTGAGGGGACGGGTCCCACACACACTGACCCTCACTGTGAGACGGATCCCACACACACACTGACCCTCACTGGGGACGGTTCCCACACACACTGACCCTCACTGGGGGGACGGATCCCAACACACTGACCCTCACTGGGGGACGGGTCCCACACACACTGACACTCACTGGGGGACGGGTCCCACACACACTGACCGTCACTGGGGGACAGGTCCCACACACACACTGACCCTCAGTGGGGGACTGATCCCACACACACTGACCCTCAGTGGGGGACGGGTCCCAACACACTGACCCTCATTGGGGGACGGGTCCCATACACACTGACCCTCACTGGGGGGACGGGTCCCACACACACTGACCCTCACTGGGGGGACGGGTCCCAACACACTGACCCTCACTGGGGGACGGGTCCCACACACACTCTGACCCTCACTGGGGGGACGGGTCCCACACACACTGACCCTCACTGGGGGACGGGTCCCACACACACACTGACCCTCACTGGCAGACGGGTCCCACACGCACTGAACCACACTGGGGGACGGGTTCCGCTATTTCTTCCTGACACTGGGCGTACTTTGCTTGGCACCTTCCCAGGAGTTCCTCCTTTCAGTTCCCCAATTTTGTCAAACTCAAGTCCGCTGCTGTCTGTCCTTGTGTCTATGTCTTCTGCCTGCCAGGAATTATCCAAGAGAAAGTGCAATATTGTGACATGTGGCATTGCTCAATAGTGTCGTGGATTTAATGCATGCCTCTCCAATAGCTGTCAATCTTGTTCTGTCCCTGGCTGCTGGTCATACCATTGTCCATCATCTCTGCTCTCTGAAGGTGAACGGTTATTTGCTGCCACACACCCTTGCACTTTAGAGTTATTTGTTGCTGCTCTCAATGTCAGAATCAGAACCAGCTTTAATATCACTGGTATATGTCGTGAAATTTGTCGTCTTTGTGGCAGGTGTGCAATGCAATACCTAATAAAGAGAAAAAGTGTGAATTACGTTAAGTATATATATATATAATAGTTAATTATATATAATAGTAAATTGGATGGCATTGGGGAAGGAGTTGTTCCTGAATCGTTGAGTGTGTGCCTTCAGGTTTCTGTACCTCCATCCTGATGGTAGCAATGAAAATACGGCTTGTTCTGGGTGATGGGGGTCCTTAAAGGTGAATGCCACCTTTTTGAGGTATCAGTCCCTGAACATGTCCTGGATACTGTGGGGGCTAGTGCCCATGATGGAGCTGTCCAGCAACTCACTGATAGGGCCACTGTGCTCACTAAAGTAAGCTGCCTACTATTCCCAAAGTTGGCAGGGTAATTTGATTGCCTGGCATGCATGGTGAGTCTTGCCCAAATAGGGAGTGAGCGGGAGTACTCAAGGACATTTTCAACCTCTCACTGCTACAGACAGAAGTTCCCACTTACTTCAAAAAGGCAACAATTATACCAGTACCTAAGAAGAATAATGTGGGCTGCCTTAATGACTATCGCCCGGTAGCACTCACATTGACAGTGATGAGGGTTGGCTTTAAGAGGTTGGTTTTGACTAGACTGAACTCCTGCCTCAGTAAGGACCTGGACCCATTGCAATTTGCCTATCGATATATTAGGTCAATGGCAGAGGCAATCTCAATGGCTCTCCACACGGCTTTAGACCACCTGGACAACACAAACACCTATGTCAGGATGCTGCTCATCGACTATAGCTCAGCATTTAATACCATCATTCCCACAATCCTGATTCAGAAGTTGCAGAACCTGGGCCTCTGTACCTCCCTCTGTAATTGGATCCTCACCTTCCTAACCGGAAGACCATAGTCTGTGCGGATTGGTGATAACATCTCCTCTTCGCTGACGATCAACACTGGCGCACCTCAGGGGTGTGTGCTTAGCCCACTGCTCTACTCCCTGTATAGACATGACTGTGTGGCTAGGCATAGCTCAAATACCATCTATAAATTTGCTGACGATACAACCATTGTTGGTAGAATCTCAGGTGATTACGAGAGGGCATACAGGAGTGAGATATGCCAACTAGTGGAGTGGTGCTACAGCAACAACCTGGTACTCAACGTCAGTAAGACGAAAGAGCTGATTGTGGAATTCAGGAAGGGTAAGATGAAGGAACACATACCAATCCTCATAGAGGGATCAGAAGTGGAGAGAGTGAGCAGTTTCAAGATCCTGGGTGTCACAATCTCTGAGGATTTAACCTGGACCCAACATATCAATGTAGTTATAAAGAAGGAAAACAGCGGCTATTCTTTATTAGGAGTTTGAAGAGATTTGGCATGTCAACAAATACACTCAAAACTTCTATAGTTGCACCGTGGAGAACATTCTGACAGGCTGCATCACTGTCTGGTATGGAGGGGCTACTGCACAGGACCGAAAGAAGCTGCAGAACGTTATAAATCTAGTCGGCTCCATCTTGGGTACTAGACTACAAAGTACTCAGGATATCTTTAGGGAGCGGTGTCTCAGAAAGGTAGCGTCCATTATTAAGGACTTCCAGCACCCAGGGCATGCCCTTTTCCCACTGTTACCGTCAGGTAGGAAGTACAGAAGCCGAAGGCACACACTCAGCGATTCAGGAACAGCTTCTTCCCCTCCGTCATCCGATTCCTGATTGGACTTTGAAGCTGTGGATGCTACCTCACTTTTTTCAATATACAGTTTTCTGTTTTTGCTCATTTAAAAAATCTATTCAATATACGTAATTGATTTACTTGTTTATTATTATGTTTTATTTTATTTTTTTTCTCTCTCTACTAGATTATGTATTGCATTGAACTGCTGCTGTTAGGTTAACAAATTTCACGTCACATGCCAGTGATAATAAACCTGATTCTGAGAATTTGGTCACAGGGTAACAGAGCAAAAAATCAGGTCCTTTGGCCCACTGTTCCAATGCTGACAGGACTGTGCAAAGCTCTTTGACACATATAGCTGGGGTGCCTCAGACCTTTGCACAGTACTGGAGTAAATTTATGTATTGCACCGTACAGCTGCTACAAAAGAAAACAAATTTTATGATACATGTGAGTGATGATAAACCTGAATCTGATATGGGTCCTCATTGTGGACTGAGAGTGGGAAGGGGGCAGGGAGAGGGGAATCATGGTTGGGAAAAGAAGAGGGAATGGCGTTCCACCCTCTCCATTCCCAACATCATTTACTCCCACCAGCTTTACAGACTTGCTCTCCACCCCACATTGACAAGTCCCCATTTATTTGAGTTAGGTCTATAACACTGTGGTGCCTTGCCTGTCCAGATGCTTCTTTAAGTGTGAGACTATCTGCTTCTACCACTTCTTCGGGCAGTACATTCCGGATTCCAGTCACTCTTTGTGTAAAAAATAAATTCCTCTCCAGCCCTCTAAACTTCCAATCTCCCACCTCAAACCTCTGTCCTATTGTCACCACCAGGCAAGAAGTAAAATAAAAAGATTATTGCTCCTATGGATTTGTCTGTCATTATCAGGGACCTCTCAGCCTCAACCTCCCAAAGGGAAAAACAACTCCTGCCAATCCAATCACTTCATCATATCATTTCCCTTTCTCATGCTCATCAAGAAAAAATGCTGCTGATTTTCAGGTTTCTTAATCCACGTGGATGATGCAAAATGAGAAATGCTGCCCTTGGCTACGAATTGTTTCTGAAACCTCCCAACATTTCACAACCCTGCTTTCCAGTAATGCAATCAGCAAATTTCTATTTTCGAAGTTCAAAAGTACATTTATTGTTGAAGTACACGCACAATCCCATATACTACCTTGAGAGTTATTTTACCATGGCAAAAGAAATACAATAGAATTTACTAAAGAGCTGCACGTAAACAGCCAATGTGCAAAAGAAGACAAACTGAGCAAATAGAAACACTCCTGACAACAAGAGTTGGAAAGAGTCCTTGAAAGTAGGTCGTAGAATCGGTGAATGAAGTTATCCACACCGGTTCAGGAGCCTGATGGTTGTTTGATAATTGCTGTTTGTGAACCCAGGGTATGAGACTCAAGGTTTCTGGACCTTCTAACCCTTAATGAGAAGAAGGCATGGCCTGGAAGGTGGTGGTCTCTGAGGAGAGATGCTGCTTTCTTGTGACAGCGCTCCTTGTAAATGTGCTCAGTGGTGGGAAGGGCTTTGCCTGTGATCGACTGGGATGTATTCACCACTTTATGTAGCCTTTTCCACCCCTGGGCGTTGGTGTCTCCACACCAGGCTGTGATGCAACCAGTTAGGATACTCTGCACTGTATATCTATAGAAGTTTGTCAAAGGTTTTGATGACATGCTGAATCTGCAAAACTTCTAAGAAACTAGAAGCGCTGTTGTGCCTGTGATGACCCCTCCGTGCTTTGCCCTGGACAGACCCTCTGATATGTTAATTCCAAGGAATTTAAAGCTTCTGACTCTCTCCACCTCTTTTCTCCCAATGATGACTGGCTCACGAACCTCTGGCTTCCTCCTCCTGTAGTCAATAATCAACTCTTTGCGTTCGCTGACGCTGAGTGAGAGGCCGTTGTTGTGGTACCATTTATTGTCTCCCTCCTATGTGCTGATTTGTCAGAACCTCTGCTTCGACCAAAAACAATGGTGTCGTCAGCTCCTCAGTATGGACTTGGAGCAGTGCTTAGCCACGCATCATTAAGTATAAGGTGAGTAAAGCAGAGGGCAAAGCACACAGCCCCGCAGTGCAGCTGTGCTGATGCAGGGAGTGAAGGAGATGTTGCTAATCCAAACTAAGTAAGGTCTGACGGAGAAAAAATTGAGGACCCATTTACCGAGGCCCAGATCTCGGTGCCTAGTGGTAAGTTTTGAAGGGAAGATAGTGTTGAATATCAATGAGGAACATCCTGATGTAAGCACCTTCATTGCTCAGGTGTTCCAGAGCTGACTGAAGAGGAAATGAAATGGCGTCTGCTGTCAGAAGTTTGGGCAATTGCTGTCTCTCTCTCTATCACTCAATGGTGAGTGTGGGTTTGCTGCTGATTCTCGAATCGAGGTGGGGCGCTTGGAACTCAAAATAAAAGTGGGCACTTCAGACTGTAACATTGAAACGGTGATCTGTTTGTCTCCCCTCTTGCTGTGGAAGGGGAGATATCCCCAGGGTAAGAGAGGGAAAGACAGCCTGTAGCACGTCCACCTGTTGGGACGAACGGTGGCTTTTGATGGATTGTGGTGGACCATGGTCTCCCTTTGGGGGCTTTGCTGTTGCTTGCATGGTGGGTGGTGGGAGGGCTGATGTTTTCTGTTGCGATGAGGGGGGAGTGCTGATGATTTCTTTTGGGATAAGAGGGGGGAGGGTTGATGATTTCTATTGGGATAAGAGGGGGGAGGGTTGATGAATTCTATTGGGATAAGATGGGGGAGGGTTGATGATTTCTACTGGGATAAGAGGGGGAGGGTTGATTATTTCTACTGGGATGGGCGGAGAGTTGATGATTTCTAATGGGATAAGAGGGGGAGGGGTGATGATTTCTATTGGGATAAGAGGGGGGAGGGTTGATGAATTCTATTGGGATAAGATGGGGGAGGGTTGATGATTTCTACTGGGATAAGAGGGGGAGGGTTGATTATTTCTACTGGGATGGGGGAGAGTTGATGATTTCTAATGGGATAAGAGGGGGAGGGTGATAATTTCTATTGGGATAAGAGGGGGAGGGTTGATGAATTCTATTGGGTTGGGGGGGAGGGTTGATGATTACTACTGGGATAAATGGGGGAATACTGATGATTTCTATCTGGATAGGAGGGGGGAGGGTTGATGATTTCTATTGGGATAAGCGGGGAATGCTGATGATTTCTATTGGGATAAGTGGGGAATGGTGATGATTTCTATTGGGATAAGAGGGGGAGGGCTGAGGCTTTCTTTCTTTATTGTTATATTATACAAAAGAAATAACACGAGTACATTGAAGTAACAACACTTACAATGTCTCAAAAAAGACATAATCTTAAAGATTGAAAAACAATTTGTGATAACAAAAAAAAACCTACTAAGCAGAAAAAGTGGGGAATAAAACCCATTAGGTGTACAACCCCGGAGCCACGCGTCATACGAAAAGCTTCTAAAAATAAACATCAAACCGCCAGCAAGAAAAGAAAATATATCAAAAAATTTACAATTAGATCATGGAAAGAATCGATCAATTAGCTCAAATGATAATAATGAGCAAATGAGCCCCATCTTTTCTCAAAATCAAATAAAGGCTCAAAGGTTCGACTTCTAATTTTCTCCAAACTAAGACATAGCATCACTTGAGAGAACCATTGTGACAAAGTGGGAGCTGATGTATCCTTCCACTTCAACAAAATGGCCCTCCTAGCTATCAATGTAACAAATGCAATAACATGTTGGCCAGACACAGAAATACCATGAATATTTTGAGGAATTATTCCAAAAAGCACAGTTAATTTATTAGGTTGTAGATCAATTTTAAGTGATTTATAAATTGTTGAAAAAACTGACTTCCAGAACTGTTCCAATATAGAACAAGACCAAAACATATGTGTCAGTGTAGCTATCTCAGTTTTACATCTATCACAACAACTATCAACATTAGAAAATATTTTAGAAAGTCTCTCCTTCGTCAAATGATAATGATGTACAATTTTAAACTGAATCAGTGAATGGCTAGCAGAATTAGAAGAAGAGCTAACCAACTTCAAAATCCACGTCCAATCCTCCGTCATAAAAGTCAAATTGAGTTCCTTTTCCCAATCCTGTTTAACCTTAGATAAAGGACGCTTATCCCATTGTAATAATAAATTATAAATTCTTCCAATAGAACCCTTGATCAAAGGGTTCATACTCATAACAGTATCTAACAGGTCAGCCTCCAATATGTAAGGAAAGTTACTTAAATATTTTTGTAAAAAATGTCTAACTTGAAGGTATTGCAGAAAGTGTGAGTATGAAAGAGAATATTTATCCATTGTTCAAAAGACATCAATCTATCTTCTTTAAATAAATCCAAAAAATAATTAATACCTTTATTTTTCCAAAGTTAAAAAAAAAATTGGATCACTCAAAGAAGGCTTAAGAAAGTAATTTTGATAAATTAATCTACAAAGTTTAAATTTTTAAGATTAAAAAAATTGTGGAACTGGAACCAAATTTGTAAAGAATACTTTATCACAGGATATAGGTTTAAATTAACAACTTTAGCTAAATGTCTAGGTAAAGCAGCTCCCAATAACGAGGTTAAATAAAACTGTTTTACAACTTTCAGTTCCAGGTCTACCCAAATTGGCCGATCACTCTTATCAAACCAATATAACTAAAAGGACATGTATCGCACATTAACAGCCCAATAATACATTCTTAGATTAGGCAAAACAAGACCTCCATCCTTTTTCAATTTTTGTAAGTGACATTTACTAATTCTTGGTCTTTTATTATTCCAAATAAAAGATAAAATAATAGAATCAATCCGATCAAAAAACTTCCTAGTCAAAAAAAAACAGGGATATTCTGAAATAAATATAAACGTTTTGGAAAAATCATCATTTTAACTATATGAATACCACCAACAAGTGAAAATGTAAGTGGACTCCATCTACTAAATAAATACTTCATAGAGTCTACTAAAGGAACAAATTTGGATTTATAAAGATCCTTATATTTTTTAGTAATTATAATACCTAAATATCTAAAAGAATCTGTGACTTTAAAAGGAGTATTATCATATATAGAGACAGAATCATTTAAAGGAAACAGTTCACTTTTACTGAAAGTTATTTTATACCCTGAAAAATCTCCAAATTCATTGAATAATTTTAGCAAGGCAGGAACAGATTCGTCAGGATTAGATATATAAACCAATATAAACGTCAGCATAGAGAGTGATCTTATGCATGGTCTCATTCACAAAAATCCCATGGATATTTTTAGCCTCATGAAGAGCAATAGCAAGGGGTTCTAATATTAAATTAAATAACAAAGGACTTAATGGACAGCCTTGCCTTGTCCCCTGTGAAAGCTGAAAAAAAGGAGACCTACAATTGTTAGTGACAACAGTAGCAATAGGAGCTTGATATATTATTTTAATCCAATTATTAAAATTAGCACCAAAGCCAAATTTCTCTAAAACATTAAATAAATATTTCCATTTGACTCGATCAAATGCTTTTTCAGCATCCAAAGATACAACACATTGTGGAGTTTTAAAAGAGGATGAATATATAATGTTAAATAGTCTCCGAACATTTGAAAAGGAATAACGACCCTTTATAAAGCCTGTTTGATCTTTAAAGATAATTTTACCCAAAATATTCTCCAACCGATTGGCCATTATCTTTGACAGAATCTTAGTATCGACATTCAGTAATGAAATAGGTCTATATGAAGCACAGTCAGTAGGATCTTTATCTTTTTTAAGAATTAAAGAAATAGAAGCCTCATAGAAGCTGATGCTTTCTATTGGTATAAGGGAGGGAGGGTTGATGATTTCTATTGGGATAAGGGGGGGGTGGGCTGATATTCTCTATTGGGCTAAGAGGGGGAGGGTTGATGATT
Organism: Mobula birostris; assembly: GCF_030028105.1. Lineage (NCBI taxonomy): Eukaryota > Metazoa > Chordata > Chondrichthyes > Myliobatiformes > Myliobatidae > Mobula > Mobula birostris. Next base: position 27,239,339 of record NC_092391.1, on the reverse strand, counting down.
TCTATTGGGATAAGAGGAGGGGAGGGTTGATGATTTCTATTGGGATAAGAGGGGAGGGTTGATTTCTAGTGGGATAGGGGGAGGGTTGATGATTTCTATTGGGATAAGAGGGGGAGGGTTGATGATTTCTACTGGGATAAGGGGGAGGGCTGATGATTTCTATTGGGATAAGAGGGGAGGGTTGATGATTTCTACTGGGATAAGGGGGAGGGCTGATGATTTCTATTGGGATAAGAGGGGGAGGGTTGATGATTTCTATTGGGATAAGAGGGGAGTGTTGATGATTTATATTGGGATAAGAGGGGGAGGGTTGATGATTTCTATTGGGATAAGAGGGGGAGGGCTGATGATTTCTATTGGGATAAGAGGGGGAGGGTTGATGATTTCTAATGGGATAAGAGGGGAAGGTTGATGCTTTCTGTGGGAAAGGAGTGGTAAGTGTTGATGCTTTCTGCTGGGATAAGAGGGGTGAGTGCTAATGGTTTCTATTGAGATAAGAGGGATGAGGGTTGACGTTTTTGCTGTTGCTTGTGTATGGGAGGGGGTGGGGGCTTTGGGGTTTTTACATTTTTTTCTGTCATTCATTCCTTTGGGTTTTCCTGATTCATGGTTGTCAGTGGAGAGTAAGAGTTTCATGTTGTATATTGTATACATTCTCTGATACTAATTGAAACCATTGAACACAATGCTTTTCTATTTTCAGAATGCCACTGATGGTTGGTTTTATGTTGTTTTCTATCTATACTGTCACTAGGAGTTACTCTGTAGCCAGCTATGCAGGACTTAAACTGAAAGTATCTGATGGAGAAACTCCTGTTACCAGGACAGAACGTTGTCGTGATTGACTGGTGGACAGTCTGCTGTTGCTCGAAATACAGTGTAACACATTTGCTCATGGTTTAATTGGTGATGGGTGTCAGGCAAAATCATATCCTGTTTTGGTCTCCAGTATATGAGGAAGAATCAGAGGAGTTGTATTAAAGTTGTATTATTTAATTTAATTTTTTTTTGCTGGTGGGGGGGGAATTGTTGCTTTGCTGCTGTTTACGCGCAGGAGGGAGGGGAGCTTGGGGGGACTTTGGGGTTCTAACATTTAACTGTCATCCATTCTTTGGGGGCACTCCTCTGTTTTCGTGAATGGTTGCGAAGAAAAAGAATTTCAGGATGTATATTGTATATTGTAAACATTTCTCTGGCATTAAATGTACCTTTGATACCTTTAAAACCTTTGAAGGAGGGATTGTTGGGGCAAGAAAATGTTCCTCAGAAGAAAGCTTGGGTAAAGTAACCCTGACCATTTACTAAAGAATAAGATGACCTGGCAGAAATGTGTGAAAAAGGACTTGGCAATAGATGTTGAGGTTAGATTTTCAAGGTGAAAGTTTGGCCAGCTATGCTAAAATGAGGAGAAATTCCTTTCCTGAGGTGGTTGAAAATGCTTGGAGTCCTCTAGCACGCAGAGCTGTGGACGTACAGTTGGCAAAGTATTTCATACTTTGGTTGATGGTCCTTATGTCAAATGGTGGTGGCTGGGAATGGACCCAAGTGCAAGATACAGACACTGAAGTACTAGGGACAGGACTAGGATACAGGGCGATGGCAAGGACATGGACAGGAAAACCAGGAACAGGACTGGACAAGAGAGCTAGGAGCCCGGGCTTGGACTCCGAGCCAGAGACTGGACAAGGACCCAGTACCTGGGTCTTGCCTCTGGCTCGGACCCCAGAACTAGGCAAGGACGAGGCTTGACATGCAGGCAGGACGAGGCTGGAGTCTTCAGGCTTGAGGCTAGAGGCAAGGCTTGGCTTGGCTTGGCAGGAGACTCGAGGCGAGGCTGGAGGCTGGAGACGAGGCGAGGCGAGGCTGGAGGCAGGAGACTAGAGGCGAGGCTGGAGGCAGGAGACTCGAGGTGAGGCGAGGCTGGAGGCAGGAGACCTGAGGCGAGGCAAGGCTGGAGGTAGGAGACTCAAGGCGAGGCGAGGCTGGAGGCAGGAGACCCGAGGTGAGGCGAGGCTGGAGGCAGGAGACCCGTGGCAAGGCGAGGCCGGAGGCAGGAGACTTGAGGCGAGGCGAGGCTGGAGGCAGGAGACCTGAGGCGAGGCGAGGCTGGAGGCAGGAGACCCGAGGCGAGGCGAGGCGAGGCCGGAGGCTGGAGACTTGAGGCGAGGCGAGGCTGGAGGCAGAAGACCTGAGGCGAGGCGAGGCTGGAGGCAGGAGACCTGAGGCGAGGCGAGGCCGGAGGCAGGAGACTTGAGGCGAGGCTTGGCTCCTCCTGGGCAGGGCGTGGATCATCACCCGACGGCGGCAAGGGACAGAACCAACCCCAGGTAACGGTTGACAGTCTGGCTTCCCTGGGCGGAGGCAAGGGACAGGAAGGGACAGAACCAACCCCAGGTAACGGCAAGATGGCCTGATTTAACTGGGCGGAGGCAAGGGACAAGAAGGGAGCTAGGTACAGGGTGGCTCCAGGACCAGACAGCAAGACAAGGCAAGACTTCAGGCAAATCAAGGCAAGACAGAACTTCAGGTGAGGCGAGAATTACCGGCAAGACAAGGCAGGGCTTCAGGCAAGGAAACAGAAGGCAGAGGAAGGGATCCAAGGAGTAAGGACAAGAACAATCCAGCAGCCATGCCCTGCTCTCTGGAGGTATTTATGCAGCCAGCCCCAACGAGCATCAGCTGCCTCAATTAGCTCAACAAGAACAGAAACAAGGTAGATAGGAAAACCTGGAGCAAGGTTAGATGGACCGGACCATGAACTGGAATACGGACTTCACGGACCGGACCATGACACCTTATGATCTTTTTTTGGCAGATCTAAGGGAAATGAGGGACTTGATGATATACTGGGGTGGGACAAAGACATGGTAACCCAGGGTCATTTGATCAAGAAGCAATACACAAAATATTAGAGGAATTCAGCAGGTCAGGCAGCATCTATGGAGGGGAATGGACAGTCAACATTTCAGGTCAACAACTTCATTAGTTCATCTGTGAGACCTTCTCTCACTTTTCTGCTTCTGTGATCTCTGGAGCTCTCCAGCTCCTCAGCCATGTACCTACCCAGACCTGCCACCACAGCCACGTGTCCTTAAATAATTTCTTGAAGATGCAAGAAAGGTTATAGATGTTGGATATCTGGCGAAACACACAAAATGCTAGAGGAACTCAGCAGGTCCTACTGAATATTGAAAGTCCCAGATAGAGAAGATGTTTCAAATAGAGAGAGCGTCGTGATAGAATGGTGGAGCAAACCTGATGGGCTGAATGGCCTAATTTTGCTCCTATGTCTTATGACCTTATGGAGAGTTTAGGATGTGAGGGTACAACGTCAGAGTAAAAGGACATCCCTTTAGAAAAGAGATGAGGAAGAATTTTCTTTACCCTGAGGGTGGTGAATTTGTGGAATTCACTGCTACAGGTGGCTGTGGACACCTAGTTATTGGGTATTTTTAAAGCAGAGGTTGATATGTTCTTGATTAATAAGGGTGTCAAATGTTATGAGAAGGCAGAAGAACGTGGTTGAGAGGGGAAATAAATCAGCCGTGACTGAATGGCCTAACCCTGCTCCTATATCATATGATCTTGTGGAAGAAATCCTCTTAGAGCACCCCCTAAATCTTCTACCTCTCACCTTAAAGCTACATGCTCTCCTCTTAGACACTGTCATCATGGGAGGAAGAATCTTACTACTTTCCCTTTCTATCCCCCTCATAATCTCGTCTACCTCTATCTGGTCCCTCATCAGCCTCCAGGGAAAACAAACCAAGTCTATCAAACCTCTCTTTATAACTGAAACGCTCCAGTCCAAACAAGGTCCCGGTGAATTTCTTCTACATCCACAACAGAGAAAGAGGAGGAGCATTTGACCCGAAGTGAAGCAATTTATCAGGCTGCTGCTGATCCTTATCACACCATTCTTCAACTACATTTTCTCCATATTCTGTACCAGAAGCAATCCCAATACAATATCAAATGTTCTAAATATTTCCACGTATCCAGTGATATTTATAGAAATTCCAGATTTCCACTATCCTGTGAAGAACTGCCAGACATCGTCCCAGAAAGGTTCAGCCTCGCTTTAAGCTTTATGGTTTCTATCTGAGCTGTAGGATTTTAAATTTTTAAGAAAATATCAGCTATTTAATATATTTCATACAAAAATTTTCTCTATCAATGGTTTTGACCCCTTCTGTCACTTCAGAGAGTCACTCAGTGAGCATCTTATTAAACACTGCCCTGTCCAGGAGGAGCAAGACCGGACTCACGTTATCCTCTGTGTGAAATTAGGCTCCTTGCACAGCTCTTATGCTTCTTAGTTGTAGGTTCAAATCCACGTCTTGGACATTGAACTGACAAATACAGGCAGGCTCTCCTCCAAGGGATTGCAAAGTTGTTGGAGGTAGTCTTTTTGAGATGAGATGTTAGGTCAGGAAGCTACTTGCTCCTTGTGTGATATCAAAGGTCCTGTGGTATTGCTTTAAAGGTGTTCATCCCTAGTGGCCTGATGAATGCTTATTCTTCAGATACTGTCACTAAATGAAGAAATGATCTGATTGTTCTCACTTTATTGGTTGGGTGATTTGTTGTGTGAAATGGGTTCCTATATCAAAGCAGGAACTACACTGGAAACACAAGGAAATCTGCAGATGCTGGAATTTCAAGCAACATACATAAAAGTTGCTGGTGAACGCAGCAAGCCAGGCAGCATCTCTAGAAAGAGGTACAGTTGACGTTTCGGGCTGAGACCCTTCGTCAGGACTAACTGAAAGAAGAGCTAGTAAGAGATTTGAAAGTGGGAGGGGGAGGGGGAGATCCGAAATGATAGGAGAAGACAGGAGGGGGAGGGATGGAGCCAAGAGCTGGACAGGTGATTGGCAAAAGGGATATGAGAGGATCATGGGACAGGAGGCCTAGGGAAGAAAAGGGGGGGGGGAAGGCCCAGAGGATGGGCAACGGGTATAGTGAGAGGGACAGAGGGAGAAAAAGGAGAGAGAAAAAAAGAATGTGTGTATATAAATAAATAACGGATGGGGTACGAGGGGGACGTGGGGCATTAGCGGAAGTTTGAGAAGTCAATGTTCATGCCATCAGGTTGGAGGCTACCCAGACGGAATATAAGGTGTTGTTCCTCCAATCTGAGTATGGCTTCATCTTTACAGTAGAGGAGGCCGTGGATAGACATATCAGAATGGGAATGGGACGTGGAATTAAAATGTGTGGCCATTGGGAGATCCTGCTTTCTCTGGCGGACAGAGCGCTGGTGTTCAGCAAAACGATCTCCCAGTCTGCGTCGGGTCTCGCCAATATATAGAAGGCCACATCGGGAGCACCAGACGCAGTATATCACCCCAGCCGACTCACAGGTGAAGGTTCACCTCACCTGGAAGGACTGTCTGGGGCCCTGAATGGTGGTGAGGGAGGAAGTGTAAGGGCATGTGTAGACTACACTGGAAAGTGCTTCATCGGTTGCTACGTGCCATGAAAATTTGCCAAATGGTAGTTAATTTCATTTTAACTCAACAAGACTTGTTCTGGAACACACTACCTGTGAAAGTGGTGGAGACAGGTACTCTCACAATATTTACAAAGTATCAGGACGAACACTTGAATTGTCAAAGTATGGTAAGCTACAGATCATGTACTGGAAAGTGGGATCAGTATGTTATGGTGAGCCAGTGTCTATTTCTGTGCTTTACGCCACTCCAACTCTATGACTAAACAAACCATTCTGTTCGCCTCCTAAGTTTCTCAACTAAATGTTATGAATAATGTGGTTATAAGTGGAACAATTATTCATGAATTATTCATTTGATTTTGTCTTTGTTTTATTTTGCACTGTCTTACCTTTACAGTCATTTTTTCAACTGTATGCTCTAATTTTATGCATAATTTACACTCTGTGTGTTATCTGTACCCGTGTACCTGTGATCCTGCTACAAGCAAGTTTTTCCCCCGTCCTCTAATCTCACCTTACTTGTGCACATGACAATAAACTCAACCGGATTTGAACTTGAAAGAAACAAAACTCAATAAAGAAGATACAAAGTCCTTTGACTCACCCTGGTGTGGATCTCTTTTCCTCTTTTCTCCTTCTTGTTGATCGTAGCTTTTCTTCATTTCAATTATTCTTTTTTTAATTTTTAGTTTTTCTCTCTCTATATATCTATCTATCTCTATTTATATTTATATCTATCTATATATATCTCCCGATCTCTCTCTGTACAGTCTAAATTCTCTCTTTTATCTTACTTGTTGTCTACAAACAATCTTATTCCTTTCAAAGTTGCATTTAATATTTCATTTATTCCCAATCCCCTCTGTTTTGCAGTTTCAGTCATACTTTCTCTCTCTTATTTACCGTTTCTCAGACTGGGCTACTCCTCAAGCTATGTCTCAATGTTGTTGGCTTCAACAAGATGCTGGCTAGGATGTTTCGACACTCCATTTGTTCTCTCCCTCTCATCGTCCTCGTCAGTGTTCTGGCCCTGCATTGGGCACCATATTTTGTCAGCGTGCTGCTGGTATACCTGATGCTCATGCTCTGTTCCAGCCTGCAGGGATTTTATAACCTTCGAATCATAGAACATGAGAACACCAACCCTCAAACACTAGCTGTTCACTGATCCTGTGCTCTCCAAGACCCTGTCAACTCCCTCCAGGTTCTACTACACACATTTGCTCAGCAGTGTACTGGCAGCCATCCAGCGGTCAACCAAGCCTGCGCGTCCTTGGAATGTGGATGAACCCAGACGTTCACGGGGAGGGAATGCACACACTCTGCATGGACAGCAGTGAGATCAGGATTGCCCGGAGATGTGAGGCAGCCTCTCTGTAAGCTGCACCTCAAGTGTGGTTGGCAGGACTGGTGTTGTAATTATATTTACTTGTGACCTTGTTTGATGCATCATGTGTCTGAGCGACATGGGTTATAATCAATAATTCTGAAACCATTGTAATCCAGAATAAAAAGTCCACATGTTGCTACCCCTTCACCAAGTCTGTATCTGGACACTTCCAATGACTTCCATCTCCTACCTTGTGACATTCATGCTTCTGAACTGACCTTGGTCAGATAACTAATCATTATGTAGTTCTTCATTTTCATGATAGATGTTTATTGATTGCTCAGAGGGGATTAGCCATTTCTGGATCATATGTTCACATCCTAAGTTTCTCAATTGAAAGCTTTGAATTGTAATCCAGAGGAAAGTTACCATGTGTTTCCTCATGTCCCAATCACCATTTTACCAAGACTATATCTACACTACACTGGAAATTTCTACACTGGTTCCAATGACTTCTATCTCCTACCTTGTGACATTCATGCTTCTGAACTGACCTTAACTAATTATGATGTGGTTCCTCATTGTCATGATAGATATTTATTGATTGCTCAATGGGGATTAGCCACCTCTGGTTCATAAGTTCACTTCCTAATTTTCTCAACTAAAAGTTATAACTAATGTGCAAACATAGAAGGTCACAGGGGTCTATTGCAAACACAGGCATAAATGACTTTTCATTGCTCTTGGCTAAACATTTCCACCTCTGGGATGTTTATTACAAAATATTGTTTCTTCTTTGCCTTCTCCTTTCCAAACATCCTTCTCTTTCTTCGTCCCAATTTCAATTTTTCTTAAAAAATGTTTTGACTAAAATACCACCTGCTTCTAGTCTATGGGGCTTCTGTCAATGCCTTGATAGTTCAAATAACTTTTTGAAGCCATATTAACTATTCCATATATATAAGTCAGAGACTCAATTTTCAGTGCAAATTCACCTGATATTTCCATGGTATGTTGTCTCCCTCACATCCAATTTATTCGGCACTCTCATTGTGGCATCCTAGTATCATGTCCCCTGTCTGATACACTGCAAACCAGCCTTCAGCTTTCAGGTGATCTTCAAAGGAACACCAAATCACTGGAGATCAAGGCTTCTGTTCACCACTCAGATGGTGGTCATGTTGTCATTGATAAATAGGGACACAAACTGTTCAGTTCAAGTAATTATGAATTGTCCTTAATGACACTTTTTCTCACTGATATCAAAACCAAACTTACCTGTTTATGAATCATACAGTTATTCAGGCAAATTAATAATATTCACAAATATTTTTGAAAAAGTACCCAGTTAGTGGAGTACCATTTATGATTGAGAATATACAATCGAAATTATCATTTTCTTTAATTCAGGTGCTCTGGAAACTTTTAACAGTACTCTACAGAACTTATACTAAAGTATTAAAGCATTACATTACTAAGAGTGATTTGAATTGCAGGTATGTGCGAACATATCCAAAGTTTTGTGAAGATAATAAAAACCTACAGGTGCTAAAAGTATATTGTGCCTTATTTACTTTTCCCATTACTAAAGATATATTGGGCTGACATATCACCTCAGAGTTCAGTTTTTCACATTTAAAACGTTATTTCTGGATATGCAGCAAACTGTGGTAATTACATGTCCTCATTTGATCATCCTCTCAAACTTAAGGTACATTTCTCTTCCAAAAGCAAAATTGCAAATGTATTTGAATACATTGAGCCTAAGTTTCTGACTGACAAAGTCTTGGGTTCAAATATTCACACTGCTACTTGTTTGTAGTAATTGCTTGAATTCTTGAAGATGTGGGCAGAGCATAGGTGCTCAGCGAAGCAGTCTCCCTTTCTACATTAGGTACCTGACTCTGTTTTATCCCCCATGGTTCCGATACCTTGAATCTGTTTTGTCTCCCCTGGTTCCGTCCCTTCTTATCTACGTACCTGACATTTCACACGCTCTCAATCTTTTCAATGACTCCAAATTCCCTGGCCCTGTTTGTCTCATTTTCATTTTCACCATGGAAATATAGCTCCATACAGTTCTTATACATTCCCCTTCGGGTGGGCCTTGAAGCACTCCACTTCTTTCTAGCTGCCCCCCTCCACCACCACTCTCCTCCATCTGGTGGAGCTGGTCCTCACTCTCACAATGATTTCTTCTTCAGCTCCTCCCACTTCCTTCAAACCAAAGGTGTAGCCATGGGCACTCACATGGGTCCCAACTATGCCTGCCTGTACGTGGAACAGTCTATGGTCCAAGCCTACACCAGTATCACTCCCCAACTTTTCCTACACTATATCGCTGACTGCATTGGTGCTGCCCGTGCTGAGCTCATCAACTTCATCATCTTTGCCTCTAACTTCCACCCTGCCCTCAAATTTACATGGAACATTTCTGACACCTCCCTCCCCTTTCTCGATCTCTCTGTCTCTATCTCTGCAGACAGTTTTTCTACTGATATCTTTTATAAACTCACTGATTCTCACAGCTACCCGGACTATACCTCTTCCCATCCTGTCACTTGTAAAAACGCCACCCCCTTCCCTCAGTTCCTCTGTATTCGCTGCATCTGCTCTCAGGATGAGGCTTTTCATTTCACAACTAGTGAGATGCCCTCTTTCTTCAAAGAAAGGGGCTTTCCTTCCTCCACTATCAATGCTGCCCTCACCTACATCTCTTCAATTTTGCGCACATCTGCCCTCATCCCAACCACCCGCCACCCCACCAGGGATATGGTTCCTCTTGTCCCCACCTACCACCCCACTAACCTCCACGTCCAGCATATAATTCTCCATAACCTCTGCCATCTCCAAAGGGATCCCACCCAAGCACATCTTTCCCTCCCCCCCCCCACTTTCTACAGGGATTGCTCCCTACATGACTCCCTTGTCCATTCATCCCTCCCGACTGATCTCCCTCCTCGCAAGCAGAACAAATGCCACACCTGCCCTTACACCTCCTCCCTCACTACCATTCAGGGCCCCAAAAATCCTTCCAGGTGAGGCGACGCTTCACCTGTGAGTCTGTTGGGGTCATCTACTGTATCCGGTGCTCCCGGTGTGGCCTCCTGTAAGACCCCACATAGAATGGGGGAACGCTTTGCTGAGCACCTGGACTCTGTCCACCAGAAAAAGCAGGATCTCCCAGTGGCTACTCATTCTCATTCCCACATGTCTGTCCATTGGCTCTCCTGCCACAATGAGGGCACACTCAGGTTGGAGAAGCAACACCTTATATTCCATCTAGGTAGCCTCCAACCTGATGGTACAAACATTGATTTCTCCAGCTTCCAGTTATTGCCCCCTCCACCCCTTCACCATTCCCATTTCCCTCTCTCACCTTATCCCCTTACCCTCTGGTGCTCCTCCCACTTTCCTTTTTCCTATTGTCTTCAGCCCTCTCCTATCAGGCTCCCCCTCCTCCAGCCTTTTTATCTCTTTCACCATTCAATTTCTCAGATCTTTACTTCACCCCCCCCTCCCAGTTTCACCCATCACCTACTACCTTTTATTTCTTCTTCTTCCCGCCCCCCACCTTCATACTCTGACTTCTCATCTTTTTTTCCAGTCCTGATGAAGGGTCTCGGCCCGAAACGTCGACTGTTTGCTCTTTTCCACAGATGCTGCCTGGCCTGCTGATTTCCTCCAGCATTTTGTGTGTGTTGCTTTGACTTCCAGCATCTGCAGATTTTCTCTTGTTTGTGATACCATACACATTCTCTGATATTAAATTAAACTATCGACCCCCACAGCCAGCGATCTGGGAATTACTTGAAAACATAGAATTTCTTATAATCAGGTGACCAGTGTCTCACCAGAAGGCTAAATAAAGTTGGCCCAACCCTTACCAATTTCTAATCAGTGCATTATAGAAAGTATCCTTTCTGGATGAGTAATGGCTTGGTATGGTAATGGCTCTGCACGTGATTGCTACATTTGTGGACACAACTCAGCATATCTGGGAGACCAACTTCCCCTCCGTGGATTCCGTCTTTATTTGTCACTGCCTTCGCAATACAGGCAGCATAAGCAAAAATCCCACCCTCCCCATACATTCCCTCTTCTCCCCTCTCCCACTGAACAGAAGATGGAAAGGCCTGACAGCACATACCACCAAGCTACAGGAGGACTTCTTGTACAATGAGGTGGACTCTTCACCTTACAATCTACCTCGTCTGCACAACCTACCAATCACCATCTTGCACTTCATCGATAATCTGCACTGCACATTTTTGATAGATCTAACACTTTATTCTGCATTGTTATTGTTTTTCCTTATTCTAGCCCAGTGCACTGAGTAATGATTTGATCTGCATGAACAGTATGCAAGGCAAGCTTTTCACCATCCAATGAATTGAATTGAATTGGCTTTATTACTTACATTCTTCATATACACGAGGAGTAAAAATCTTTACGTTACGTCTCCATTCAACTGTGCAATGTGCAATTATAGTAATTTATAATAAATATTATGTACAACAGGATAGTCAATATAACATAGAAATACAATTGTGTCAGCAGGACTTAAGCAGTCCATGCCATGTAAAGGCCCTCTCTACAATATTTTCCCTTTGTTAACATCTGCATAAAATTGAAGTAGGCGGCGGGTGGGGAAGATAAATTGCTACAAGACCATAAGGCATAGGAGAGGCAGTCGGCCAATTGGCCCATTGAGTCTGCTCTACCATTTCATCATGACTGACTTATTATCCATCTCAACCCCATTCTCCTGCCTTCTCCCTGTAACTTTTGACACCCTTACTAATCAAGAACCTGTTAATCTCCATTTTAAGTGTACCTAATGACATGGCCTCCACAGCTGTCTGTGGCAATGAATTCCACAGATTCACCACTCCCTGGCTAAGGAAATTCCTCTTCATCTTTCTTCTAAAGTTACATCCTTCTATTCTGAGGTGGTGTCCTCTGGTCCTGGACTGGCCCTCTCTCCCCACCCCCAATCTAACAAGTTTCTACAGGAACACCACCGAGTGTCCTGTCTGGGTCATCATTGTGTGGTATGGGGACTAACAACACACATCAAAGTTGCTGGTGAATGCAGCAGGCCAGGCAGCATCTCTAGGAAGAGGTACAGTCGACGTTTCAGGCTGAGACCCTTCGTCAGGACTAACTGAAGGAAGAGTTAGTAAGCAATTTGAAAGTGGGAGGGAGAGGGAGAGATCCAAGATGATAGAAGACAGGAGGGGGAGGGATGGAGCCAAGAGCTGGACAGGTGATTGGCAAAGGGGATACGAGAGGATCATGGGACAGGAGGCCCAGGGAGAAAGACAAGGGGGAGGGAACCCAGAGGATGGGCAAGGGGTATAGTCAGAGGGACAGAGGGAGGAAAAGGAGAGTGAGAGAAAGAATGTGTGTATAAAAATAAATAACGGATGGGTTAGGAGGGGGAGGTGGGGCATTAGCGGAAGTTAGAGAAGTCGATGTTCATGCCATCAGGTTGGAGGCTACCCAGACGGAATATAAGGTGTTGTTCCTCCAACCTGAGTGTGGCTTCATCTTTACTGTAGAGGAGGCCGTGGATAGACATGTCAGAATGGGAATGGGATGTGGAATTAAAATGTGTGGCCACTGGGAGATCCTGCTTTCTCTGGCGGACAGAGCGTAGGTGTTCAGCAAAGCGGTCTCCCAGTCTGCATCGGGTCTCGCCAATATATAAAAGGCCACATCGGGAGCACCGGACGCAGTATATCACCCCAGCCAACTCACAGGTGAAGTGTCGCCTGGAAGGACAGTTTGGGGCCCTGAATGGTGGTAAGGGAGGAAGTGTAAGGGCATGTGTAGCACTTGTTCCGCTTACAAGGATAAGTGCCAGGAGGGAGATCAGTGGGGAGGGATTGGGGGGACGAATAGACAAGGGAGTCACGTAGGGAGCGATCCCTGTGGAAAGCGGGGGGGGGGGAAGGAAAGATGTGCTTAGTGGTGGGATCCCGTTGGAGGTGGCGGAAGTTACGGAGAATAATATGTTGGAACCGGAGGCTGGTGGGGTGGTAGGTGAGGACCAGGGGAACCCTATTCCTAGTGGGGTGGCAGGAGGATGGAGTGAGAGCAGATGTGCGTGAAATGGGGGAGATGCGTTTGAGAGCAGAGTTGATGGTGGAGGAAGGGAAGCCCCTTTCTTTAAAAAAGGAGGACATCTCCCTCGTCCTGGAATGAAAAGTCTCATCCTGAGAGCAGATGCGGCGGAGACGGAGGAATTGCGAGAAGGGGATGGCATTTTTGCAACAGACAGGGTGAGAAGAGGAATAGTCCAGATAGCTGTGAGAGTCAGTAGGCTTATAGTAGACATCAGTGGATAAGCTGTCTCCAGAGATAGAGACAGAAAGATCTAGAAAGGGGAGGTGTCAGAAATGGACCAGGTAAACTTGAGGGCAGGGTGAAAGTTGGAGGCAAAATTAATAAAGTCAACGAGCTCAGCATGCGTGCAGGAAGCAGCGCCAATGCAGTCGTCGATGTAACGAAGGAAAAGTGGGGGACAGATACCAGAATAGGTACGAAACATAAATTGTTCCACAAAACCAACAAAAAGGCAGGCATAGCTAGGACCCATACGGGTGCCCATAGCTACACCTTTAGTTTTGAGGAAGTGGGAGGAGGCAAGGAGAAATTATTAAGAGTAAGGACTAATTCCGTTAGGTGGAGCAGAGTGGTGGTAGAGGGGAACTGATTAGGTCTGGAATCCAAAAAGAAGCGGAGAGCTTTGAGACCTTCCTTATGGGGGATGGAAGTATATAGGGACTGGACATCCATGGTGAAAATAAAGCAGTGGGGGCCAGGGAACTTAAAATCATCGAAAAGTTTAAGAGCATGAGAAGTGTCACGAACATAGGTAGGAAGGGATTGAACAAGGGGGGATTAAAACTGTGTCGAGGTATGCAGAAACAAGTTCGGTGGGGCAGGAGCAAGCTGAGACAATAGGTCTGCCAGGACAGGCAGGTTTGTGGATCTTGGGTAGGAGGTAGAAACGGGAAGCGCGAGATGTGGGAACTATAAGGTTGGTAGCAGTAGATGGGAGATCTCTTGAACGGATAAAGTCGGTGATGGTGTGGGAGACAATGGCCTGGTGCTCCTTAGTGGGGTCACGATCGAGGGGTAGATAAGAGGAGGTATCCGCGAGTTGTCGCTGTGCCTCGGCAAGGTAGAGGTCAGTACGCCAGACTACAACAGCACCCCCCTTATCGGCGGGTTTAATAGTAAGGTTAGGATTAGTGCGGAGGGAGTGGAGAGCAGAGCGTTCGGAAGGAGTGAGGTTGGAATGGGGACAAGGTGCAGTGAAGTCGAGACGGTTGATGTCCCGTCGGCAGTTAGCGATAAAGAGATCCAGAGCAGGCAGAAGACCAGAGCGGGGTGTCCATGAAGAAGAGGAGGGTTGAAGACGGGAGAAGGGGTCATCAGTGGGGGTGGAAGAGTCCTTGCCGAAGAAGTAGGCTCGGAGACGGAGACGGCGGAAGAAAAGTTCCACATTGTGGCGAACACGGAACTCGCTGAGGTGTGGGCGAAGGGGGACAAAGGTGAGGCCCTTACTGAGGACAGAGCGCTCTGCCTCCGACAGTTGAAGGTCGGAGGGGATGGTAAAGACCCGGCACGGATGAGAACTGGGATCAGAGGGGGGAGGGGGGAGGCTGGGGGTGTCAATGGAGAGGGGAGGGTTGGGGTGAGAGGAAGATGGAGCCTCTGAGTACCCAGGAGCTGACGATGGGATCTGAGGGAGACGGGATTGCAGAGTATTGGTGGGGGAAGGGGAGACAGGAGTCACAATAGCAGCACATAAAGACCCGGCCTGGAGTTCAAGGCTGGAGTCGCAGTTGGTGGTGGCGCAATCGCTGTGAAGGTGTCCATGGTTGTTGCTGGAGTCCGGGTTTTGAATATGCCCTGAGGCGTTGGAGCCGGCGAGATCAATGGCAGAGGCAATCTAAAGTTCATGCCTGCTAGTTTCAGGGCCGGCAGGCTCTGGAGTCCGTAGATGTAGGATCTTGCGATCTTTGCCTAACATGACAAAGTCAAAAAAACAGTGATTGCAGGCATGGATCCGACGGAGGATGAAATAGCGGGTAGGACCATTACAGACGGTGAAGAAAGTGTCCCGAAGGTGTGGAAGGTTCTGGGATAGGGACACCAAATACCTCCTCATGGCAGAGAGAGTCGCCTTCAGAACTTGACAGGAGAAGCGACGAGAGGCGGAGTCAATAAAATGTGAGTACCTGGGATCCTCAGAAGGTCCAAATTGAGAGGCTCGGAAACGAATCCTAAAGCCAACTGGAGTAAGTTGGCGATGGAGGCACGTTCCAAGAAAGGATATATGGCTGTGATAGCGAGTCTGAGTCAAAGTGTGGTCGAAAAGTTGAAGAGCTGAAGAAATTACAGATGGGGAGCAGTGAGAGATGGTTTCACTGAACTCCCGTCGAAGAGAGGATCTAAACTTCTTCGGTGTAGGCATCACCGGAAGAGGCTTCGCAGTAGTGAATTTAAAAACGTAAACAACAGGAATTCTGCTGATGCTGGAAATTCAAGCAACACACATCAAAGTTGCTGGTGAATGCAACAGGCCAGGTAGCATCTCCAGGAAGAGGTATGGGGACTGTCTGGGTCATCATTGTGTGGTATGGGGGGCTGTCTGGGTCATCATTGTGTGGTATGGGAGCTGTCTGGGTCATCACTGTATGGTATGGGGGCTGTCTGGGTCATCATTGTGTGGTGTGGGGGCTGTCTGGGTCATCATTGTGTGGTATGGAGGCTGTCTGGGTCATCATTGTGTGGTATGGGGACTGACTGGGTCATCATTATGTGGTACGGAGGCTGTCTGGGTCATCATTGTGTGGTATGGGGACTGTCTGGGTCATCATTATGTGGTACGGAGGCTGTCTGGGTCATCATTGTGTGGTATGGGAGCTGTCTGGGTCATCATTGTATGGTATGGGGGCTGTCTGGGTCATCATTGTGTGGTATGGGAGCTGTCTGGGTCATCACTGTATG
This sequence comes from Mobula birostris, assembly GCF_030028105.1. NCBI lineage: Eukaryota > Metazoa > Chordata > Chondrichthyes > Myliobatiformes > Myliobatidae > Mobula > Mobula birostris. The sequence continues at coordinate 27,223,524 of NC_092391.1, read as the reverse complement.
GTATGGGGACTGTCTGGGTCATCATTGTGTGGTACGGAGGCTGTCTGGGTCATCATTATGTGGTACGGGGACTGTCTGGGTCATCATTGTGTGGTGTGAGGGCTGTCTGGGTCATCATTGTGTGGTATGGGGGCGGTCTGGGTCATCATTGTGTGGTACGGGGACTGTCTGGGTCATGATTGTGTGGTACGGGGGCTGTCTGGGTCATCATTGTGTGGTACGGGGGCTGTCTGGGTCATCATTGTATGGTACGGGGACTGTCTGGGTCATCATTGTGTGGTATGGGAGCTGTCTGGGTCATCACTGTATGGTATGGGGGCTGTCTGGGTCATCATTGTGTGGTGTGGGGGCTGTCTGGGTCATCACTGTGTGGTATGGGGACTGTCTGGGTCATCATTATGTGGTACGGGGGCTGTCTGGGTCATCATTGTATGGTACGGGGACTGTCTGGGTCATCATTGTGTGGTATGGGAGCTGTCTGGGTCATCACTGTATGGTATGGGGGCTGTCTGGGTCATCATTGTGTGGTGTGGGGGCTGTCTGGGTCATCATTGTGTGGTATGGGGGCTGTCTGGGTCATCATTGTGTGGTACGGGGGCTGTCTGGGTCATCATTGTGTGGTATGGGGGCTGTCTGGGTCATCATTGTGTGGTATGGGGACTGACTGGGTCATCATTATGTGGTACGGAGGCTGTTTGGGTCATCATTGTGTGGTATGGGGGCTGTCTGGGTCATCACTGTGTGGTATGGGGACTGTCTGGGTCATCATTGTGTGGTATGGGGACTGTCTGGGTCATCATTATGTGGTACGGGGGCTGTCTGGGTCATCATTGTGTGGTATGGGGACTGTCTGGGTCATCATTATGTGGTATGGGGGCTGTCTGGGTCATCATTGTGTGGTATGGGGACTGTCTGGGTCATCATTATGTGGTATGGGGGCTGTCTGGGTCATCATTATGTGGTACGGGGGCTGTCTGGGTCATCATTGTGTGGTACGGGGGCTGTCTGGGTCATCATTGTGTGGTATGGGGACTGTCTGGGTCATCATTATGTGGTATGGGGGCTGTCTGGGTCATCACTGTGTGGTACGGGGATTGCAAGGCATCAGACCGCAAGACTGTATAAAGGATCAAAGGTTCAAAGGTTCATTTCATTATTGAAGTATGTATGCAAATTACAACTTTGAGATTTGTCTTCTCCAGATAGCCATAAAATACGCAAAACCATAGAAGTAGTTGAAAGAAAGACATCAATCTCCCCCTGCACGAAAAGAAAAAGAAACAAAAACTTGCAAACAACACTCGCACAAAAACTATCAAATCACCCTGTCTCAGTTTATCAGACAGCGGGGCAAATGGCCGTGCAGCTTGCAGACTCAAAGCCCAGTATTTCTTGATCTATGAACCACCAGTAAGCTGTCACCCAACTTCAGTATCACCAGCTTAAACCAGACCTTTTTCTCATACACCCATTTTCCTCCTACTGATTGTTTCCAAGGTCTACTTGCTGGTTTAAGTTCCTCCCATGGGCTGACGTCAACATGGAAATCCTGATCATCTCATGACAAAAATTAAATAGAATAAATTCTGTAGCAGCTATCCAAGATGAGTCATTTCAACAACTGGTGAAGCAGGGTAAAAAGGAAACCCGTAGAGGAAACGACAGAATAAAAGCCCAGTGAGGAACCAAGAGGTACTCCACTCCATCCCAACATGAGGAACGCATTGATCACGAAAGCCTCTCCTCCACAGTATAACACCTTCCGTGATGTTGAAAGAGAACAGCAGCAGCAAACAGGGTAAGAGCTGGAATTAAGCTTTCTAAATCAGATGAAATTAAGCAAAGCTGAAGTTAAAATAAGCTTTGTGTAAATGTTGTGTTTATTTTTTAAAACTGGATATTTAGTAGGAAAGGAGTAAGAATTTACATCTTGATGTTGTAAGATGTCCTTGTCTACTTTCACATAAGCTGCACCAGACAAAATTCAGTACTTGCCCGACTGCAGGAGACATTAGAGCAAAATACCGCAGATGTTGGAAATCTGAAATATAACCAGAAAATGCTGCAAATCACCATCGGGCAGCACCTAATGTGTCATGGGAGTACATGGAAGATCGAAAGTGGCTGTGTGCCCAGAGACCTGAATTCTTTGGACACAGAGCTCGGAAAAAGCAATGCAACAGAACTTTAAAATCATAAATTAGTGAGTTGCTTCTGTCATGTCTTCCCTCTCGCTGTGAAAGGGGGACACCTCTTTTTCCCTTATTAGGGACAGAGAGTGCCTGTGGTATGTCGAATTACCGGGTGAACGAGTAGTGCAAGTCTGTGTCTTTGCTGCATGCTTGAGTGCTCAGTGGAGGGGGCAGATACTCTTTTGCTGGTGGAGGGGGTCGTTGCTTTGCTGCTGCTTGTGTGTGAGGGAGGCTGGGGGGGCTTTGGGGTTCTAATATTTAACTGTCATTCATTCTTTGGGACACTCCTCTGTTTTCGTGGATGTTTGCGAAAAAGAAGAATTTCAGGATGTATATTGTATACATTTCTCTGACATTAAATGTAACTTTGAAACCTATTGAAAATATTCTAGTGGCTGTCATAGAGTCACTGGGCTGAATGGCTGTACGTTCACAAGAATGATCCAGAATGAAAGGGATAATGTATGAAGAGCATTTGATGGCTCTGGGCCCGTACTCACTGCAGTTTAGAAGAATGAGGGAAGACCTGATTAAAACCTATCGAGTATTGAAAGGCTTAGGTAGACTGGACGTGGAGAGGATGTTTCCTACTGTGGTGGGCTCTTGGACCTGAGGGCACAACCTGAGAACAGAGATGAGGAGGAATTTTTTTTCTTTGAGCAGAGTGTGGTGAATTTGTGGAATTCATTGCTACAGATGTCCATGGAGGCCACGTCATTGGGTATATTTATAGGTTTTTGGTTAATAAGGTCATCAAAGTTTACAAGGAGAAGACAGGAGAATGGGGTTGAGAGGTATAATAAATAAGCCTTGGTGGAATGGTGAAACGGACTTGAAGGGTCAGACGGCGTCATTGTGGTCCTGTGTCCTTATGGTCTACTACATTGTAAGGAAATATAAAGTAAAAAACCAGCAGAAATGCTGTGCTTCCCCATTTCTCTATCCGGATAAGAATCTGAAATTGAGCAATAAGGTGGTCTGAGCTGACTGAAGAATACTGGCAGAAATAAACTTTCCGGAGGTTGTGGCCTACAGTGTAGCTGATGGTGAGGTGACATCTCAGTAAGGGCTCTAGGGAGCCTGTGTGTGCCTTGGGAACTGTGTGTACTTGGAGAAGGGGACACAATTCCCTCGTGATAGAGTCATAATGATGCAGCTGTGCAATTGGGTTCATTTCTGGAGAGGTGATTATGAAAAGCAGGGAACTTGATCGTTCCTGGATATTCGGGGAGAGCACGCTTGTGAAATCGTAAGTAGAATTCTAGACTTGCTATTAAAAAGGGAATTGAGAGGTTCTAGAGAAGGTGCAAAAATAACTCACAGATTTCTTATGGGAATCAAGAGGTTGGGAAAGATCGCAGATCGGCAATACTTCCTCAACGAATGACCACTAAACTATGTAATAGAGATCTTTAAGGTGATGCAATGTTCTGGCAGATAGCTGTAGAGGAAGTGCAGGTACAAGAAGTCCTCATCTTCTTCTCTGTCTTCTGCACCACAGAACCAGGCTCAGTGCCAGAGACCCAATTGTTGTGGTCACCCTCTGTCAGGTCACCCCCCTCAACAGCATCCAAAAGGAGATAACGATTACTGAGGGCCATGTACAGGAAGTGTGGGTGTATAAAACCAGGGGAAAAGGATATAAAATAGTCATTTACAATTCAGGGCGCAGGAGAAGCACTGTTACTGGAGAGTGTTGACAGATAAGATACCTGTTACAATGAGTGGCTCATGCAATTGACTTCTGAGCGCTTAAGGAAACCGCAGGACAGGTGGGTAACATGCTGGTATGAATCCTGGAGATGGATTCACTGGACTGGAATAGGAAGGTTGAAGATCCAATGCTTTACTGCAGGCTGAGAGATTCATCTACTTTTTCCTTGCAGGAAAGCCAACAACAGGCGGATGTTCCTGGCCGTATTCACAGCAGTCTTGGGAAATGTAAGCTTTGGTTATGCAATGGTCTACACTTCCCCTGTGGTCCCGGAACTGGAACATTCTCCAAACCTGAATCTTAAAATGAATACCCAATCAGCATCGCTGTTTGAGGTAGGAGCTTACGATGATTATCACAGAGGGGACTTTACTCTGCAGCTAACCTGTGCTGTATCTGCCTCAGGAATGTTTGATGGGACAGGATAGGTGAAACTCTAACCTGCATCTAGCCTGTGTTATCTTTGCCATGCCAATGATTAATGAGACATTGAAGGAGAAGCTTTACTCTGTATCTAGTCTGTGTAGTTCATGATTGTTTGATTTATTGATTGATTGATTGATTTATTGGTTGTAATACAGTGCAGAATAGGCCCTTCCAGCCCTTTGAGTAATGCCAGCCAGCAATTCCGCCAATCACAGGCGAGGGTTAGATCGGGGGAATTGCTGGCCAGCGTTACTAATTAACCTACCAACCGGTACATCTTTCAAGTGTGAGGAGAAGCCAGAGCATTAGGATGAAACCCATGTGGTCAGTGGGAGAACGTACAATTCCTTACAGACAGCGTCAGGAATGGAACCCGGATCACCCGTACTGTAAACCATAAGAAATAGGAGCAGAATCAGGCCATTCAGCCCATCGAGTCTGCTCTGCAATTCCATCATGGCTGATCCCGGATCCTATTCAACCCCATACACCTGCCTTCTCACCATATCTTTGAAACCCTGACCGATCAGGAAACAATCAACTTCCTCCTTAAGTATACACACAGTCTTGGCCTCCACCACAGTCTGTGGCAGAGCATTCTACAGATACACTACTCTCTGGCTAAAAAAAATTCCTCCTTGCCTCTGTTCTGAAAGGTCAACCCTCAATGTTGAGGCTGTGCCCTCTAGTTCTGGATAGTCCCACCAGAGGAAACATCCTCTCCATATCCACCAGATCTAGTCTTTTCAACATTCAGTAGGTTTCAATGAGATTCCACACCCGCCCCACCACATTGTTCTAAATTCCAGTGAGTACAGGCCCAAAGCTGCCAAACTCTCCTCATATGTTAACCCCTTCATCTCCAGAATCATCCTCGTGAACCTCCTCTGGACTCTCTTCAATGACAACACATCTTTTCTGAGATATGAGGCTCGAAACTGTTAACAATACTCAAGTGCAGCCTGACTAGTGTCTTATAAAAGCTCAGCATTATCTCCTTCTTTTTATCTTTTATTTCCCTTGAAATAAATGCCAACATTGCATTTGCCTTCTTTACCACAGACTCAACCTGTAAATTAACCTTCTGGGAGTCTTGCATGAGGACTCCCAAGTCCCTCTGCACCTCTGATGTTTGAAACTTCTCCCCATTTAGATTTAGTAAGATCTCATTCTAAAATACTGATGCCAATTGGTATGCTGAGAAGAAACAAATGTCAAAATTTTGTTATGTGTTAGAATAACAGTCCCTGAGCCAAGGTGAAAGAGTTACCTCAACAATCTGTCTTTTAAACAAAATCTTCTTTTCCGATTTTCATACTGTGACCCTGCTGGTGAACTTTTTTTTCACAGTCCGTCTTCACCTTGGGGACCGCATTCGGTGGTCTCAGTGCCATGCTCTTCAATGACTTACTGGGTCGCAAACTGACCATCATGGTGTCCACTGTTCCGTCGGCCTTGGGATTTGCCTTAATGGGCAGTGCTCAGACCATTTGGATGCTTGATGTTGGCCGTGCACTGACTGGATTTGCGGGGGGAATGGCAGCTAGCTCCATCCCGGTAAGTTAGCAAAGGATAACTTTCTGTCAGGTCCCTGAAAACACAAATTCAACCTTTCTACTTTGCTGGAGGAGCTGAGCAGGCCAGGCAGCATCGGTAGATCTTCTCCAGCCGCCGCCTGACCTGCTGAGCTCCTCCAGCACTTTGTGTGTGTTGCTCTGGAGTTCCAACATGGGCAGACTTCCTCGTCTTTGTATTTTGATTGTGCACAGCTAAAGGGACAGGAAAATCTGAGAGTGAGAAGGAGATGAGATCAAGATGAGCTTTAATTGTCACATGTACATCAAATCGTTCAGTGGGAAATGCATCATTCGTGTAACCAAATCAGTGAGGATTCAGCCAGTTTCTGGTGCCAAAAGAGAATGCCCACAACTGACTAATCCCAGCCTGTATCTCTATGGAATATGGAGAAAACCAGAGCACTCAGTATGAACCGACATGGTCATGGGGAGCACATACCAACTCCTTGCAGACAGCAGCAGGAATTAAACACCCTCAGCACTGACCATCTGACAGTGTGACACTCCCTCAGTACTGTCCCTCTGACAGTGTGACACTCCGTCAGTACCGTCCCTCTGACAGTGTGACACTCCCTCAGTACTGTCCCTCAGACAGTGTGACACTCCTTCAGTACTGCCCCTCTGACAGAGCGGCCTTGTGCAAAGACTATCCCTCCAATGGTGTTGTATGCCCTACACGGTACAGGGGTGTCAGGTGCCTGCGTGCCCTGTGTGCAGGGGCCAGACCTCCTCTCTGTCCTCTGTATTCCAGCCTGAGTCTGAAAGGAGTTCAGTTTCCGTGTGTCAACAGCGAGGAGGCACTCCATGAGGCTTGCTGTTGGAAAGGCTATGTCCTGGCATAGAAAGACTTACACATTCCACTCTCCTTTTCGCAAGACAGCTAGCCAGTGGTGGAAGCTGAAAGCGAGAGTGACAAGCACTACCCACTACACTACCACACTAGATGCATCACAACAAACAGTTGACTCAGTTCTCTAGTGTAGACCATTATCTCAGCCCAGGAAGAGATATTCTCTCAGTCACAGGGGAACACCAAGATTTGTTGATGTCAGCCACTCGGAATCACAGGGGTTAAATCTAATGTGCAGCTATTTCTGTTGAGTTTCAGTGTGTCCCTCATGGAACCATCTGTTCCAGACATCACCCACCAAGTCCTGTGATCAGCAGGTTATTAAACGTACCCTTCCTCTCCTGCAGGTCTACATTTCTGAGATATCAGTGGTCAAGCTGAGAGGAAGACTGGGCTCTACCCCCCAGTTTATGCTTGTCTGTGGATCACTTCTGCTCTATGCATTGGGTGAGGAATTCAGTACATTGGGAATGAATGGGAAGGCCTTAATCAATTGGGATTCTAAAATATGGGAGGGAAGGGATATCTCCTGGTTGATAAAACCCACTGAATTGTCCGAAGACATGACTGAAGTGGGGAGAGAAAGAATCTTTCGGAAGTAATCCCTGGGGACTTCTAGAGGGCATTTGATAAATTCACTCATTGATAGTCTTAACTAAGGTTTTTGTTCATGAGATTCAAGACAAATTATGAATCAGGACAGGAAATTAACTGGTTAGGAAAGACTCTTTATGTGAAAGGTGCTAATGATTTTCAATTTTGACGTGTCCGTCGCTGAGCTTTGTGAATTTAGACAGAGATGCTAAGATACGTATCAATAGATCAATGTCTACGATTCGAGAATGGGTTGAAAAGGGGGCAGAAGGAAAGAAATCTTTGAAGTGGAACAGAACAAAAAAACTTGGGAATCTTTGCTCTCTTCTGAATGTTGATGATAACTCCAAGATGGATTAATTTTTATATGAAATGATGGGGGGGGGGGCGGAATATGAAGTTATGTCACAGATTTTAATGAATGCCAGAAACAGCACGAGGTATAATCAGCCAATTCCTGTTCCTGTCTCCCACTGGGATTATGGGCATTGGAAGAGGGTGGGAAAGGCTTGGCCCCAATGGGAATAGATGGGAAAGAATTGAAATTATAATGGAATGGAAGTATTCTTCTTTATGTGCGATTTCTTTGGGAAGAAGTACACTGACAGGAGTCCTTTGATTCTTTTCCAGATCTGGTCCTATCCTGGCGTTGGCTGGCCGCGGTTGGGACAATTATACCAGCAGTATTGGTCATTATTTTGTGCTTCATGCCGGAATCCCCTCGCTATTTAGTCTCCAAAGACCGCGACCATGAAGCTGTTCAAGCACTCATGTGGCTCCGGGGGTCGGATTTTAACTACTTGCTGGAGTACAGGGAGATTCAGGAGGCTCTGGTTGGGAACGTAAGTGGAAAGTCTTTCTGTCTTGCCAGCAGAAGCAGGGACACCATCGGGATCAGCAGTCGTTTTATCCCAACAGTCACTCACTCAGTAAAATGAAGACATTCCAGATCCCTTCCCATTCCCATCGGGATCAGCAGTCGCTTTATCCCAACAGTTACTCACTCAGTAAAATGAAGACATTCCAGATCACTTCCCATTCATTCCCATCACAAAGAATTCCAAGCTCACACCGGAATGTAGAAACATGGTTCAGGCAATTAGCCTCCGGCACTCAATGAGTTGCTGGCTGATCTGTGAGCACAACTGTCAATGAGGAGAGTTTATTCTCACAGCAGGGACCACTGACAAATCACAAGGAAGCTTGAATCGTGTGGATGGAATGAGACCTCCTCGGCTGATAGGCATCGATTCTACAATAAGAATTTTTTTTTGCTTGGAGAACCACAAAAGAATCAGTATATTATTCTCACATTTTAAAAAAAATTATCTCAAAGAAATTGTATCAGCGCTGGCTCAATGGGGAGAGAAATAGAAACATAGAAACATAGAAAATAGGCGCAGGAGTAGGCCATTCGGCCCTTCGAGCCTGCACCGCCATTCAGTATGATCATGGCTGATCATCCAACTCAGAACCCTGCACCAGCCTTCCCTCCATACCCCCTGATCCCTTTAGCCACGGGCCATATCTAACTCCCTCTTAAATATAGCCAATGAACTGACCTCAACTGTTTCCTGTGGCAGAGAATTCCACAGATTCACCACTCTCTGTGTGAAGAAGTTTTTCCTCATCTTGGTCCTAAAAGGCTTCCCCTTAATCATCAAACTGTGACCCCTCCTTCTGGACTTCCCCAACATCGGGAACAATCTTCCTGCATCTAGCCTGTCCAATCCCTTTAGGATTTTATACGTTTCAATCAGATCCCCCCTCAATCTTCTAAATTCCAACGAGTACAAGCCTAGTTCATCCAGTCTTTCTTCATATGAAAGTCCCGCCATCCCAGGAATCGATCTGGTTAACCTTCTTTGTACTCCCTCTATGGCAAGGATGTATTTCCTCAGATTAGGGGACCAAAACTGCACACAATACTCCAGGTGTGGTCTCACCAAGGCCTTGTACAACTGCAGTAGTACCTCCCTGCTCCTGTACTCAAATCCTCTCGCTATAAATGCCAGCATATCATTCGCCTTTTTCACCGCCTGCTGTACCTGCATGCCCACTTTCAATGACTGGTGTATAATGACACCCAGGTCTCGTTGCACCTCCCCTTTTCCTAATCGGTCACCATTCAGATAATAATCTGTTTTCCTATTTTTGCCATCAAAGTGGATAACTTCACATTTATCCACATTAAATTGCATCTGCCATGAATTTGCCCACTCACCCAACCTATCCAAGTCACCCTGCATCCTCTTAGCATCCTCCTCACAGCTAACACTGCCGCCCAGCTTCGTGTCATCCGCAAACTTGGAGATGCTGCATTTAATTCCCTCATCCAAGTCATTAATATATATTGTAAACAACTGGGGTCCCAGCACTGAGCCTTGCGGTACCCCACTAGTCACTGCCTGCCATTCTGAAAAGGTCCCGTTTATTCCCACTCTTTGCTTCCTGTCTGCTAACCAATTCTCTATCCACATCAATACCTTACCCCCAATACCATGTGCTTTAAGTTTGCACACTAATCTCCTGTGTGGGACCTTGTCAAAAGCCTTTTGAAAATCCAAATATACCACATCCACTGGTTCTCCCCTATCCACTCTACTAGTTACATCCTCAAAAAATTCTATGAGATTCGTCAGACATGATTTTCCTTTCACAAACCCATGCTGACTTTGTCTGATGATTTCACTGCTTTCCAAATGTGCTGTTATCACATCTTTGATAACTGACTCTAGCATTTTCCCCACCACCGACGTTAGGCTAACCGGTCTATAATTCCCCGGTTTCTCTCTCCCTCCTTTTTTAAAAGTGGGGTTACATTAGCCACCCTCCAATCCTCAGGAACTAATCCAGAATCTAATGAGTTTTGAAAAATTATCACTAATGCACCCACTATTTCTTGGGCTACTTCCTTAAGCACTCTGGGATGCAGACCATCTGACCCTGGGGATTTATTTGCCTTTATTCCTTCAATTTACCTAACACCACTTCCCTACTAACATGTATTTCGCTCAGTTCCTCCATCTCACTGGACCCTCTGTCCCCTACTATTTCTGGAAGATTATTTATGTCCTCCTTAGTGAAGACAGAACCAAAGTAATTATTCAATTGGTCTGCCATGTCCTTGCTCCCCATAATCAATTCACCTGTTTCTGTCTGTAGGGGACCTACATTTGTCTTTACCAGTCTTTTCCTTTTTACATATCTATAAAAACTTTTACAGTCAGCTTTTATGTTTCCTGCCAGTTTTCTCTCATAATCTTTTTTCCCCTTCCTAATTAAGCCCTTTGTCCTCCTCTGCTGAACTCTGAATTTCTCCCAGTCCTCAGGTGAGCCACTTTTTCTGGCTAATTTGTATGCTTCTTCTTTGGAATTGATACTATCCCTAATTTCTCTTGTCAGCCACGGGTGCACTACCTTCCTTGATTTATTCTTTTGCCAAACTGGGATGAACAATTGTTGTAGTTTATCCATGCTATCTTTAAATGCTTGCCATTGCATATCCACCGTCAATCCTTTAAGTGTCATTTGCCAGTCTATCTTAGCTAATTCACGTCTCATACCTTCAAAGTTACCCCTCTTTAAGTTCAGAACCTTTGTTTCTGAATTAACTATGTCACTCTCCATCTTAATGAAGAATTCCACCATATTATGGTCACTCTTACCCAAGGGGCCTCTCACGACAAGATTGCTAATTAACCCTTCCACATTGCTCAAAACCCAGTCTAGAATAGCCTGCTCTCTAGTCGGTTCCTCGACATGTTGGTTCAAAAAACCATCCCGCATACATTCCAAGAAATCCTCTTCCTCAGTACCTTTACCAATTTGGTTCACCCAATCTACATGTAGATTGAAGTCACCCATTATAACTGCTGTTCCTTTATTGCACACATTTCTAATTTCCTGTTTAATACCATCTCCGACTTCACTACTACTGTTAGGTGGCCTGTACACAACTCCCACCAGCGTTTTCTGCCCCTTAGTGTTACGCAGCTCTACCCATATCGATTCCATATCTTCCAGGCTTATGTCCTTCCTTTCTATTGTGTTAATCTTATCTTTAACCAGCAACACCACCCCACCTCATTTTCTTTCATGTCTATCCCTCCTGAATATTGAATATCCCTGAACGTTGAGTTCCCATCCTTGGTCACCCTGGAGCCATGTCTCTGTGATCCCAACTATATCATAATCATTAATAACAATCTGCACTTTCAATTCATCCACCTTGTTACGAATGCTCCTTGCATTGACACACAAAGCCTTCAGGCGCTCTTTTACAACTCTCTTAGCCCTTATACAATTATGTTGAAAAGTGGCCCTTTTTAATGCTTGCCTTGGATTTGTCGGCCTGCCACTTTTACTTTTCTCCTTAGTACTTGTTGCTTCTACCCTCACTTTACACCCCTCTGTCTCTCTGCACTGGTTCCCATCCCCCTGTTGTGAACTAACCTCCTCTTGCCTAGCCTCTTTAATTTGATTCCCACCCCCCAACCATTCTAGTTTAAAGTCACCTCAGTAGCCCTCACTAATCTCCCTGCCAGGATGTTGGTCCCCCTAGGATTCAAGTGTAACCCGTCCTTTTTGTACAGGTCACGCCTGCACCAATCCATGTCAAGAGACAGAAAGTAGGTCCCACATCAAAGGTTCACAATCAAAGCTGGCATCAGTGAGCAGGACTGAGGGAGTGTCACAGTGTCAGAGGGTCAGTACTGAGGGAGTGTCACACTGTCAGAGGGATCGTACTGAGGGAGCGTCACACTCTCAGAGGGACAGTATTGAGGGAGTGTCACACAGTCAGAGGGACAGTACTGAGGGAGTGTCACACGGTCGGAGGGACAGTACTGAGGGAGTGTCACTGTCAGAGGGACAGTACTGAGGGAGTGTCACACTGTCAGAGTGACAGTACTGAGGGAGTGTCACACTGTCAGAGGGACAGTACTGAGGGAGTGTCACATGGTCGGAGGGACAGTACTGAGGGAGTGTCGCACTGTCAGAGTGACAGTGCTGAGTGAGTGTCACACGGTCAGAGGGACAGTACTGATGGAGTGCCACACTGTCAGAGGGACAGTTCTGAAGGAGTATACCGTTTTGAACAGGAATGGTATTACTGCACCACAGTGAGGTGTTACTGATGTAAGTTCCAATTTTTGGAGAAGTGAGTAACTTGAGGGTTATTTGGGTTCTGAGATAACCATGTTAAGAAGCTGTATGTGAATACTGCTGGGGCCCTGTGTCATTATCCCTGGAAAAACACCATTCCATTGGATTATCCAATCGTTTATCTCATTTTTATTTTTGCATTCTAGTCATTTTCTGTAGTTTGTACTGCATTCCAATACTGTGAAAGTACTTCTCTTTCCCTTTCCTTCCAATGTGAGATTGTGGCTCTTTGACTCTGACAGGTGAAAAAAGTGTCATGTACCGATCTCCGCCAGACTTTTGTCTACAAACCCATGCTGATTACCATCACCATGAGGGTGTTTCAGCAGCTCAGTGGAATCACTCCCATACTGATCAACATGCAGCTCATCTTTGATAGTACATCTGTAATTCTGGTAAGTAGCAACTCTGCTCACCAACACCATCCAAACAAACGAAACACCAAGCTTGCTCTGTTCCCAGGACCTGTTCATCTCCCACTGTCCCTGACTACTGCCTTCCAGATGCAACTCTTCTGTGCCATTGTCTACAGAAAGAAGAGAGGGAAGGCTTGTGATAGGACGCAGACAAAAGTGGTCAAAGTAACAGCAAAAATGAGGAATTGGATCGAAAGTTGCAAACATCAGGAAAAGCTGATTTCCTGAGGCTCATTACTCTTGAAAATGCACAGAGAGACAGGACCTAATAGGGGACTGATGATGTTGGCATGGAATGTTTCCACTTGTGGGGAAGGAAACCACTCTAATATCATAGTTGAGAAATGAAACAAAGAACGCAAAAGACACGCCTTTACCCAGACAATAGTAAGAATGCTGTCAGACGGAAGGACTGGGAGGAAAACCTAAAATGTACTTAAAGAGAATCATAGAAATCTCATTTTGCAGCAGTTAGTGCTCTTTAAGGAACAATCCAAGTACTAATTAAATGTTATGAGAATTTCTGCCTCTTAGGCAGAACTCCAGGCCCCTCATCCCAGGTGATAATCATTCTTTCATCCCTTCTCCACGAATTCAACCATTTACTTTAAATCTTTACCCTCTGCTAAAGGAAAGATGTCTTTTACATATATTCTACCTCTCTCCTCTTTCCCTCTTTCCCCCCACTTCCTGTTCTGCATACTGACAGAGGTATTTTCTGTTAGAAAGGTTCCTATGATGCCGTTCTGGTGGGTGCCATTCGCTTGGTGTCTGTGTCGATTGCCGCCTGGATAATGGACAAAGCCGGAAGACGGAAACTTCTCTTTGTGTCAGGTACAATAGAAAAAAAGCTTTAAAGTTGCAAAGTGAAATTGCTTTGGCTTCTCATATGGTACATGAACAGATGCAGTGGCAATGATAACACAGAAGGAGAAGCAGTTCCATCATTGGTCTGTGTTGATTTGCTAGGGTTTAGAAAGGATTTCTTTTTTGTAGTGGAAAGAAGCAAATTTGCTCATATTCCACCAATAAGAATGTCTGTGAAGACTGGCTTAGGTGTGAGTCCTGTGGTCCTATAAAATACAAATGGGTCTTGGACCAAAGTTGCCAGAGAATAGTAGAGCTGGTGGCTTCAGAACTGGGGTGAGGTAATTGAAACTGGAAAACCAGGTTTTCCTGGCAAAGATGGCATTTATTGCCCAGTTCCTAAGGTGTTGGGTTATTGATAGTATGGTATTATTTCAATAGCTCTAGATCACGCCAAAGGTCAGCTGAATCAACAGTGCTGGCAGGGACTGGACACACAAATGGTTATGAACCACATGATGGAGATACACAAGTGAATCTTGTGTGTTTTTATGATAATCCATTAGCTTTGGTTTTCTTTTCCTGAAAGTTCAATGTAATTTCAACTTTTCAGAGTGGGATTTGAGCTTGTGTTGTGCTAAATGGCTTTCTATACCAATTAAACATTCTGTTATATTGCTGTACTTTTCAATCTGGGTGCTATTGTTCAACAGGTCTTGAATCACTGTAAACTGCAAGGACTCTCATCTTTTTCCTTCTCCTTCCCGCACCAGGTATAATTATGTTTATGTCAACACTGACTTTTGGAGTCTACGTCAAAGTAAATGATGTAAGAAGTAATGTAACCAACATTAGCACTATGGAGAGTGGCCACTTAACTGTCGAGCATCTCTTTCAGACCAGCACAGAAAAGTGGTTAACCCTCATACCTCTCATCAGCATCATGGTTTACATATTTGGTAAGTCAGACTGCAAGTGTTTTATTTAGGGGTCTGTAAAGGAAGTTATGTTGTACCTACCATAAGACTCTGAGGTATAGAAGCAGAATGAGACCATTTGTCACATCGGGTCTGCATTGCTATTTGATCAGGTTATTTTTTTTCTTTCAACCCATTCTCCTGCCTTCTCCCCATAACCTCGGATGCCCATACTAATCAAGAACCTACCAATCTCTGCGTAAAATATTCCCACGGATTTGACCTCCACAGCTGCCTGTGGCAATGAATTCCAGAGATTCGCCACCCTCTAGCTAAAAAAGTTCTTCCTCTTCTCTGTTCTCAAAGGGGTCCTCCTGCTCTGAGCCTGTGCTCTCTGGTCCTAGAATCTCCCACAACTGGAAATATCCTCTCCATATCCACTCTATCTCGGCCTTTCAATATGCAGTAAGCTTCAGTGAGATCCTCACCCCTCATTCTTCTAAACCTCAGCAAGTACAGATCCAGAGCCATCAAACGCTCTTCATACATTAATCCTTTCATTCTTGGGACTATTCCCGTAAACCTCCTCTGGACCAGACTTTCTTCAATGCTCGCACATTCTTTCTTAGATAGGCTGTGCAAAGCCAATCACAATACCCCAATGTCTAACCAGTGCCTTATAAATCCTCAGCATTATATCCTTTCTTTTATATTCTCGTCCTCTCGAAATGAATGCTAACATTGCATTTGTCTTCCTTTAACCTTTAGAGAGTCCTGCACAAGGACTCACTAGTCCTTTGCAGCTGCGATTTTTAATTCATTCCCCATTTGGATAATAGTCTACACCTTTATTTCTTCTACCAAAGTGCATGACCATCCACCTCCCTACACTGTATTCCATCTGCCACTTCTTTGCCCTTTCACCCACTCTGTTGAAATCCTTCTGTGGACTCCCAGCTTCCTCAACACTACCTGACGCTCCACCTATCTTTGTATCGTCCTCAAACTTGTCCACAGAGACTTCAATTCTGGCATCCAGATCATTAACATGTAAGTTGAGAAGTAGCGGACACAACACCGACCCCTGCAGAAACTCACTAGTCACTAGGCAGCCTTCATTTCCGTTCTATGCCTACGCTAGTCAGCCATTCTTCTGTCTATGCTAGTATCCTTCCTGTAATAGTTTCAGGCAGCCTCAAGTGCAGCACCTTCTCAAAGGCCTTCTGAAAATCCAAGTAAGCAACTATCTTACTTGTTGTTTCTTCAAAGAATTCCAACAGATTTGTCAGGCAAGATTTCCCCTTAAGGGAACAATGCTGACTTTGGCCTATTTTATCACGTGCTTCCAAACACCCCGAAACCTCATCCTTAATGATGGACTCCAGCATCTTCCTGGCCACTGAAGTCAGGCTCATTAGCCTATCATTTCCTGTCTTTTGCATCCCTCGCTTCTCGGAGTGGCATTTACCTGACAGTGCTTGGTGGAATAGTGGGGTAGCATTATTAATACAATGAGCTGTGTTTGCTATAACCAGAATAAAGGGTTAAATTCCAAGAGCATTGCATTTAGCAGAGGTAAGCTGCATTTATAAGTTAAGGGCAAGTGTCTCACAAGGAAATGAGGAGTCAATGTTAAAAGCGAGCATTCAGTAAAAAGGAAATGGTGTTCGGGGTGAGTAATGTCCACAGAAATGGCTTCATTGCACTAATGGCTCCTCACTTGTTTCTAAGAAATATTTTCACGTTGTTATTTGATTTCTTTTCCCTGTCCTATTCAAAAGACAGCTTTGTCATTTGCCTCATTGTGACTAAAGACTTTTATCTCCTTTTCACCTGTACATAGGCTATGCCCTGGGCTGGGGACCAGTCACTTGGCTGTTAATGTCGGAGATTCTTCCAATTAAAGTCCGTGGTTTGACGTCGGGACTGTGTGTCATCGTCAGTTATATCACAGCTTTCATCCTTACAAAGTGGTTCCTGCCAGTGAAGGTTTGTTTGTCCTAATGTAACCATGAAGAATTCACTTTCTCTTGCATTTCATGGGTTTCTGGGATACGTTTTGGCTCCTGACCATAGGAAAATGTCCATATACAGTACCTCGATCCTCTGAATATCCAAAAATCTTCCAAGCTTGATTAGTGACAGCCCGCACAGCTCACTTGCTGCATGAGAAAATATCTTCTCTTCCCAGTCATAAATGGCCATTCCCTTATCTTAGGGTGTGACCCCTGGTTTTGTTTGTTTATTTATTTATTTATTGAGATTCAGTGCAGAAAAGGTCCTTCCAGCCCTTTGAGCTGTGCAGCCCAGAAATCCCCAATTTAATCACTGCACAATTTACAATGACCAAATAATCTACCAACCGGCTGGTCTTTGGACTATTGGAGGAAACTGAGCACCCGGAGGAAACCCACATGGTCACGGGGGAACGTACAAACTCCTTACAGACAGTGACGGGAGTTGAACCCGGGTCGCTGATACTGTAAAGTGTTGTGCTAACCACTGCATTATCTCAACATGCCTGCCTGGCAAACCTGGCATGAACTTTATTCATTTCAATGGGTTTTTGTCTCTGGAATCAACTTTGCAAACTGTTGTTTCATTCCCTCTGTTGCAAGTTTATTCTACCTTTAGTAGAGAGACTGGATCTGTCCATGAAGTTGTAGGAGTGGTCACATCAGGGCTCTGAATGACTGCAGTAATGTGTCTTCACTGCAGGCTCTCAGATGCTCTTGCAAGAAAGGCCAATATAGCATTTGCCTTCCTATTTGCTGGATGTTCCTGCAGTTTGGACTTTATATGTTTCTGTGCAGGAACATCGAGATCGCTCTGACTTCACAAACTAGAGACTCACTTTCAAGCATTCTACAACTCAGTGTTATTTAATCACTTTTGAAAACTATTTGCACAATCTATCTTCTTTTTCACATTAGTTGTTTGTCTGTCTTGTTATTTATAGTTGTTCATAAATTCTATCACATTTCTTTATTTTTCTTTAAATGCCTAAAAGAAAATGAATCTGAAGGTAGCACACGTGCTTTGATCATCTGAGCATGAACTTTGAACAACAGTTTTCAACCTTTCACCATTTAACACAATATCTACTTTCCCTACTAAAGAAAATCACTTCAAAATTTTGCCACAATATATCACATCTGGCATATCCTTACCCATTGACTTAGCCTGTCCATATACCCTTAAAGCCTCACTGCATTGTCCTCAAACTCAGATTGTCACCCTGCTTTGTAATAACAGCAAACTTGGTCATAGAACACCTAGTCCCACATGATAGTGAAGACATTTTACTGCAGCCATACAGAGCCCAGGGTGAACTCGCCCACAACTTTAGGAAAGATCCAGTCTCTCTATTTAAGGAAGAATAATCTTGCAATAGAAGGAATTAAACAAAGCTTCGTCAGATTGATTTGAGGGACAAATGCAATGAAATGTCAACAGTTCTTCCCAGGCTTAATTACATATAACACTGTGCTAGCCCTCGAGACACAGCCACTTTACCCTAAATCAGCCTGTTTTCCCTACAATTCTCTTTTGTTAACTAGATCATAGAGGATTAATGAATTTTGTTTGAACCACTGTGTGGCTCCTTACCAAATCCTCCTGAAAGTCCAAGGCAATCAGTCCTGCTGAAGGGTCTCAGCCCGAAACATCTACCGTTCTCTTTCCCATACATGCTGGCTGGCCTGCTGAACTCCTCCAGCATCTTCTGTGTGTTGCTTGGATTTCCAGCATCTGAAGACTTTTTTCTTGTCTTGATATTTTTGCTTATTTATTTAGTATTATTATTTCTTTCGTTTTGTCTTGCACAGTTTGTTGTCTTTTGCACACTAGTTGAAGGCTCAAGTTGATGCGACCGTGCTCTATTATGGATTTACTGAGTATGCCCACAAGAAAATGAATCTCTGTGTTGCATTTGGTGACATACGACTTAGATAATAAATTTACTTTGAACTTTGAAAGTTAACTGAAAACTACTCTTTTTCAGAAATCCTTTGGACTCTCTGTACCCTTCTTTTTCTTCTGTGTGATATCCATATTCGCTATAATATTTACTGCTTTCTGCATTCCTGAAACCAAAGGGAAAACCTTGGAGCAACTTGAGAGAGAGTTCCGGAACCTGAAGGATTCCCCTAACCATGACAACAGTTGTGTGGAATCTGGACATAGGAGAGCTGGAAGTTAAAATTATGCAGCACTAAACTCTTATTTTCTTCATCCCTTCTGAGAGCAAACCAGTCCTGAATTAAAATTCTTCTTTGCCTTTTATTCATCACCTGCTGTTGTGCAAGGGTGTTTGGTGTAGGGGCATCTCCACACATTACCTGCAGGACTGTTGCATTTGCAGGTTAGATACAGAGCAAAACCTTCTCTTACTGTGTTTCTCAGGCTCTGCCAGAGGAGCTACAGCATGGGTCAGATAAAGCTCCCCGCCGTGCTCATTCAGTCAGACTTCCAATGAAGGTAGCATTGGGATATACTCTGCTGAGAGTTCACAGCCTCTGAAGGTGACAAACGTGAAGACTGGGAAAAACATTTCCCCATACTTCAATACTTTATGTGTGTGCAATGCTGATGCTGGGAGCATGGCGACATTGCAAACATGTCACAGTCCTTGCTGATTCAATTTAATGAAACAAATTTATTTTGCTGTATGTTTTGACATACATGTAATAAATCAAGCTAACCTTTTAAAAGAAAAATCTTTTTAAAAAAGGTGCTGAAACAAAAGATGGGTAATTCACCCATAGACACATCCAGTCCTGCATCCAGAGTGTAGAAATGTACTGAGTAAATCTATGTGCACTTCATTTGTTTGTAATAATATGAATTATTGATAAATAAAGTATGTGAAATTAGTAATTGAAAGCATACAATGTCCTTATTATTCAAGGCACTTGATGGGTGGCATTCAGCATGTGAAATACCACAGCACACTACAAGCTTGAGAAGAAGTTATGGTCAATCAGCTCTTTCACATAATGCATAATTGATTTATTAATTAGTAGATGAGAGGGCTATGGTTTAGGTGCAGGTAGATGTGACCAGGCAGAAAAATAGGCTAGCACAGACTAGATGGGCTGTAGGGCCTCTTTCTATGTTGTGATGATCTAGGATTCTTGACTTCTTTTTCTATATACTTGATCTTCTATGAAGCTGAAATGAACTTTCAAAGTCCAGAACAATAGCCTTCATTATCCAGGGAAAAGGAAGATAACTGCCTGGAGGTTACCTATGTTTATAAAACATTGGTTATGCCAGAGCTGGAGCATTGTGCACTGTTCTGGGCCAGAAGACACAGCAGTAATAGACCATTCTAGCCATTGGGTCTGCTCTGCCATTTATTATTCCTCCCAACCCCATTCTCCTGTCTTCACTCTTATTAATGAAGATCATATCAACCTCTGCTTTGAACAGACTCAATGACCTGATTATGTTGAAATATATTCAGCCGTCTGCAGCAATGAATTCCATAGATTCACCACCCTCTGGCTATAAAAATTCCTCCTCATCTTGGTTCTAAATGGGTAATCTGTGCCCTCTGGTCCTGGAATCCACCATTACAGGAAACATCTTATCTAGGCCTTTATTTGATAGGTTTCAATGAAATCTTCCCTCATTCTTCTAAACTCCCCTGAATACGGGCCCATAGCCATCAGATGCTTCTCATACATGAAGCCTTTCATTCTCAGGAACATTCTTGTGAACCTCCTCTAAACCCTCTCCAATGCCAGAACATCCTTTCTTAGAAAGGAGTCCAAAACTGTTCTCAGTACTCCAAGTGAGGTCTGACCAATGACTTCTAAAGCCTCAGCATTACATTCCTGCTTTTATAATCCAGTCCTCTTGAAATGAATGCTAACATTGTATTTGCCTTCCTCACCACCGACTCAGCCGGCAAGTTAATTTTTAGAGAATCCTGCTCGAGGACTCCCAAATCGCGCTGCACCTCTGATTTCTGAATTTCCTCCCCGCTTAGAAAATAGTCTACATCTTCATTCCTTCTCCCAAAGTGCATGGCCGTACACTTGTCTACACTATTTCCAACTGGCACTCCTTTGCCCATTCTCATCTGTCCAAGTCCTTCTGCAGACTCCCTGGGTTACCACACTGTAACAAGGATATGATTACACCGGGGAGGTTAGCATCATGCAGATGTTCCTGTGAGAATAAAAGCCACAACACAAACCAGGATGCTCCATTTCCGATATGAAGAAAATCTTGGTTAAACTGGATCTTTTTCTTAGAGCAGAGAAAGTTGAGTAAATTATAAGTGCACAGAATGTCTGGGCAGTGAGAAGCTCTCCTCCACAGAATAGGGACCAACACAAGAGTTGAGGAGAATAGAGACCAACACAAGAGTTGAGGTTAGAGGCAATCTATAGATTTTCTTTTTCACGTGGGAGAGCTGCAATCTGAAATGTACTCTCTGCAAAGGTGTCGGAGATCAACTACACTTAGCACTTCAATCACCACCTTACGGAGTTTACGGACCAAGTGCTGGTCTGTATAGATGGCCAGCAGCAACACCGTAGATTGAAGAGCCTGTTTCTGTGCTGTGCAGCTAGAACATTTCAAAAATAGCGCAGTAAAATCTTTTATTTCACAGTAAATGGTCAGAAATGGACAAAATGTATAAAATATCCATTGTATTTAAATTTAAATAGACACATACCAAGTAAACAATGCCAATACAAACTAAAATGTGCAACAATTCCTAATCCATTTCCAATTACTGCAGAGCCAGAATGTGACCAAGTCCAATACATTATTACTCAGCTGGCCAATATTCCCTTCTCCATTACCCAAGGTTGAAATGGATTGAGATAAGTATCACCTTTGGAAGGCATGCATTCCCTAGCTGAAAGGAATATATGCAGTGTTGAGGAGTTGAAATAGGGATACTGGCTCATTTTATCCCCTCCTCAGGGGACCATGAATTGGCCAAGACTAGAGATGTAACTTCAAATCATTCTGAAATGGCCTGGTCTAAAGTCATGACCATCTTTGATAATCA
Source organism: Mobula birostris (assembly GCF_030028105.1). Taxonomy (NCBI): domain Eukaryota; kingdom Metazoa; phylum Chordata; class Chondrichthyes; order Myliobatiformes; family Myliobatidae; genus Mobula; species Mobula birostris. Next base: position 27,201,832 of record NC_092391.1, on the reverse strand, counting down.
GAAATGTGATGCTCAGAATTAGTACACTAAAAACTGAGGTGTGAATCTGGCAGTGGTTAATCAGGCAACAATAAATATCACATTTGACCCTCCCAGCCAGAAAGGATAATTAGCAACAATCGAGGTCAGTGCCCACAGCTCTGCTAAAGGACACCAGAGCAAATGTTGCAGTCAGTATGGAGGACTCGTCTCAAAGATTACAGTGTACACTCGGTGGCCACTTTATTAGCTACAGGACTGGAACCCGTGTGGTCTTCAAGGTTTGACGTGTTGTGCGTTCAGAAAAGCCCTTCTGCACACCACTGTTGCAACACATGGTCATTTGAGTTATTGACACCTTCCTGTCAGCTTGACCATTCATTTCTCCCCTCTCATTAACAAGGCATTTTTGAACCAGAACTCTCACTAACTGGATGTTTTCCACACCATTCCCTGTAATCTCTAGAGACTGCTGTGCATGAAAACCCGTCAGAAACTGCTGATCTTACTCAAACCACCCTGTCTGGCACCAACAGTCATTCCATGGTCAAAGTCACTTGGATCAAGTTTCTTCCCCGTTCTGATGTTTGATCTGAATGACAACTAAACTGCTTGACCATGTCTGCATGCATTGAATTGTTGCCACCTGACTGGCTGACTGGATATTGTATTAACGAGGTGTACAGGTGTTCCTAATAAAGTGGCCACTGAGTGAAACAAAAAGTGACGAGTCTCGATAAAATGAAGGCTCAGGTTGAAGGAACATGTGCGATATTGAGCTCCATAATACAAAACAGCCAAGGAAGGGAGCTCAGGAGAGCACAGCACAAAGCTGCTTGTTAAGATGTTCCCTTTGTTTTTGAGAAATATGTTTGTTTTTTTTAAACTAGTGAAAGAAGACACAATAGATGACTCTCAGTTGTCCTGAGATTATTGACCAAGAGATCTAGAGACTAGAAGAAAGAAATTCACAAAACAGACAGTAATATCTACTCTAGAGGGCTTATGGCTGACGCAAAACAAAATTCCTACAGTTTCAGGTAGACACCAAGGTACAACAGTATCATTTAAGAAGCACTTGGACAGGTAGATGAAAGGGTGAAGATTGGGTCAATTGCAGGAAATTGGGAGCAGCCTGGTGAGCATTGCGGTTGGGCCAAAAAACCTGTATCCATGCAGTATTGCTCTTTGTTTCAAAGGGATATGCAGCAGCATTAGCACCTAGTGGCAAGTCTGGATGAACTATTGACATCCGGTGCAGAACAGATGTGTGCAACAAAGTCACTCAATGTTGAACAACTTTTGTTACCAGTTGTGTCATGGAGGAGCTGAAGAATTCCCTTAAAAGCTTTACCTGTCCGTACTGAGTCAGGCTCTGTCTTGTCCCAGGTAAAAGTTTAACAGACATTCTTTAGCACACATAATCCAGAATTACAGAATGAATGAATCAAAACAAAGCTTGTTTCAAAACTACTTTACCTTTCTCTCCTAAAAATGTTTACTCCCAAGCCCAGCTCCCTTCACTCAGTTGGCCACTATCTCAAAAGGGACGGCATTTCAGCTGTTGTACTGTGGGCAGAGTCACAGCCAAACCAAATCCTCTCTGGATAAGAATTTGTTTGCTTTTCCCAGCAGGAACCCCGTCAGCTTTCTAAAGATCACATGTGTGTTTCTCCTTTTCTGTACAACAGCATCCAACAATACTCCAGATGGAGACGGCAGCATACATAGGATTTTGTGACCACGCACTGAATAGCCTAACTGTGAATTACATGTGATCCTTACACAGTCACAGTAGGACCTCCCCATAAACTTCCGCAAGTCATGTGACCAGGAAATTAACATTTTCCTCTAAGAAGCACTAATTTCAGGAATTAAGTACTGTAGATGCTGCAATCCTGAAACAAACAGAAAATGACAGCAATATCTAGTAGGCTAGGCAACACCTATGGGACAGCCCAATCACCTTTTATGAGAACTGTAGTGAGTCAATCACAAACAAGAGAAAATCTGCCGAGTATCAGTTGCTAAGGCAACTCCTGAAAGATAGACAAGACAAGGGTAGGGAAGATTTAGTGATGGAACATATGATGACAAGAGCAGGATGGGAACCAGCAAAAGGAGATGAAACCTTCGACTCTGTACAAACAGCACCAGTACAGACAGTCATCAATATCTTCAAAAAGTGAGAGTGAGGGAGATGGATGCAAGGATTATTGTGCAACTACTCCCATCATTGTGGGGTTCACCCAAGTTATAGAAGACGCAAATTCTGTATGAGGGGAGTTGGAACACGAGGCAATTATGCCAACAGTGTGAGTGAACTCTACTTTAGAAAACATTGTTGATGTGATTTACAGTACATAACATTTCCAATGAAGGAAAATCCAAAACAAAAGCCTGAATTTAAACAGCAAAAGGCGGTTTTGTATTAAACTGTAGTTTATAAACTAACAGTACTATAGAGAAATGATCTGAACCCCACTAATGCTGTGATCTAGCAATCACAATGGGTGGAGCACTGCCCCCGGCAGCAACTGCTGGGCTGCATTCAAACCAGCTATCTCAAGGCAGTCAACATAATTTGAATTATAATCACAAGTACAAACAAGCTGTCAAACTCCTGTGATTTAGTCAGTAACAGGTTTCAACAAAGCTTGAAATCAACATCCCCATAAATGAATCCAAGGTATAAAAATTACATTATTAAAAAGAGCGAAGAAACTCTATTCTTTTGAAGAATCAATTGCACATCAAACCAAGAGCCCATGGGAGCTGGCTCTCTCTGCAGTGTATAAATTGGATGTACTGTGTATAAATATAAAGTTCTGCTGGTCTGTTGATCTGTAGTCGAATGAGGTAAACCGAGTCGGTATCTTTTACTGCATCGCCATCTCATTGGTGACAGTCCCCGTCAAGTTTTCCTCATCAGCCATTTTCCTGTCCTTGAGCCTGGCGTACGAAATAGCATCGCCCCTTCATGGTTTGGGCGGGGTGGAGAGAGCATATGGGGGAGAGGAAGGCACCATTAGAAAACACAGGTCTAATAACAGACAACTCTAACATGAAATGTAGCCATGCATTCTTCTTTCCTCTACGTTAAACATTTATCCAATTTTTGACAGTTGATTGAATCTGTACCCAACCACATTATGAAAAATCCTAACCAACTGTTACAGCGAAACATTTTTTCCTCTCATCTCACTTCTGGTTCTTGTACCAATCATTAAAGGGGTCTTCTGGCTGTGGTATAATTGCCACCAGGAAAAGTCTGCCCTTGTTTACTCAAAGTCCCGCTAGCTTATATCCCATTCAACCCCATTCTCTGGCCTTCTCCCCATAACCTTTGATGCCGTGTCCAATCAAGAACCTATCAATCTCTGCCTTTAATACACCCAATGGCCTGGCCTCCACAGCTGCCTGTGGTAACAAATTCCACAAACTCACCACCCTTTGCCTAAAGAAATCTGTTCGCACCTGCTTTAAATGGACACCCTTCTACCCTGAGGCTGTGTCCTCTTGTCCAAGGCTCCCCCAACCATGGGAAACATCCTTTCCACATCTACTCTGTCTAGGCCTTTCAACATTCAAAGGATTTCAAAGAGATTCCCCCCGCCCATCCTTCTAAATTCCAGCAAGTACAGACCCAGAGCTATCAAACGTTTTTCAAATGATAACCCTTTCATTCCCAGAATCATCCTTGTGAACCTCCTCTGGACCCTCTCCAATGCCAGCACATTCTTTCTTAGATGAGGGGCCCAAACCTATTCACAATACTCAAGGTGAGGCCTCACCAGTGCTTTATGAAGCCGTAGCATCACATCCTGAATCTTGTATTCTAGTTCTCTTGAAATGATCGCAAATACTGCATCTGCCTTCCTCACCACCGACTCTACCTGCAAGTAAACCTTTAGGGTGTTCTGCACAAGGATTTCCAACTCCTTTTGCATCTCAGATTTTTGGATTTTCTCCCCATTTATAAAATAGTCTCCTCATTTATTTCTACTACCAAAGTGCATGACCATGCATTTTCCAACATTGTATTTAATTTGCCACTCTTGCCCATTCTCCCAATCTACCCAAGTTCTTCTGCAGCCTACCTGTTTCCTCAACACCACCGGCCCCTCCGACAATCTTCCACAAACTTGGCAACAAAGCCACCTATTCCATCATCTCAATCATTGATATAGAGCATAAAAAGAAGTGGCCCCTGCGGAACACCACTAGTCACTGGCAGCCAACCAGAAAAGGATCCTTTTATTCCCACTCACTGCCTCCTATCAATCAGCCAATGCTCTAAGCATGCTAGTAAATTTCCTGTAATACCATGGGCTCTTGTTAAGCAGCCTCACATGTGGCACCTTGTCAAAGGCCTTCCAAAAGTCCAAATAAACTCAGCAATAATGTTAATCAACTGCACCCATTGTGCTACACTCCAATCTTTAAAAGAAAAAATAGCAGGCATGAGACTGTACCAAGTCATTTTAGAATTACAGTCACCTCAATCCTGTTTCAATCATTTCCAATCTGTCCTTAAATAAGGATCAAACACAAATCAAACTCACTTCTTTCCAAGTGATGCGAGTCCATAAAGCACACCTGAAGCAAAAGCAATTCCATTCCCAAACAATGTAGTGAATGAAAAGCTCAGGAAAACTGGGAAAATCGCCATCCTGGGGGAAGAGAAAAATAAAGATACACTTAATATTCTGGAAGCCAGTAATAGGATTGGGAAAAATCAAGGGAAATCTTTAACACATCCAAAGATACGTTTTGAAAATCAAAAACACACTAAGTGCTAGAATATTGAAAATAGAAAGTGGTGGGAACATTTAGAGGGTCAGGCAGCATCTGTGGAAAGAGAAACTTTGATGGTTCATGTATGAAACACTTATCTAAATTACGAAAGGGAAATCAAGTTAGCTTCTCATTTCAAATAAGTTGTGGTGATCAGTGGGGGGATAAGGAGTGGATTCTTTAGACATGGGTCTAAGTAGAAAAGCAACTGAATTCCCTTGATCTGGGTAAGCCTGGCAACTACAGGGAAGCCCTGTGGTGGGGAAGCTTTTAGACACAGTGATCTGGAACAGGAACCCGGGGGAAAAGAGTTTAGGGAAGCCAGCACAGATTGTTAAAGGCAAATTGAATTTAACCAGTTTCAAAAGATAATGACAGAATTGATGAGGGGGGTATACAGGCAATGCGGTGTGCATGGATTTCCAGAATGTTCTGAAATGTATCATACAAAACAAATTTACCCACAAGGGCGAAGCACATGGAACAAAGCTGGATAAATAATTGATAAGAGAGGTGGATCATGATGGTTATTTACTTTCCACACTCAAAAAAGGCTAATAAAGTTCCTCAAGGACTTGGTACAGCACACAGGCTTTGAGTATGCACTATTCCCTGAGATCGTTACTTTTTGATCTTTTGACAAAAGGGGTCTTTACCTTTTTCATCTATATGACCCAGAAATGGAGGCAGATGTCACAATTTCTAAATTTGCAGACAGCACAAAATTTATAGTAAGATCAAGAAAGCCGATCACCTCAGTCCCTTCAGCAGATTCCTGAGCCACTTGTGAACAAGACTGCATATTGTCAGGTTATGTAAATGCGATTGGCAAAAAGTTGAAATGTAACCCTGCCCATGGCAATCTCCATGGCCCCTGCCAGCTATCTTCCTGAAACCACCATGCATCATTACATCACCCAGAGAGTAATAATCTGTGCTCACTGATCATACAATAAAGAACTCGAGCAGCACTGAGCAATACTAACCTCCTCAAGGATCACTGTCACTGCACTTACCCACAATAGAAGATAGCTTTCTGCCAGTAGCGGAGCTTATCAGCTCTTGCAGACACTGCATTTGCAAACTCGATAAACTGACAGCAGAAGGGAGCTTCACATAGGAAAAGGATAAATGCATTCAGCCTGCAGGTCAAAAAATAAAACGGAAACTTTACTGCACAAAATAGATACAACACAACACTGCAAATTACCATTAAAATGTGCTTTAGATCATATCTCAAGAATAAATAGTTGGGTTGGGGTGTCCTCCAATTTTGGCAATCTATTTGCAACGTTTCGTCACCATACGAGGAGGCATCATCAGTGCACGGTTTACTTGTGGTGTGTCCTCCAAATGCTCGGCCTTTATAACCTTATCAATCAGTTGATTGGTCGTCATTACGGAAACTCAGTCGTGACACAGGGAGCGTGGAGAACTCTGCGTAATCTGGAACTTTGCCAGCATTGGTTTATAAATGGGATCAAGGTCTACATGCCTGTTTATAGAATTGTTTGTGGAAAAGCAGGCGTCTAGGAATCCTCACGTCACAATTGAGTGTCCGTGATGACAGCTGATCAACTGGTAAGTATATAAAGGCCAAGTATTTGGAGGGCACTCCACATATAAACAGCGCACTGATGTCTTCTCGTACGTTGACAAAATGTTTGCAAATGGATTGCCAAGGTCGGAGAACAACTCAACCCAACCATCAAACTCCTGAGCTACACATTTTCCAAAATATATGATGTATTTAGAAAGGAATAATTGAGGAAAATGCCCCAGGTGGCAGGGCAGAGAAGCTAGCTATGTAATGGAGAAAGGAACAAGTGAATATAATAAACGAGCTTAAGGATGGGCCATACTCGTGCGGAATGTCACATGTATGTTGGATGAATGGTCTGTTTCAATGTAATGCAGAAAATAAGTGCAAGTCTATAATCAAAGTGTGTGAAACACTTGACCTAATTCAGCACACAGAATGCAATATTCATTCAAATATACCTAGGGCAGTCAGAATACTGAAAGGCCTGGGTGGCCTTTATTCACCTTTCCTGTTCTTGCAGCTAGGATAGGCAGGTCTCTAATGCAGTTACGTGATCTTTACACATCTTGTGCATTGGGTGATGACAGATTTCAATACAGGTACGTATCAAACATTTCTGCAACACATCACCTTTACCCTGATGGGGAAATCAATCTAAGATACTCGAGGCAACACACTTCGGCAAGACATTACATTAAAAATTTCCTCTGTGCAAAAGAGACACAGGGCTCAAACAAAACTCAGGCAAACTATTAAAAGGACACATCTACAATGTACAAAACAAACACTTCTGGGCTCTTTGTATGTATTATTTTTAAATGTTTTCTGACTGTAAATTCAGATGGCAGACGTGGCCGGGGGATAAGGCTCAGGATTGAAAGATGGTGTAGAAGAAAGTGAAACCAATGGTTTAGTCAAGTGAGTATAATGTAGAGAGAGAGGGACCACAAGAGCCCAGTTTCTGAAGCAGGGACTGGAGAACTTCGACTTTGCCCTTTGGCACACTGACTGATTTTTCATTAACGAGAGTAGAGACCAAGTTGACCAATCTGATCCATGGTTTCCCACGGGGGGGGGGGGAGAGGAGGGGTTAAAACAAGCTCAAAAATGACCCCCATTCCCAACACAAAGTCTTCGAAGTATGTCAATCACACCTGCTGTTTGCAGGTACTTACACCATCCAGACCCCAGCTGCAATGTTGAGGGGATTGATTGTTACACAGTTCCACACTCCAGCAATTGCACACGCTGCAAAAGAAAACCAGGAGAGGAGGGGCTCAGTTGTGACTGGAATTACAAAACAGATCCAACAGCCAAATACAACTGGTGCACACTGAACCTTATCGGATTACGTCATCTCCAAATGCGAATATTCTTTACATTTTCCTCTCGGTTGTGCCCAGTTTAAGACGCACCACAGAAAGCTTTGCTCCGACTCCGTGCATGACCCCCGACCCCCTGACTCAGCGACAGAGGGTTGCGGGCTCAAATGCCACAGATGCCCCATAACACGGGTACATCATTAGAGGTGAGCTCATACAGAAGGGACCTTAAATTACAGCCCTGTCTGCTTCACTGGCAGATGCAAAAACTTCCACCACATTATCACGAAGAGGAGCATTTCTTCTGCACAGCTTTCGACCACCTTCACATGCGGTTTGCCATTTGTGAGCGATTGGTATTTGCAAATTAGCCGCAACCTTTCCTCTGAGCAGTGCAAACACATCACAATTTCACCACTGGTTGAAATGTGAGCCTCTGAGGTAACAAACAGTATTCAACAGATGCACTCTGCCTTTCTTACACAACCTTAAAACCAGAAAGTACTCACTTCGCCTTCAACCTGCTTTTATCATCTCTGGCAGCTCCAGCATCGCCCCCCCCCCAGCGATGGCCTGGATCACAAGTCTCACAGTTGGAAAGAAACAGATCAGATCCCATCTGGATGTGTTGATGCTGCCATCTGATCCCAAGATTAAAATGAGAAGCGACCATATTTGTAGCAATACCATAATGAAGATGTCACACGGTGATTGGGAAATAGACAAGTGCGCTGCACTCTGCTGCCACATACAAAACATGCTGAATTATCTTTGGTCAATCTTCTTCCACAAAAAGGATCTGGGAGAGAGGGAGGGGCAGAGCTCTGTGATAACTGAAGCCACATACGCAGAGACACTGCAGAGAGCAAGCATGTCCAACGGCTGGTCTTTGATGGGCAAAGAAAACACAGGCAAAGCGAAGCTGTTACCGGCAGTTCTGTAGGGGTTATGGATAGTCCAGTGTGGTAATTCTTGTCTACTACCCAGTGCATTTATAGGCAATGTCCATAACAAATATGAAGTATAACCAATCACTGCAGAGTGAGGAGAACCTGAGAATTCATCCAGTACCATCTTTACTAAATCAATACCAGTACCTGCTTGGAGTGGTGAAATTTGTAACTCTACACTTGGAGTCATTTCAGTGGATTTAACTGTTAGACATTAAAAATCCATTGGTTCTGTTGGAGTTTTCCCAGTTGCTCAGGACACCACAACCCTCTCACTAACCAACCCACCCGAACTTCCACTGCATGTTGTTTAACTGCTGCATTGGCCATATTACACCATGGCCACACTGAAGGAAAGTGCCTCCTTGAATTTTGCCATTTAGGATGGTGCTGTTAAATATTTTGTTAATCTTTCTCTGCCAAACGATCATTGCAAGCAATAGCCTGCAACTTCCCCGTGGACTTGGAGGCAATTCAATGTGACAGAACCAAGGCGAGGCAGCAGGCCCATCACCAAGAGCCAGAGAGACCCGACAATCGAACAATTTAAGTGCTGGGCCGAATCTGAAAAGGTCGGGTACAGGTCAAACCGAGAAGACAGGGTCCAAGCCCCAGAGCGCATCAAAGCGACTGAGCCCAATGTTTGGACGATGATTTAGGCACCGAGGTCAGGGTGCTGGGGACTGAGGAGAGAGATGGGCTGACAGCTCCGTGTCGTTTAATCTGCTCTGCGCTGAACCATGCGTCTTGGACTCTCTTTCTGGACTTCAGCGCAGAACGCTATTTGTTTGTGCCTTTTTTCCCCTCTTTCCATTGGGGTTCGACAGTCTTCTTTAAAAATAGGTTCTTCTGGGTTTCTTTGATCCATGGCCGCCTGATAGGAGACAAATCTCACAGAGGTATAACATGATTTCAGGACCTGCAAGACTGGCTTCTTTTAAGGGGAAATTAAGTAAGTTCATGAGGAAGGAATGTGCCAGCACGGCAATGTAGGGAGAATACGAGTCTCAAACACATACAAGCTCACACAGCATGCACTGCATATTCTACTTAATTCACCAAATAACAAGAAAAATGTTCAATACTTTTAATCTGGGTTACAGAACTCAAAAAGGCTTAAGAAAGAAAGGAGAAATCTTTCCTATCTAGATGGCAAAATCCATCTAACTTTTCTCTGTACACTTTTGGATCCAATTACCCTATTGAATTATAGAAAAACTTCTTGTTAAATATGCACGACCTGCTTGTCCTGAAGCTTATGTATCATCGACCATGGTATCAGGCCTTAATACACCAGTGCAATAGTGATCGTCGCTCCAGCTGCCTCTCCCCAAATCCAACACATTCTTGTCATGTTACAGCCTGCCCACCACCATGGACTCTTCTTCCCTTGTAACGCACACAAAAAGCTGGAGGAACTCAGCAGGCCAAGCAGCATCTACGGAGAGGAGTCGTCGTTTCAGGCTGAGACCCCTCATCAGTCGAGCATTTTGTGTGTCTTAATCTGGATTTCAGCAGCTGATGTTCTTCCCTTTCTAGGATTTCAGTCGTGTTAATCGAGGTATTTTTGTATCCAACAGCTAGAGCTGAAACCAATGACTTTACTGGAGCACTAACCTGCTAATTTAAGTGTTATACTTCCAAAGACAGGAGCACTAAGTAACTATTCCACATTGGTGGGCTTCAGAGACAGACAGGACCTGTCAAATCTTTCCCACATAATTGGAGATTCCTTTGTGCAAGAGCCCAGCACCGTGACTGGGCTAACAAATTCCATAATTATTCCTCTGTTACCTAACGTTTGCACAAAAAGAGCCAGGATTAGTGTGACAGCAGCAGCTCCAAACAGAATTACAGGTGTCACTTCAGCAGCTCGGTTCTGTGGTTAAAATCAATTACTGATTCTCAGAGGTACAAAGGACCAGTCTTACATGCTGACACCAGCAGACACTCTTCTTCTCCACCCACCCACCCCGCAGGCTGCCATTTCACCCTTTAATGACAGGCCTTCTAAGTGTAAACCATTTATTCACACCACCGTCACAGCCAGCTAAAATAACTTCTTTAAAAGGAGCCCAGCTAATAGTAATCATATTCCCGTGCAAGAAGCACTAACATTGCATCCATTCCCCCTCTTGACCCTCGGTATACTGCCCCATAGGTTCAGCTCACCATCACCCACGTGAAATGGTGCAGGAACCCTTTGAAATTATTCTGTTAGATATTGCCCAATCTGCATCGCAACCCTCTTACCTGCACCAGTACCATGACACTTTCCCCTGATCAAATCACTGTTGGTTTTGCAAAACTCCAATTGCCCTCGGTGTCTTCATAAGCAAATTCCTTTACCTTTCAAAAATTAGAACAACCTCCCGCCAGAGTCATCCAGGTCTCAGCCAGAAACGTGGACTGTCTTCTTTTCCGTAGATGCTGCCTGACCTGCTGAGTTCCTCCAGCATTTTGCCTGTGTTGCTTTGGATTTCCAGCATCTGCAGACTTTCTCTTCCTTACTTCAGCAATCACGTTTGCCAGCAAAAAGTAGCTGCAGCTCCCAACATAGCAAGTCCCAAGTTGCAACCTTTTCACAAGAATGAGGAATGCTACTGCTTAGCTGGTGACTCTGAATAGATTCCGAAGATCTACAAATATAATTATCTCAGTTGCGTAGTATTGTCGTTAACTAAAAAAATAGGTCATTAACTCCACCAAGGTTTATAAAAAGTGTCTACTGCCCAAGTGCAATGAGACCCAATGTAAATAAGCAATTCAGAATTAAACTAAAGTCTTCTTGCTTTGTTTATACAATCCAGGTCCAACGACTTTTCCACACCACAATCGTTGAGCGTTTTGTTCATCATCTCCATCGCCAAGCACAGCGATTCTGGTCACCCCCTAACAAAAGGTACCCCTAGACTACCCCACTGGGAGGCGGGACACGAACGAAGCCAGGAACACCTCGCTCGCTCTTTCTCTGACTCCTGACCAGAGGGAGCCCGGTTCTGCAGAGACACTCGGTCTCTGGTACCGCTACCGAATTACTCGTCGCTTAAGTCGGCCTGCAGCACCTACACCGGAGCCCATGCGGGCCAGTCCCGCCGCTGCCCGACAAGCAGGCCCGGTACTCACACACCCCACCGATCACGGCCGCCATCCGGCACAGCCAGCGATACCACCACGTCATCTCGTCCTGTCTGGAACCGGCTCCGGCTCCGCTCCCGGTCCCGTCCTCGCTCCCAGGCTCCGAGTTGGGGTCCTCCGAGTTCGGCATGATCCGCACGGGCAATGCGGCTCGGCCGGGCGCCGTCCGCCGCTCGCTGCCTTCTCCCGGCGACGGAGAGGGGAGCGGTAACGTCACCCGATGTAATACGTCAACGCACTGCTGTCATATCGGATCACGTCACAGCAGGCGCGAAGTCGACCGGCAGGGGAGGGGGGAGGCCTTTGGTGACGTCAGAGTTCGGTGGGCGGAGTCAATGGGCAATCGAAAGTCAGGCAACTTAGTACGGGGACAGTGGGTCGAGCAGCGTGGGGTTGGCAAAGGAACTGTCGGCGCTTCAGTAAGGATGGTCCGGCAAAACTCCGATAATCCGCCGTGCCCAACTTCGTGTTCCCAGAGTACTGTAGCGGGTTCTCTTGATGTACGGTGGGTGTACGTCTGGGGGGGGGGGAACTGCAGCCTTAGGCAGAAATGTTGCACAGCTTGCTGAGTGATGTGCTCATGGCAAAACGGGGAATGTGAAGCCAGGTAGATGCACTTGTTAATAAAGCTAAAGAGAAAAACACGGAAGGGCTCACCCTCCCCCTACCTTTCAAACCTACTCTTCAGTTTTTTACTCTCCAGTCCTGCCGAAGGGTTTCAGCCTGAAACATCGACTGTACTTTTTTTCCACAGATGCTGCCTGGCCTGCTGAGTTCCTCCAGCATTTTGTGTGTGTGTTCCTCAGAAGGGGACGACTACTACTACGTCGACTCAGGCCTAGGGGGCAGGCGTCGGGCATGATGACGGACTCTCCACTTCTCCCTCTCCCTCATCAGTGAAGGGGAACGTAATTGAAATTGTACAAATGCTTTTTAAAATCGTGATCTGTTGGTGGAACTCATCGTGTCAAGCAGTATCTGGAATGTCAGTGTTAAGGTTGTATATGGTGACATATACAGTAACTACTTTGATAATAAACTTTGAAACATTTCACCTGCACCAGGTCTGTAAAAATCCTCATAAAGTGGTTACAGAATAAATCACAGATGGCCCTATACTCTATATATAGAGGTTTTGAGAACAATATTGAGGACATATATAAACATTGATTCAGCTACAACTGGCATTGTAATAATCTTGACGACTTGACCTTCTGTCAGTTCTGGGCACTTCACTTTACCAAAGAGGGAGCAGAAAAGGTTTACATAAATTGCAGAAATTGTAGACCAACTATCTGCAAGTCGCACACATGGAATTCCTTTCCTAAATGTCTTTCTACCTGCAGGACACACTATTATTTCATTAATCAAGCTTCTGTCCGAACACAACCATGCTCATTGTGAATTTTTTTTACAGTGCTGCATAAAATACATTGTCACTTTGAATGAGGCCTCCTTCAGTCAGGGACGACCATGGATGTTGCATCCTAGCTCTCTAGGTACGCAAGCCTCAGCAGTATGATATAGAGAGCGAGCTGTTGCCCTTGTAGCAAGCTCACCCTCTCCATGCATCTGATGAACCCAAAGGAACGGCAGAGACTGCTACAGTTTGGTAACAGCAGCATCACAGGAGTTGCCAAACAGCATTAAGCTCAACACTGGACTGCCTTAGGGACTCCAGTTGTGAATTTTTCCCTCAAGGTTTACTCCCGAAGCCTTCCCCGTGACTGGGTATAGCTGCAAGGCAGTGGAGGTTTGAGATCAGAGTTTTCCTTCTCCTAGATGAGCTGCCAACCATAGCTGACGAGCCCCATCTGCCCGAAGTGACTGGTTTTAAGGCGTCAGTAATCTGCCTTTGCCCTTTCTCCGGTCAGTAGAAGCAGTTCTGCTGGGCTTTGTAGCTAAGCCACATGAAGGCCAGGAGCTGGACCTGTTTGTCCGAGGCTATTTGAGGCGCACGCCATTGGGAGCATTTAATAAGTAGTGGGAGCTTGTCCCCATTACCATCCCAGGCTTTAACAACCTTAAGGAACCAATCTGCTACATTAATGGTGCAATATTAATACAGATTGATATTATTTGGTAAAGTGGGTAAAGCAAGAGATATTGGCCAGAACATTGAGAAAAGTTTTTATTTAAGGCATCCGTTAGTCTTGCAAGACCACGGATCTGCGCCTGGAAAGTCTTCACTCTCCCAGGGCGCAGGCCTGGGCAAGGTTGTATGGAAGACCAGCAGTTGCCCATGCTGCAAGTCTCCCCTCTCCACGACACCAGTGTTGTCCAAGAGAAGGGCATACCATACAGCTTGGCACCGGTGTCATCGTAGAGCAATGTGTGATTAAGTGCCTTGCTCAAGGACACAACAAATATTGCCTCGGCTGGGGCTCGAACTCACGACCTTCAGGTCACTAGTCCAATGCCTTAACCACTTGGCCACATGGCCACACTGAGAAAAATAGCAGTCAAATAATTGATGATTACTATAGCGAGCCTGGTTTAATATCTCAACAGCTCCAGGTTGCGTTCTTTACACCTACTATCCTTGTTCTTCTACGTGGTAGAGGTTGCAGTTTTAAGAGTTAGTGCGCAGAAAGCCTTGGTAAGTCGCTGGATCGCATTTCACTGATGGTTTATGTGTAACAGTGGTAGACAGGATGAATGTTTAATTTGATAGAAGGAGGTGGAAGAGCCCGACTTCTGGTGCCAGGCAAATAACCGCTTCCCGAATGTCCACAAGACAAGGGAGATGGTTACTGATCCAGGAGAACCTGTGCCACTCATGCCCCCCCCCCCCCTTACATTGGCAGAAAGCAGTCTCAAACTCCTGTGAGTGCACATCTCACACAACCTCTCATGGTCCCTGAACACATCCACCCTGCCCAAGGTGAGGGTCTACCAGTCATCAGATACCAGCTGCAATAGAATGCTGGCCAAGGAAGGAATGAACTGGAAGCTGCTGACACCAAGACCCAGAAACTACTAACAATACATGGAGGATTCCACCCAGGGTCCAACGTCGAGCAACTGTACACCTTTTTTTTATTAAGTGCAATCATGAACAACCCGCCACAGAGTACTGAAATATTACGTTTATCCAGTTATGTTATATGGCTCAGAATGTTGGACAATATCTAGTAACATGAGGATATGAATTGTAGCAGCAGAGATGTGGTTTTTGAGGAGGATGCAAAGAATACCATGGACAAAACGAATATCTAACGAGGATGTCCTGAACAGAGCAAACACAAAAAGAGAAATCATGTATGAGATTATGAAAAGGCAACGTAACTTCATTGGACATGTGATTAGGAAAGAGGAGTTAGAATGCACGGTAATTATGGGAAAGATTGAAGGGAAGAAGGCAAGAGGAAGACAAAGACAAATGATGATGGAGACAGCAACCAGAGAACTGGAAATAAATACTAATGAATTGATCCACTTGACCCGTAACAGGAGTGTGTGGGCCATGGCAGTCAAAGCTCAAACTGGGCACGGCGCCTGACGATGATGAATCGTGAACAGTAGCCAGATCAAAAATGCTGATCAAGTCAACTCGTTCCCAAAGAGGACTCTGATAGGCCAATCAGATGGTTCACTGCAGCTCAGCAATAGAACACAAAAAATCATATGTACGATTAAGAAATGTTAAAAAATAGTAGAGATACTGGAGTCATGATGATCATGATGAGGTCTGCTGGAGAGAGACATTTATACACATGCTGTCCTCCATAATTCAAAGAGATTGAAGGATAAGGTTGCAGGGTGACAAAACGTGGCGGGAGCACTTGGAACTAAACAGCACCTGTTCTTTCCGCACTGTTCTCCAGCAGTTTAAGTACTAAGTCCAGCCAGAACATAACTCACAAGTGCTCTTGAAAGTCAGGTGTTAACCCTACCTACCAACAACCAAGCATTGCCATCCTGGTCCCCTTCATGATAGCTTATGAAGAAGCATGTGACTTCCCTCCCAGAGATGATAGGTGTTTGTGCACTCGACTCTTGAAAGCTTGGATCCCATCGTCGCAGATGTTTCCAACCACAGCACCTGGAAGGCTGTTCCAAATTCTGATAGCACAGTGAAGGAAGCTTCTATCCAGTATGCAAGTTCTTGCATCAGGCATAGAAACAGCACGAGCAGGCATAGATAAACTTGATCATGTAGTGTGCCGTCTCTCATAAGATGGAGGCAGCATGGCGCGATGGTCTGCAGGGCTGTGGCTGGTGTGCATTTTGTATAACACAGTAGCTGCAGCAACCTGTCGTCTGTGGTGTAAACTACTGATGGCTAGCTTCTCACGAGCTATGGCTTCATCTACACCTGTAATCCTGAGAGTCTTTCTTTGAATGGGATCAAGCTGACTGAGGACACTCTGTGAGACATTCATCCACGATAAGCAGGCATACTTCATGATACTTCGTGCCTGGGCTTTGTAAACCGTGGCTCTTCCCTCTTTGTCTAGTTTGGATGCTACTTGTGCTGCTGGAAGTGCAAGGCCGCTGTCCTGGAAAAAATGTGAAACATCCATGAGTCTGTCAGGAAGACGGCCCCTAAGGGTGACCTGCTGGGAGAATACCACAGACAGCAGGCAGGGACATGAAAATGGAAGTGGGTGAAGCAGAGCCAGAGGACCAAAGGCCATGGCAGGACAAGCCACTGCACAGGATGCACCATCGCTAGATGTCAGAGGTGGCTGGCATAAGAAAGTCTGACCGATGGCTGGAAGTGGCAGGGCTGAGGGACAGCAAAGAAGCACCACACATGGCTGCACAAGAACAGGGGCTGAGCACAATAGCAGGTGTCTGTCACACCAAACAAGACCCAAGATGCAGACTGTGCAAGGAATCTGCTGAAACCGTCTAGCGCATCAGGCTGTAAGATGCAGGCAGGGACAGCAGGCACTGAACGGCACAACCAAGTTGCAGGAATTGTGTACAGGAGCATCTGAGTATGGATTGGATGCTCCCAAGTCCAAATGGGAAACAGCGAGAAGGTAGTGGAGAATAACAGAGCTAAGATCCTGTGGGACTTCCAAATACAGACCAATAAGCAGGTACTGGCCAACCAACCGGACACAGTAACACTGGACAAGGAACAGAAGGAAGCAACTGTAGTACATGTGGCAATCCTGAGTGACAGTAACATCAGAAAGGAAGAACTTGAGAAGCTGGAGAAATACCAGGGGTTGAAAGAGCAGATAGAAAGGATGTGGAAGGTTAAAGCTAGAGTAATCCCAGTGTGATAGGAGCACTTGGAGCTGTGACACCTGGACTGGGACAGTGGACTACTAGGAACAGCAAGGATACTGTACAGCACTCTCAAGGTAGAGGACCCAAGATTAAAAGAATAATGCACATACACACCGCCCATGAGGGATGAGATAAAATTATTAGATATACTACATTGGATCCAGAATAACAATTACATTTGTGTACTGGAAAAGACATTAAACAATCTTGACTCCTGATTCTCAGCAGTGGTCCATAAGCATTGACCTCCTTGATGTACCCTGCCTCCTAGGACCAGGACTCCATGTCTCATTGTTGTCACTGGGAGAGTTAGAATCGGTGCTTAAATGAGACTTGAGCCCACAGATTTCTGATCCAGCAAGCAATGTGTTCCCCCCTGAGGTAAGGATGACTGGCTGCTCCAGTGAGTGGCCATGACAATGGGCATCATCTGCAAAGGAAGGAGATGGCTTGCTAATGATAATGTGAACTAGTTAAGTCATTTTTTTTTAACACACTGTTGGTATAATTTATCAAATGCTTTTGTGTAGTTGATAAAACAAACAAACAAATCTTTTTGCACTTGAATAGCTTGTTCTGATAGTATCCTTAACATTAATGTTACGTTTATCCAGTTATGTTATATGACTCAGAATGTTGGACAGTATCTAGTAACATGAAGAAATGAATTGAAGCAGCAGAGATGTGGTTTTTGAGGAGGATGCAAAGAATATCATGGACGAAATGAATATCTAATGAGGATGTCATGAACAGAGCAAACACAAAAAGAGAAATCATGTATGAGATCATGAAAAGGCAAGGTAACTTCATTTAACATGTGATTAGGAAAGAGGAATTAGAATTCACGGTAATTATGGGAAAGATTGAAGGGAAGAAAGCAAAAGGAAGGTAAAGACAAATGATGATGGAGACAGCAGCTAGAGAACTGGAAATGAATACCAATGACTCACTCCACTCGACCTGAAACAGGAGTGTGTAGGCCATGGCAGGCAAAGCTCAAGCTGGGCACGGCACCTGATGATGATGATGATGTTGGTATAATTCAGTGAAAGGCATTTTGTTAAACGTCACTTATGAAACTGGAAGAAATAAAAAGCAGTAATTAAATATTAAGCAAACTTTAGTCATTGAGAAACATTCATTATAAAGTTAGTTTTAAAGTTCAGTGGCTCCTTAATTGCAACACATGTAGACCTTTTTTGAAAGTGATCAGTCGAATGCCTGAAGACAAAGGGAAATAGACTGGGATGCTGGGCACAGAAAACGTGGATGTGGGAATTGGGGAGGATCGGGAGTCAGGTATGATTACATACACGTACTGGCTACTTTATTTGATACCATGTGTATCTAATAGAGTGGCCACTGAGGGTATGTTTGTGTCTTCTGCTGCCCCACCCACTTCAACGTTTGATGTTTTACACGTTCAGTGATACTCTTCTGCACCCATCCCAGTTGTAACGTGTGGTTATTTGACTTACTGTCACTTTGAACCAGTCTGGCCATTCTCCTCTGACCTCTCTCATTAACAAGGCATTTTCACCCACAGAACTGCTGCTCACTGGATTTTTTTGTTTTTTATTTGCACTGTACTTTGTAAACTCTAGAGACTATAGTGCAGCGAGGTGTACAGGTGTACCTAATAAAATGGCCACTGAGTGTATATTGGAAGTGATTGGATGCAATGGGCCAGTATGGTTTAGTTGGAAGTCCTTGTGATTTTACTTGTGTAATGGGTACAGTCTGCATCCTAGTGTGAGAGCAATGCCCATGTGGGAAAGGAAAAGGCTACAGATGCCTTCAGGTAGCACACGGTCTAAAACATGGTGAACCCACTAAACCAAGATGGATAACTTTCTGGGTGACTGCACATGTGACCTTCTTCATGGCTTTAAGACTGGGCCAGCTCTGTGCAAGGTAATTGCCTGTGTCCACAAAAGCACTAGAGAGTCCTCTTGTTTGGGTAAAGAGTGTTTGGAAGAGAGTACAGTTGTCACTTTGTTACCATGACAATTGGATTTTTCATTGGGACCTCGCAGTCCAGTCAATTTCCACAATATACCGACGTCAGGGTTGTGTTGGTGCCACTGATTAGGGTAATGCTGAGACCACCTGCCTTGAGCTCCTCACCTCAAGGGGACAAGGGCCACAGGTCCTGAGCACCTTTAAGACGGCGCTGGAAAGAAATTTCTTCTCTCTGTTGCAGAGGGTTGTGGATGCTGTATCATTGGATACATTCAAGGCTGAACAACCTGGCACTCAACGTCAGTAAGACCAAACAGCTGATTGTGGACTTCAGGAAGGGTAAGACGAGGGAACACAAACCAATCCTTATAGAGGGATCAGAAGCGGAGGGAGTCAGCAAATTCAAGTTCCTGGGTGTCAGTATATCTGAGGATCGAACCTGGTAACAACATATTGATGCCCCTATAAAGAAGGCAAGACAGAATTATATTTCATTAGGAGTTTGAGAAGACTTGGTTTGTCACCTAAGAGACTCAAAAACTTCTACAGATGTACTGTGGAGAGCTTTCTGACTGACTGCATCACCAGCTGGTATGGGGAGGGGGTCTGCTGCACAGGATTGAAGTAAGTTGCAGAAAGTTGTAAAATTACTCAGCTCCATCAGGGATGCTAGCCTCTGTCATATCCAAGACATCTGTAAGGAGCGGTGCCTCAGGAAGGCACCCCCACCAGCCAGGACATGCCCTCTTACCGTTACCATCAGGAAGGAGGTACAGGAGCCTGAAGGCACACACTCCAAGATTCAGGAACAGCTTCCTCCCCTCTGCCATCTGCTTTCTAAATGGACAGTGAACCTCAATATCTTTTAAAATATCTGTCTTTGCACTACTTAACTAAGATACATATATAATTACTGTAATTAGTTTTTCTATATTTATCATGTTTTGCATTGTACTGCTGCCACAGAGTTAACAAATTTCACAGCATATGCCAGTGATTTTAAACCTGATCCTGATTCTGAAACAGGCAGACCTATTCTCTAGAATAATAGGGAGGAAGCAGGAAAGTTGAGCTGAAGCCAGAGTCAGGTCAGTGTTTGAATGGCAGACAATAGACAATAGACAAAAGGTGCAGGAGGAGTAGGCCATTCGGCCCTTCAAGCCAGCACTGCCATTCACTGTGATCATGGCTGATCATCCACAATCAGTATCCAGTTCCTGCCTTATCCCCATAACCTTTAATTCCACTATCTTTAAGAGCGCTATCCATCTCTTTCTCCAAAAGCATCCAGAGACTTGGCCTCCGCAGCCTTCTGGAGCAGAGCACTCCACGTATCCACCACTCTCTGGGTGAAAAAGTTCTTCCTCAACTCCGTTCTAAATGACCTACTCCTTATTCTTCAACTGTGCCCTCTGGTTCTGGACTCACCCATCAGCGGGAACATGCTTCCTGCCTCCAGCATGTCCAATCCCTTAATAATCTTATATGTTTCTATAAGATCCCCTCTCATCCTTCTAAATTCCAGTGTATACAAGCCCAGTCGCTCCAATCTTTCAACATATGACAGTCCCGCCATCCTGGGAATTAACCTTGTGAACCTACGCTGCACTCCCTCAATAGCAAGAATGTCCTTCCTCAAATTTGGAGACCAAAACTGCACGCAGTACTCCAGGTGTGGTCTCACCAGGGCCCTGTACTGCTGCAGAAGGACCTCTTTGCTCCTATACTCAATTCCCCTTGTTATGAAGGCCAGCATGCCATTAGCTTTCTTCACTGCCTGCTGTACCTGCATGCTTGCTTTCAGTGACTGATGTACAAGAACACCTAGATCTCGTTGTACTTCCCCTTTTCCTAACTTGACTCCATTTAGATAATAATCTGCCTTCCTGTTCTTACCACCAAAGTGGATAACCTCACATTTATCTGCATTAAACTGCATCTGCCATGCATCCGCCCACTCACCCAGCCTGTCCAAGTCACCCTGCATTCTCATAACATCCTCCTCGCATTTCACACTGTCACCCAGCTTTGTGTCATCTGCCGAGCAGATAAGTGTGATCTAGCAGCCTACTCTGTTTCTGGCTCCTGTTTTTTCATAACTAAAGATGTAAGCGAGTCAGCGTTCAAAATGAAGACACCATAGATTCTGGGCTCACAGATGATGGGAGTTAACAACATCTCAGTACATATAAATCTGATATTTTCACATGATTTCTCTATAATACAGGCAGAATTAAATCAAGTGGAGAAACAGCCTGTTAAGTTTTACATGGAAATGAACCTTGCTCATTACAGATCCATGCTGGAGTTTCTGCATTCTTTTTCAGAAGACATGTAATCACAAACAAGCCACTTAATTTCAAGAGCATTTAGGGATCACCAATAAATGTTGGACCCACATCCTGCAATTTTTTTTAACCCAAAAAGCCATCTCAGTCAATTAAACTGGATGCACTAGCCTCTCCCAAATATTAAACCACCCAAAAATGCCTCTCAGTCTCAGGAGTTTGTCTCCAGCCTCCAAGGTTTTTGGTGCACCAGATTCCCACCAGTGTGATGAAAGCTTCCTGATACCATCCCTAAATAACCTCACCTGAAATTCAAGGTTAACACCCCCATCCTAAAATATCCCCTTCAGCAGAAATTATCCCCCTTCCTCCTCCACCACACCCTTCTACTCCCCCTCCCCACATCCCCCCTGCCTGTCTGAAGTACCACAGTTAGATCTTCATCTTTAATCTTCAGGTCAATGTTGTCTCCTAAAGCTTTGGAGCTATGGGATTCAGAACCTTCCTCAGATCTTACCACTCTACAATTTACAACAAGAATATGTGTTGGCGTGTGGCCAAGTGGTTAAGGCATTCATCTAGTGATTTGAAGGTCGCTAGTTTGAGCCTTGGCTGAGGCAGCGTGTTGTGTCCTTGAGCAAGGCACTTAATCACACATTGCTCTGCGACGACACCGGTGCCAAGCTCTATGGGTCCTAATACCCTTCCCTTGGACAACATCGGTGGCATGGAGAGGGGAGACTTGCAGCATGGGCAACTGCTGGTCTTCCATACAACCTTGCCCAGGCCAACGCCCTGGAAACCTTCCAAGGCGCAAATCCATGGTCTCATGAGACTAACGGATGCCTATTATGTAACACATAAGGCCCCTGAGTTTTTGTGTTGCAGATCACCATGGGAACTCAAGCCAATTTATTAATTGCTGGTTTGATCATGTTGAATTTAATGAACCATAAATTGTGGAAATCGTCTAATCCTCAACTGTTGACAACACAAATACAACAGAAATCCATGGATCACAGTTTAGTTGTAATGTAACACTTGTTCGACCATCAGTAGCTCCAAGTGACCGATTCTTAAACCAGAAGTTACAGAAGGAGGTCAAGGGAAGGTTGGTTTCCAGTAGTGGGAACGTGCGAAAGAGGCAGTCCACTTGTTCTTCAGAGAATGCAAGTCCTCACAATCACAACTAGGGGAAGATGTAATCAGCTGCTGCTTGGATGCGAACAGAAACGGATAATCGGACACTCCAGAGGGGTGGAATCTGCTATGGTTTCCATTACCCACAGTTCAGACGGTGGACATCCCTCACGTTTTGGGATGGTACAGCTCTGAACAAGGCCCGGAATCCAAAATCTCCATGAAATTCAATTTCGACAGAGTTTCCCAGCGACTGCCAAAGGAACAGTCTATTACCACGAAATGCAGAATATCTCTGGGTGCTGACATCCTTAATCTGAAAACATAAAAAGCTTAACTGTTAAAGACAACATACTAAAAATGATGGAGACACTTCAGGTCACAGTACACACAGGCTGAGTATCCCTTATCTGGAGTATTTGGGACCAGAGTATTTTGGATTTCAGACTTTTTCAGATTTTGGATTATTTGCATCTATTTAATGAAATACCTTGGGGATGGGACCCAAGTCTAAACACAAAATCTATTTATATTGTATATACAGCTTTTACATATACCCTGAAGAGGAACTTGGCAAACTCACCAGATTTTTCTGCAGCTTTGTAATCAGCAGACACTTTATCACCACAATTTTTAAAAAATTTCATGCTGGAGGAATTCAGCAGGTCGGGCAGCATCCACGGAAAAGATTGGTCGATGTTTCAGGCCAGAACCCTTCGTCAGGACAGGGGTTCCGGCCCGAAACGTCGACCAATCTTTTCCACGGATGCTGCCCAACCTGCTGAGTTCCTCCAGCGTGTTGTGAGTGTTGCTTTGACCCCAGCACCTGCAGAGTATTTTGTGTTTAAAAAAATTCATGCTGTGCCTTTTCTTAAATTTCTGCAACCAGCCTGCTGAATATTCACAATAACCTTCAATCTTCAGTTCGTCATAATAGATCTCCGCTTGTTTCATGATCAGCATACTGTTAAGCGGCATATGTTCCTCTGACAATGATGAATCCACTCTTTCAATACTCGATCGAGATCTTCAATTTTTGCTTTATGAGGTGTGATTCTATTTTTCATTAACTTCTGGTCATCACATCTGGGAGGTCATGACCTCTGTGGTACGCAGAGACCTGGGAACCTTCAGAGCCTTGTGGAATTTTCCATTTGTGACACCATGTCGTCTACTACTACTACGTCGACTCAGGACTAGGGGGCTGGCGTCGGGCATGATGACAGACTCTCCACTTCTCCCTCTCCCTCATCAGTGTGTTCAGTTCATCTACATTAGCCATGCCACTGTCTTCTTGGAGCATGTTGACCATAGTCTTGGGAGGGCGCCCAGGGTTCATCCTCCCATGCTTGGGCTCCCATATGATGACTAGGCTGGCAGGTAGCTCAGGGTGACGTAGACAATGCCCCGCTAGTTGCAGTCTTCTCGCCTCGATTTCAGTGGTGAGCATCGGTGGGTCGTCATAGAGCTCGATGTTCATCATGTGCTGTTGCCAACTCACGTCAAGAGCCATTCGGAGCATTCGTGTGTAGCAACCATCTAGAGACTTTCGCATTGTCTTGGTGAGTGTCCACGTCTCGCATCCGTATGTGAGAATGGACTCTATGACTGCTATGAAAATCCTCTTTTTAAGCCCTCTGGTCAGGTTCGACTTCCAGATTTCCTTCATGTCGTTCATAGCTCTGCATGCCAGCATCTTCCATATCTTTACACCACATCCGTGCACAAAAATTTTTTTGGGATTTCAGAGGGTTTCAGTTTTTGGATTTTTGGATAAGGGGTTCTCAACCTGTATTTTGTTCAAATTCAGTAAGTCACACTCCATTCAGTTTATTCCTTATGTCAGTCAGTGCCCATGGAACCTGTACCCCAGAGAATGTCTGTTTTTGTGAAACCATACCCCAATGAGAGTTCACAGAAGGGCCAGCAGAGTATATAGTGTACAACTCACCAGAATGTAATCAGGGGAGGTTGTGTTCACACTATTGTCAAATTTCAGGTGCAGGACTCTGATTATGATTCGATCTATTGGAGATACGTTGATAAAGGTACGACAGGCTTGACCCTCCTTGTAGGACTGCATGGGGTTGACTATAATACCCCAGGGTCCGTACAGCTGGACGTCACATTCTGCAAAATGGAAACAATCGCTGGCGTGAATTTAGGTTAATGCTGACACCCCATGTATCTGCACAGACACGTTATATACAGTGAAGCAATGATACCTTGAGTGGTTACACATATTAGTATGTATCTCAATCTTATTCCTCTTTGGTCTATACCTCTTCATAACCATAGTGACCAAATATCTATTGTTCTCATAATGTTTCATGTGGAGTTCCTGGTTGTTTTATGATTTCACCTATGAGTGGCCTGGGTCTAATTTAAGATAATGCCTCTTCTCACTGGGAGGTGGGGTGGAGATACGTCTCTACCAAAGGAGGTGTAAGGCACTCCTTCGCTCTGCTAGCCTATAGGTCACCCTCGGGCAAGGTGTAGCACCTGCTAAACCCCCCAGTTGGGGTCATGAGAAGCCTTGCAGGCAGCTGCTGGATGGTTGTATGAGCAGCTAGTTCATCCCAGAAGTCCTGGTTCAGCGACCACTGATGCCAGGCAGACCATCTCTGAAGAGTATTGATAATGGCTGGGGTTACCCGTCTTGTAAAGACACTGGCCAGAAGAAGACAATGGCAAGCCACTCCTGTAAAATTTGTGAAGAACAATCATGGTCATAGACCATGATCACTCACATCAGACAACATGGCACATAATGATGATGCTCTTCTCACACCGAGGGACAAAGGTTCTGTCTACTGCATTAAATTCCTTTATCATCTGAAATACCATAATCTGATCAACTCCAAGCTTTCTTCATTCCAAGTGGGTTCTCAACAGGACTCAGCATCTCGGAGATGCACAGGTTGGCAGGTTTACTGGGCACTGGGCACTGCTGCTAGTGTACAAGTGACTGGTGGAACCTGGGGAGAAACAATGTGAATGGGGAAATAAAATGCAGTGATTATTGTAGGAGGAGTGTGAATGGGTGGATGACAGTTGGTGCAGACTTGGTTTCTGTGCTGTTTCTATGACACTATGAATTCTGTACAATGGGGGCATCACTTCCAGTTTTATGTTCTTGCCTTCCCTCTGAAGGTGAAGCCAACATTCCAAATGGCCTATTCTTGAGATTTTAATTATTCTTCTTCTTGGTCTTCTGAAATCTAATTAACCTGCTCCCATTCAAGTTTTTCCATTATTTATAAAATACTCTGATCCCTCTCGCTGGCCATTAGTTGACCACTTTACACTTGCTCACACTGATCTCCATTATATACATATTAATATACATTTATTATACACACCTCATGTTATGTCTTGGTAGTCCCCAACCTAATGACATCAACATCAATTTCTTTAACTTCAGGTAACCACACCTTTCTGTCCCCTTTTGTTTTCCCTATTCTCCTGGTCCCTTCCCCCCCCCTACACTCAGCCTGTTAATCACTCACACCTTCTCCCTTGTGTTCCCTGTCTCCTTCCTTTCATTCCAGTGTCTACTGTTCTCTCCTATCATATTACATTTTGTTTAGTCCTTTGCCTCTTCTACCTATCATCTCCCAGTAACTCACATCATTTCCACTCTCCCTATCTTTCTTCCCCCCCCACCACCTGGATTCACCTGTCACCTGCCCCCTCATACTCCACCCCAGCACCACCCTTGTGCCTTCTCTGCCCAGTCCCAATGAAACGTCAGCTCTGCCTGAAACATCAGCTGTCCATTTCTCTCCGTGGATGATGCCTGGCCTGATGTATTCCTTGGCGTTTTGTGTGTTAGTCTCTAGTTTCCATTGGCCCTTAGAGGCAGTTTATTAGTAAACTCCCTGCCTGTCTCAGCTCCTTACCCAGATGCACATTTTGTCCCCTCAGGGAAGTCCCTTTGGAAGATATAACTTCCCGAGTGGTCTTGACAGGGGTGGGTTCAGAGAAGATGTTTCCATTTGTGGGAGAACCTAGAGACTAGGGGTCACCTAATTAAGGTGGAGGTGAGGAGATTTGCTTTCTGAGTGTCAGGAGTCTTTGGAACTTCCTTCCTCAAGTAGCTGTGGAAGCATAATCCTTGAATATTTTAAGGTAAAGGTAAACAGAATGTTGATTACAAGCATCTGAAAGGTTGAAGGGTTAAGCATGAGATGAGGTGACAGTCAGATCAACCACAATATTACTGAATGTTGAAGCAGGCTTGAGGGACTGAGTGGCCTCCCTAGTGCTAATTTATATTTCATATGCCTTGACCTTCTGCCTTGATGTGTCTGATCACAGCCAGAGTGGTAAAATTTGCCCCCATATTTGTCCACACGACTTTCAGCAATAAATTAAACACCTTGGAATACCATGGTATTTGTTGGTGTATCTGGAATATCACAATCTCCTATGTTGCCTTTTAATTCTTTTGTAGTGTTGCCTTTCTCAGAATCATTGCAAAGCAGACGGGTTGGTCCATCATATCTTTACTAAATGGTACAGCCATCAGATTAGTCCCATAGACCCGTTCCTTCTCCAGAGCCCTGTGAACCATTCCTCCTTCTCCAAGTCTCTGTTAAATGCTTCCTTTCAACCTGCTACCATTGCCCTTGATTCCAGACAACAACTTGCTACATAAACATTATTTTCTTCATATTTTCCTATCTTTTACTCCTTTTTAATTGCTGACCCTTTTTTTTAAAATTTAGAGATACAGCAGCAAAACAGACCCCACCGGTATTATGAGCTGCACCTCCTACTTAACACAGGTCAAATCACGGGCCAATTTACAATTACCGACTGACCTACCGGTCAGTTATAAACTACTAACCAGTATGTCGTTGGACTATGGGAAGAAACCAGAGCACTTGGAGGAAACCCACACGGCTCATGAGGAGAAAGTGCAAACTCCTTAGAGACGACACTGGAATTGAACTCTGACCTCTGTTGCCCCAAGTTGTAAGAGTGCCACACTAACCACTCTGCTACCATGGTGTTCTTCCACCAATAGAAGTAGTTTCTCCTTAACTACTTTATCAAAATGCTTCTTAACTTTGTAGACCTGTGTTAATTAACTTTTGTTTTGCTCTAAAGTGAACAAGCCCACCTCGCCTCATGACCACCTGATGTTTCACTGATGTTGGTCAGGCCACCAAGTTGTACGCAGGGCCTCTAACAATAATACATTGTGAATTTCTAAGTTACTCTGAGAGAGCATAGGCTTAACATCTTCTCTGAAAGCAGCAGCTACAGTAGAACAGTTCTCCCTCAAATTGCACTGGTGGTGTTAAGCTCCAGTTTGGCTTCCACTTTGGAGTTGTATTCAAGCCCGTTGCCCCAGGCTGTTCCTTGGGCCGGACACGCAACCAGAGACATACCTCTGTGGTACTGTCGCGATGAGAGGCTGCTGGAGAACTGGAGGACAGCTCCAAGACCCTTAGTGCTGCTCCACTGCCTGACCGTCAGCGTGTTGGTGACAGATGTGAGTGTAAACCCTTTCAGTGGGGAGCAGGTCTTCCAGAACAGTCGTCGCCCACAAAATGACAACGCGTCCCCTGGTGGAAGAGTAAAGACATCTGAAAGATCCACATTTCTGCATTTAAAATTGAGTCAAAATTTCAATTTGTGTAGTTTCCGTGGCAATTGTTCCCCTATCCCTGACATTGCTGCACCCCCTCATCCGTCAACCCCAACATGCTGCCCATTTAATCAGCAACCTTCAGAAGCTACATTTCAGCACTACGGACAGCGACACTAGTCTCTTACGCCTGCTGCAGTTCAGTGAGCTGGACAGAACACGAATCGTGATGACCTCATCCAGCAGACGTCCAATGCTAAACGTGCATTCCTTCACCTGCAGGTTGGTCAGGTTCAACAACCCTGATTTGCTCAGAACCAGTTTCCCACAGACACCTGGAACAAAACAGCACACAGTCAGTGTAAGTGCACATCTCGTGGTCTGGGTAGGGAAGTGTGGTAGCCAACAGCCAGTCCAGCCTTCAAATCAATCCCATTTTGCTGTGATGGATGTTTCTGGTCTCTGAAGGAGCCCAACACTGACTGTTTCAGATCTATCCTAGACCCAGCACATAAGTGCAATTGCAAAGAAAGCCCAACAGTGACTCTACTTCCTTGGGAGTTTGCAGAGATTTGGCATGACATCTATAGTGGAGTGGAGAATCTATTGATTGTCTGCGTCACGGCCTGGTATGGAAACACCAATGCCTTTGAATGGAAGATTCTACATAAGGCAGTGGATTGAGCCCACCACATCACAGGTAAAGCCCTCTCAACCATTCAGCGTATCTACATGAAACATTGCCATAGAAAAATAGTGTCCACCATCAGAGATCGTCACCACCCAGGAGATGCTCCCTTCTCACCGCTGCCATCAGGTAGAAGGCACAGGAGCCTCAGGACTCGCACCACCACGTTCAAGAACAGTTACTGCGCCTCAACTGTCAGGCTCTTGACCAAAAGCGATAACTACAGCCACTTTACCATCTATTGTCATGTCCCCACAACCAATGATCTCTCTTTAACTTCTCTTTATCTTGTCATTTCTCGTTATTTATTGCTATTTATTTATATTTGCAATTGCACGGTTTGCTGTCTCCTGCACTCTAGTTGATCTTTCATTGATCCTGGTATAGTTACTATTCTACAGATTTGCTGAATTTGCCTGCAGAAATTGAATCTCAGGATTGTATATGGTGACATATACTTACTTTGATAATAAAATTTACTTTGAACTTTTGAACTTTTTCAGTTTGTCTTGGCACTCTGATCAGAGTACTTAACTATCCTGAATTAAGCTCCCAGTGGTAACTAATTGAATCACCAATTTCTATGTTTACATTCACACCTTACTGTATTTGCACTACATTAACAAATAATCTTTGGGACTCAGTAATCTGGTTTGTATGGATCTTCCCAGGAGAGCAATGTAAAGGAAGTCTTATTTGATTACCATCCCAAGCTTTAAGTGCTGGTCTCTGGATTAGCCAAGTGCTGGTAATATGTAGTTCTTCTCTCTGTACCTTCATTTCTTGAGCCTTTAGCCAGTGCAGTTGTGTTGGTTCTGGACTCCTGTGGTGTCACTGTAGCTATAAGGCCGGCAGAGGCAGTCCCCATGGGAGCCCGTGTCAGAGCTACAGTCTGGACTGTTGACTGGGTCGAGCAGAGTCCCACTTCGCAGGGCTCCTCGGTAGCAGGTCTCGTCAGCTCATCACAGAAGGCGTCAAGCACAACCTCGTTTGAGTCCAGATTGACACAGAGCAACTGCCTGCTTCGGACACCATGTCCACAGGAAACCGAACACTGGAAACAGAAGAACAATAACTACTATCTCAATCCCAACACCCACCATCTCCCATCAAATGATCCTTCCCCTCTCAAACTCAGCCACCTCTCAATCCCAGCCACTCAAATCCTTCCCTGCAGCTCCACCTTCCCGCCATCTTCCCCAGCTTCCCCAGATCATCCTCTTCCCAACCACGCCTTCTCAATTCTACCGGTCTACATGCTATGTGTATCAGAATCCGAACCGGGATTGTTATCACCGACATACTGAACGTCCTGAAATTTGTTGTCCTGAGTCAGCAGTACAGTGCAATACATTAAAAATATCACCTCGTTACAATGAGAAATATATTCCAAAAAATTGTGGAAAAAGAAACAAAGTAGAATAGATTAGATTACATTAGATTATGAGAACACTCAGTCCTCTTTTATTGTCATTTAGAAATGCATACATGCATTAAGAAGTGATACAATGTTTCTCCAGAGTGATATCACAGAAAACAGGACAGACCAAAGATTAACACTGACAGAACCACATAATTATAACATATAGTTACAGCAGTGTAAAGCAATACCATAATTTGAAGAACAAACCATGGGCACAGTAAAAAAAGTCTCAAAGTCCCCAAGTCGATCGATTCCCGAGTCCCCGATAGCAGGCGGCAAAAGGGAGAAACCCCCTGCCATAAACCTCTAGACACCATCAACTTGCCGATGCCTTGGAAGCAGCCAACCACAGCCAACACTGAGTCCATCCGTCCGAAAACTTCGAGCCTCCGACCAGCCCCTCCGATACAGCCTCCCGAGCGCCATCCTCTGCCGAGCGCCTTTGACCTCGCCCCGGCCGCTGAACAAGCAAAGTCGAGGATTTCGGGGCCGTCTGCTCTGGAGATTCATGTTACCACACAGTAGCAGCGGCAGCAAAGCGGGCATTTCAGAAGTTTTCCAGATGTTCCTCCGTACTCTCGCGTCGGTCTCCATCAAATCAGAATTGTGCCTGCTCCCCTACTTGACAGATTACAGCTATCATTCACCGGAGAGGCCGCGCGCGGTACTGTTGTGCCGCCATCTTCTCCTCCTAGTGAGGTGGTCTTCATGTATACTTCAGAAATCTGACAGCAAAGGGGAAGAAGCAGTCCCTAAAATGTTGAGTGTGTGTCTACAGGCTCCAATATGTCCTTCCTGGTGGCTGTAATGAGAAGAGGGCATGGTGTGGATGGTGAGGACCCTTCAAGATGGATGCTGCCTTTTGAAAATGTCCTCAGTGATGCACCCTTCAAATCTTCCTATTTATTATTTCGATGTACCAAACCCCAGTTACCCATTACTCCCTCATTCCATTAACCTGCCTTCTCATCATATCCTTCCCTGCTAAACGCAGGTCAGTGAGGCCTCCGTCAGTCAGGGCAGACCACGGATGCTGCTTCCTAGCTGCCTACATGATACGCAAGCCCGGCCAGTACAATATGGAGAGCGAGCTGTTGCCCATGTAGCAGGCTCCCCCTCTCCACGCATCTGATGAACCCAAAGGAATGGCAGAGACCGATACAGTTTGGTACCGGCAGCGTTGCAGGGGTTTCCAGTCAGCACTGAACTCAATGTGGGACTGCCTTAGGGGCTCCAGCTCCGGATTTTTCCCTCGGGGTTTCCTCCCGAAGCCTTCCTCATGAGTGGGTATAGCCTTAAAGTAGCAGAGGTTTGAGATCAGAGTTTTCCTTCTCCGAGATGTGCTGTTAACCACGGCTTATGAGACCCTTCTGCCCGAAGCAACTGGTTTTAAGGCACCAATAACGCACCTTTGCCCCTTCTGTCAGCAGAAATGGCTCCGGCAGGCTTAGTAGCTAAGCCACACGTGAAGGCCAAGAGCTGGACTTGGTTGTCAGAGGGTATTTGAGACGCACGCCGTTGGAAGCATTTAATAGGTGGTTCGAGCTTGTCCCCACTACCACCCGCAACTATAACAACCTTAACAAGATAGTTCAAAAAGATGCTAAATATTATATACATGTAACATCTGTTGTGGGAAAATTACTACATTCTATGTTATAAGGAACAGTGTGGCATAGTATACAGAGAATCTGGAGCTGATCAGAGTGTTTACAGAAATTGCAGGTCATGTTGAATCATGCAGAATCAGGCTCTTCGGCCCTCCATGTCCATACTGACCATCAAGCACCCAATTATACCATCGTATACAACTCCCATCTTGTTCTCCCAACACTCACATCAACTCTCCCAGACACCCTAGGAACAACTTACGGCAACCAATTAACTTAGCGAGCAGCATATCCTTGGGATAGGGGAGGGAAAGTGGGGCATTTGAAAGAATTCCCCGTGAGCACAGGGAGGACATGAAATCTCAATTCAGCCAGCACTGGAGATCAGAATTAAACCCAGTTTGCTGGCGCTGTCTGACAGCAACTCTGACAGCCACTGATTTAATTACCGGAAAAAAGTAACTCAATTAGTAGAAGGAAAATGTCACTGACCATCACTTATGTGGACTTCCTGACACCATTCAATAAAATTCCAATAAATAAAGTTATAGATTATGGGAGTAGTCAAACAATCCATATGTGGTTCACTCCAAGGATATACCCTATGACCTCAGGTATTCATTACGTTTTAATTATAATAATTAAGTTATGATAATTAGTTCCTGGGCACCTAGAATAACCTCTTGTGTTCCCATGCCCAGGCAGTGCCACTAACCTCAGACCAGTTTTGGGGATTCCAACCAAATGGGCAGCTGACAACACATGGGACACGTGACAGAGGCTCCTCCAGCCCTGAGCAACGGGATCTGTTCACTTCCATGTCTGTCCCATTGTGAAGCTGGACACAGGTCACCTTCCTCTCAGCCACACCGGTCCCACAAAGTACCGAGCACCGTCCTGGCTCTGAAACCTGCCACCTGAACATGAGAAGCGTAAATTAAGCCGGCGTCCCAAATCCATCCGGTCTTCCTCCTCTCACCAATGACTCTCACAGCGACATAATGTTACTGTCTGGGCCAGTGTTCTCCTAACTCTTTTTACCTTTTTATCACAAACAAGAGAAAATCTGCAATGCGGGAAATCCAAGAAACACACATAAAATGCTGGAGGAACTCAGCAGGCCAGGCAGGATCTATGGAAAAGAGTAACCAGTCGATGTTTTGGGCAGAGACCCTTCCTCAGGACGAATGAAGAATCTGATGAAGAGTCTCAACCTGGAACTTTGACTGTACTCCATTCCATAGATGCTGCCTGGCCTGCTGAGTTCCTCCAGCATTTTGTATGTGGTACCTATTTATCCCTCTGATTCACAGAGTAACCTTAGAGTTCTGCTCGAATATTCTCCATCTCTTTAAGGGTCAAATCAAATCAGCCTTGTAACACTGAGTATCGCTGTCAAGAATCCTTTTAAATAGGGAGCTTCAGCATCAGGGAGACGTTTGCAAGTTGCTAATGTTACATGTTCAAGGAGATGTGTTTTTTTTGTGAGAATGCTGTAATGGTCTTTTGGAGGTCACCTGATGTGATTTTCCTGCCAATGTGAGGTCACGTGATGACATGTGCCCCATGGGTATATAAAGGGAAGACCCAGATGACGCAGTTAGTTTTTAGTTTGTAGATTTCCAGGTAGAACGTGCTGTGTCTCTGTTTCTGTTGCGTTTGTTTTTGTGACGCAGTTTCATTTTTAAAACGGAGTGTTGCATTCTATTGCAAGATACAATATTATTGGACTGGAAATTTTTGGCTAGATGTGCTGATTTACTCAATTCCAGCAGTAGAAGGGAGAGTGAAGACTTTATCGAAGTACAGGACCCGAAGGATTGAGATCAGTCGGCATAGTTTGGCAGTTTAACAAAGGATCAACCTTGTTGAGTCTTTGTTGAAGGAGTAGCGACCTGCATCAAGATAACTCTTGCCAAAAAGAGCAAAGAGTTCATGCAAAGGTTTGCTCTCTGTCTAAAAGAATTTAAGGTCAGTTGTTTTAAACTGTTTATTTACTGCATCATGAATCCTTTGGATAGAACCAGCAGGAAAGTCGCATCTATGAAGAAATCCTTCTCCAGAGAAGTCTCCCAATTGAACGTATAAATCTGTTGGACTTTCGAATTTACCATTTTAAGAACTATATCTGACTTTATAGCTTTAAGAATTGTTTTTGCAGTTAACGCTTTATGAACCAGTGCCGAGTGACGATTTGTTGAACGGCTGCATAACAGTTAACTTCCGGTTAAAGTTTTTGTTTGTTTTTTTCCTTATCGTTTATCAGTGTTTAGTAAATGTTTGGTTGTTTTTATATAACCTGTCTCAATTGATATTCATTGTTGCCAGTTACCTAACACTAAGTTTTCAGATTCTGTTGTGCCCTGCAAGAGCTGCTGCCTGTTGAATCCTTTACCCAATGAGATTCAGTCTCCATTCGTGCTGGAACTATATAAAACGTTGGTATGGAAATATTTATAGCCTCACTGCAGGAAGGGTGTGGCAGCTTTGGGGAACACAGAGAAGAGGTTCAGTGAGATGTTGAGTGTGTTAATTATAGGGAAAGGTTGAACAAACTTGGAACGTAGGAGACTGAGGAAAAATCTGATACAAGTGTTTAAAATGATGAGGGGTATCGATAGGGTGGATAGACAGAATCTTTGTTCCAGGCTGGAAATGTCAAATACTAGAGGGCAAAGGCTTCAGGTGAGGGGGGGAAAGCTTAAAGGAGATTTGATTTTACACAGAGTGAAATATGCTGCTAGAAGAGAGAGTAAAAGCAGACATTTAACATAGAAACATAGAAATCTACAGCACATTACAGGCCCTTCAATATTGTGCCAACCATGTAACCTACTCTAGAAACTGCCTAGAATTTCCCTACCACATAGCCCTCTGTTTTTCTAAGCTCCATGTACCTATCTAAGAGTCTTTCAAAAGTCCCTAGTGTATCCAAGACCCTATTGTATTCAAGAGGCATTTAGACAGACATACGTACAGGCAGGGAGTAGAGGGATATGGACCATGTGCAGGCAAATAGAATTGGTTTAGATTGGCCTCATGGTTGGCAGAGACTTGATATGCTTAGGGCTGTTCTATGAACAAAACTTGCTGAGAACCAGTGCCTTCAAAGAGGCAAGGAACAGTGAAAAAAGCTCACAGACCTTGGAGGGCAAGGATGGAGATTGCAAATTTCTAAGTCCTCAGGTCGGCTCAAATGAAGACATTCTTTATCCGATGTCAGCTCCTCACGGTCAGGTAATACCTTCGTACAGTACAGCAGCCTTTGCCTCACCCCTCCTCCGCACGGCATGCTGCAAGATTCGGACTTGTACCGCCACCTTCGGCAAAGATTAGGGAGAAAGAAGCTTCTTATTGTGATCGGATGGTTGTCAGCACAAGCCAGTAAACAAACTCACACAGAGAGAAGGTTAGCGAATATCCAGGGAGCAGATTGCTGAATGGACACATAACAGAAACCTAACAAAAAGGGTCACTGTCATAGATACAGTTCAAATGAAAGGATATCATCTGTTGTCTGCATAAAAGAATTGATTGGTGCTGAACCATCCTGGGGTGACCCAAGAATGTGAGGAAGCGCAGAAGGAATGTAAGCCCCTTTATGTACTCAAAAGAATAAAGTCCTTGAAATTTATCGCATAGTGGTGGTGGAATCATAGATAAGGATTGTGATGATGAGCCACGGTGTTAGGACATGAAAGTCAAAGCCAGAGATTGGTTGGAAAGGTGGTGTTGGTGGGGTTGAATGTTAGGTAAGATGCATAGTTTCTGGACTGGCCTTGAGGTAGATGTGTTTGGCGTTCAGGCTGGAGAAGAGGAATTTGGTATTGTGGAAGTGAATATTGTGCATTGGAGATGTGCCGTGAGATGTTGGGTTGCTGACTTGGAGAAAGTTGGTGTTGGATTGGAAAGATGTGTGGGTTGAGGAAGATTTGGTGATGGGCTGGGGAAGTCAGATGTTGAAGAAGAAGTCAGATACTGAAGGGATGGTTTTTAATTGGGCATCCTGAGCCATGACGTTCATCTATGATGAGTTGTACAATCCAATAACAAGCAAACAAAGCACACAGTTTTTTATCCGTGGATGGAGGTAGTTACCTTACAGGACAGGGATCAGAATTGCATATCTCTATGGAAGCTGGCCTTGAAGTGTTAGCACATTCCAAGGGAGGTACCCTCTGATATAAATGCCTTTCTTTCTTTACGCAGTACACCTCCCTCTCACGTACTCCACCTCCACAGCTCACATTACACGGGCCATACTCGTGGACTTCCCACCTTTAAGAAAATAAATGACAATAATTCCATATTAATGTCAAAGCCTCGGGGTGAAGGGGAATGAAACTGAGACAGGGTGTCTGGTCTAATATACATTCGTCCTTGTCAAATTCACATGCATCCAGGTTGGAAGTGTAAATTTTTAAAAATGTATTTCGTGGGTTGTGGATGTAGTTGACAAGACCACCATTTATTGCCCATTCTCTATGATCGCTGAAGGAAAACTGAGAGTTTTGCTGCATCACGTCAGATGGCTGTTAAGGGTCAAACATATCGATAAGGGACTGTGGATAACCAGTCCAGACTGAGAGGGGACAGCAAGTTTATTGCTCTAAAGAATTTATAAAAAACACTGATGGGTTTTTATGGCTGTTTGACACTTTCAATGTCAATTTTTACCAATCTCATTTACCTTCTGGGTGGGTTTGGCAGGAGAGCTGAGGAAGAGCTTTATTCTGTATTTAACCTGTGGTGTTTCTGAGCTGGGAACATTTGATAAGGCAGTGAAGCGTATAAAATAGGAGAACAGGTTAGCCCTTTGACACTTGAGTTGGCTCCATCAGTCAATGTGATCATGACTGATCCTTTATTTCAATGTTATTATCCCGCTCCCTCCCCTTTGCCCCTTGGTATCTTCTGTGCCTAGAAATCCATCTCCTTCCCTCTTAAATATATTCAGCAACTTGGCCTCCACTGCCTTCTGTGAAAGAGAAATCCACAAGTGCACCACCTCAGTGTGACAACACTCTTTAATCACTTCAACTATAAATGTTTTACCCTATATACAGTCTGAGTTTATGCCTTCGGGTTCTAAAATCTCCCAGTCTGAGCAATCACCCCTCTCGCATCTGGTCTGACTAACCCTGTTAGTATTTTGTATGTTCCAATGCGATGTCTCTCTCATCCTTCTGAACTCTAGTGAACACAAGCCTAGATGAATCTTCCTTGTACTACGGTTATAACATTTGATGAATCAGGCTCGTGAAACTTCTCTGCGCTCCCTCCATGGCAAGCATATCCGTCCTTAGGTAAGGAGACCAAAACTTCGCACAATATTTTTGGTATAGTCCCAGCATGACCTTGTTTACTAGTGGAGAGACTTAGTCAAGGGATCTTTATTCTGCATCTAACTCGTGGTGCATATTCCCTCCGACTGTCTGATGCTGGTGCAGAAATTTAAAGACCCTGGTTTCGATGGAGAGCAGATTTTTAGCCATACTTCCCGGTGATGTTTCAGAGCTGATTAAAAAGCTCGGAACTTTATCAGAGTAATGATATCAATTGATGATGTTGAACTGACTTACCAAGGGGGGCATGGCTTACTGGTGCATGGCATATAGTGCATCTGAGGTTGGAAGTTCTGATCGCAGTACTCTTGCCGTGACTCCTCCCTCGTCTCAGCGCTCACGCACACGTACCTGATCCCTGATGTTCCTGTTTGGACCAACAACAATAGTTCACATAGCTCTGACCTTCTGCAAAAGCATGCTGATATTGAGAGTTTGCAAATACACTGTGGGCTGAATGGCCTTTTCTGTACGGGACTATTCACTTTGGGCTTGGGAGAAGACGGCACACATGCCTCTTTTGTCTTGAGACGGATGAAAATGAGCCTCATCAGCCTCAGAAATATCTCCAAGAAAGACTAATGGAGAAGGACAAGAACAAAGAGATCATTCAGGCTCTCGAGTCTATTCCATCCATAGGTTAAGTATGGCTGCTATGTATGTTAACTCCATCTGGCTGTCATGTTCTACAAAATCTTTTATACAAGCGCCAGTGGGAGGAAAGAAACTATCGACTGCCTATGCTGCTCGACACACTGAGTTCTTCCAACAGATTGCCTGATGCTCCAGATTCCAGCATTTACAATCTCTTGTCTCTTATTTTGGGGGATATCTGAAATTGACAGGTCCCTGTCGAACTGTGCCCCAGTTCCTTCAAAAGAGAAGCACGTGTGCGTGGGGCATTGGGCTGCCTATGTGTTATAGCTATTGTGGACAAGTATGGGATTCTGCTGGACAGTGCAACAACAGTTCAGTCTCGGCACCTCTCCAACCTCAACAAACATGTGTGGTGTTTATCAAGCAGTGGTAAATCAAGGCAACTGTGTTGTCTAGAAGATGTATCACCACTCATCTGAGAGGCTTCTTCAGTTCTGATCCATGGTGGGTAGTTTTCTGGCTTGTAAACTCTGTGAGTTGTTTAAAGGTATAGCCAGCAATCACATGAGGGCCATTAAGAATGGTAGATGTAATGACAGGGTTATCAGTCTTATCTTTGCCTGAATGGAGGCGGGATCTGTTGCAGAGATGCCCGGGTAGAGATGTTAGGAATACATTGTAAGTAGCTGATCGGTGGTGTTGTACCCCACTCCCTCTGTTCAGGGATGCGTTTTCCAGTTTGACAAGGATGCAAAGATTAAACTAATGACCCTCTCATTACCTCTACGGCTCCTAACGACCCTCATGTGATTGCTGTACCTTTCAACAACTCACAGAGTTTATAAGCCGGAAAAGTACCCACTGGGGACCAGAAATGAAGAAGCCTCTCAGATGAGTGGTGAAACATCTCCTAGACAACACAGCAAGTCCAGTTGCCTTGATTTACTACTGCTTGATAAACAATGACCTGGATGACTGAGAACTTTCATATGGTGTTTAAACACCATGAGCATCACATAAAACGTCATTGTATTCTTACCTTCACCACAGCTAACGGAACATGATCCCATTATGGGAACCCAGAGATAAGTGCTTCCCTCAGTTGGCATGTTTAACAAGGCTGTGACTTTCATGATATTTTTGACCTCCTTCCTCAGTTGCTTGGATCCCTGAAATAGAAACAGTATGTTCAGAGGAACGTCACCTTATTCCACAGAGTGATGCACTGTAGGAGATCACTTGGCTCAACGTGACTGTGTCAGTTCTTTGAAACTACTTTGCAATTAGTCCCATGTCCTCTGCTTTTTTCCCTATGGTTCTGTTACATTATCCTTCATGTAGCTTACACCTTAAAGAATGATAATTCTGAAATGTCACTAGGTATCGCATTCCAGATGATAAAAGCTTTCACAAAATATTTTTTGCTCTTCTTCCCTCTATTTTCCTCTTACAGTAAATCTGGCTTCTAATTCCCGGGAGGGGGGACAAGATGGCGGCGCGACGACAGCGCGCGCGGCCACTTCGGTGATGATGTCTGTTATCTGTCAAGTAGGGGACCGTGCACAATCCTGATTTGATGGAGACAGACGTGAGAGCACAGCGGAACATCTGGAAAATTTCTGAAATGCCTGGCTTCGCTGCCGCTGCTACTGTGTGGTAACCGGAATCTCCGGAGCTGAAGGCCTCGAAATCCTCGGCTTTGCATGTTTCAGCAGCCGGGGAGAGGTCGAAGGCGCTTGGCAGAGGATGGCGCTCGGGAGGCTGTATCGGAGAGGCTGGTCGGAAGCTCGGAGTTTTCGGACGGATGGACTCAGGGTCGGCTGGGTTCGGCTGCTTCCAAGGTATCGGCAAGTTGACGGTGCCTGGAGGTTTATGGCAGGGGGTTTCTCCCTTTTGCCGCTGCTATCGGGGACTCGGGAGTCGATCAACTCGGGACCTTGAGACTTTTTTTTACTGTGCTTATGGTCTGTTCTTCATCAAATTATGGTATTGCTTTGCACTGCTGCAACTATATGTTATAATTATGTGGTTCTGTTAGTATTAGTCTTTGGTCTGTCTTGTTTTCTGTGATATCACTCTGGAGAAACATTGTATCATTTCTTAATGCATGTATGCATTTCTAAATGACAATAAAAGAGGACTGAGTATTCTCATAATCTAATTCTCAAGCCAATGATTACACTTTCACTCTAATTTTGAACACCATTACAAGTCACAAACAAGAGAAAATCTGCAGATGCTTCGAATGGTAGCAACACACACAAAATGCTGGAGGAACTCAGCCGGCCAGGCAGCATCTATGGAAAAGAGTGCAGTTGATGCTTTGGGCGAAGACTCTTCCCGAAACGTGGACTGTACTCTTTTCCATAGATGCTGCTTGGCCTGCTGAGTTCTTCCAGCACTTTGTGTGTGTTGCTACCATCCGAAGTCACTCAAGTTTTCTGCTCTACAAGGAAAGATCTCAGCTTCTATGGTCTCTCCGCATAATTATAACCCCCTCTTTCTAGTAAATGTCCCCTGCATCCTCATCTTTGTCTGACACCCTCCCTGATACCCAGAACTGAATTCTACTTGGAACGTAGGCAGTGATGGGAGCATACTACCACCTGAGCCTACTCTACCCTTGAGTATTATTGTGAAAATTCAGTATCAATTCCACTTTCTGCCCTTCACCTATATCCTTTGATAACTTTGAGTCCAAAAATCTATCACTTGGTTTTGAATATAGTCAACTGAGAACTCTAAGTCCTGTGCTGTAAAGGATCTTAAAGTTTCACTGTCCCCATAGGTACAAAAATTAAGATCCTTGAGGCCATAAATAATCCATGAGTCTGGACTCTGAGTTTTTTAGACTTCATAGCAAGGGGAAAGAGTTTGTTGATTCATAAAAGTTTCACTTAACTTCTTACACTGCAAGTTCCTGCTAATGTGCAAGGATTCCATGTGCCTTCTCAACCTATCCTGGCACCTTCAAAAAGTTGTACAAATACATTATTAAAAGAGTTATTTTCCCTGTATTCCCTGTGTTACACTATTTAGTTTGCATCATGTCTCCCCACTCACCTCTCCTAATTCTTCCTGCCAAAATACATGAGTTATCACATCCCCAAAGCAACTCAAAATGCTTTGTGGACATTGGGTGATTTAAATGTCAGCTATTGAAACTCAGGAATATCCTACTAAAACGGGGGTTCCCAAACTGGGGTCCACAGACACTTCAGTTAACGGTAGGGGTCAATGGAATACAGAGGTTTGGGAACTCCTGCACTAAAAGGACTGAGTCAAACTAGAACATCTGAGAAACTCACTGCAGAAAT
This sequence comes from Mobula birostris, assembly GCF_030028105.1. Taxonomy (NCBI): domain Eukaryota; kingdom Metazoa; phylum Chordata; class Chondrichthyes; order Myliobatiformes; family Myliobatidae; genus Mobula; species Mobula birostris. The sequence continues at coordinate 27,160,887 of NC_092391.1, read as the reverse complement.
GTTGACTGTTAGGCCAATCATTTCCCTACTGGCTCATCAAGCTTCGAGTTTCTCGGGCCCACTGAGCCATGCTGACGATTAAGGGCCCGTTTTCATTATTCCTACATTGATCCCATCTTTTTCTCCACACTTCCCCAGATTCAACCCATCACCTACACACTAGGTATAATTAACAGCAACCGATTGACTTAACGCCCCACGCACGTCTGAGGAGGAAAGCAGAGCATCTGGCGGGAATCGTGCAGTCATGTACAAACCACACACCGACAGCGCCGGATGTCAGAATCGAGCCCTGGTCACTGGAGCAGTGAGACACAGCTCATTTATCCACGTCACCCTGCTGCCATAATGCTTATTCCCGCAGCCATCCATTCTACTTGAATCCAATATATTCATTATTTTCCAATGGGGGGGGGGGAACATCGACTCAGACCATGAGACACCTGCGTCGGGCATTTTCATGCCTTACAAGGCGCAGATTGGAAGTCTGTGTGGGGCGCCACTCCTCGCACAGACTAGAGCAATGTGTGATTAAGTGCCTTGCTCAAGGGCACAAACACGCTGCCACAGGTGAGACTCGAACTAGCGACCTTGCGATAACTAGACCAACGCCTTAACCATTTGGCCACGTGCCCAACACGTGCCCTACGTTCCAATACCAGTTCCTATCACTTTCTAAAGAGCGGCAGGGTGGAGATACGTCTCTACCAAAGGAGGTGTAAGGCGCTCCTTCCCTCCGCTAGCCTGCAGGTCACCCTCGAGCAAGGTGTAGCACCTGCTTAACCCCCTGACCAGGCACACGTGAAGCCATGGGAGCAGGTGGTGGATGGTCATATGAGCAGCTGGTACATGTCACAAATTCTGGTTATGCTACTACTGATGCCAGGCGGATGATCTCTGAATAATATTGATAATGGCTGGGGTCACCCATCTTGCAAAGGTACCGCCCAGAAGAAGGCAATGGCAAACCACTTCTGTAGGAAAACTTGCCAAGAACAATCATGGTCAAAGATTATATAACATGACACTAATGAATGAATGAATGAATCACTTTTTAAAATATTTATGGAATCAGCTTCCACTATCTACTTATGGAGAATACCCTGGATACTGACAACTCTCGTTGAAAGAAAATTCATCTCATCCTATTTGGTCCACCTGTAGACAATTTTATGCTTGGTCACTGAACCACACACTGTAGGGAATGACTTTTCATCATTATATACTTTGTCAAAATCTTTAATAATTTTTAGTGACATGACATTAACGTGCAACGTTAACTCTGCTCCCTCTTGCACAGATGTTTCAAGAACAACAGAAAAATTCCAGGCATTTTATGTTTTTGTTTGAATTCCCAACATTGCTGCATCCTGCCTTTAAAAGTTTTCCCCAGATCATCCCTCATTCATGTCCATTTTATGAGGACATTCCCAACTTTTCCAACCTCAGTCATTAACTAAAGACCTTTATTCTTTGCAGATATCTCATCAGGTATAAAATTGAAACCCAACTGGCTTGATGTCAGCTAATCTAAACCCAACCCATCTACGCTTCTTTCCTTCTACCAAAGTACATGACCATAGACCTCCTGACATTGTACTCCAGTGGCCTCCTCTTTGCCAATTCTTCTAATCTGTCTAAGCTCCTCTGCAGACTCCCTGCTTCCTCAACACTACCTGCCCCTCCATCTAACTTTGTATCATCCGCAAACTTGGCCACAAAGCCATCAATTCCGTCATCCAAATCATTGATGTGTAACGTAAAAGGAAGTGGTCCCAACACTGACCCCTGCGGAACATCACTAGTCACCAGCAGCCATCCAGAAAAGGCTGGTTCCTTTATTTCCTTTGCCTCCTGCCAATCAGCTCATGCTTATCCATGCTAGTGTCTTTCCTGTAATACCATGGGCTCTTATCTTGTTAAGTAACCTCATGTATGGCACCTTGTCAAAGGCCTTCTGAAATCCAAGTAAACAACATCCACTGATTCTCCTTTCTCTACCCTGCTTGTTATTTCTTCAAAGAATTCCAACAGATATCTTAGGCACGATTTCCTCTGAAGGAAGCCATGCTGATTTTGGCTGATTTTATCATGTACCTCCAAGTACCTTGAGACCTCACCCTTAACAATTGACTCCAACATCTTCCCAAACCATTGACGTCAGACTAACTGGCCTATAGTTTCCTTTCTTCTGCTTCCCTCCCTTCTTGAAGAGTGAAGTGACATTTGCAATTTTCCAGTCCTCCAGAACCATGCCAAAATCTGGGGATTCTTGGAAGATCTTTACTGATGCTTTTACAACACCTACTTGAACACCTACGCTCTGTCCGCCAGAGAAAGCAGGATCTCCCAGTGGCCACACATTTTAATTCCACATCCCATTCCCATTCTGACATGTCTATCCACGGCCTCCTCTACTGTAAAGATGAAGCCACACTCAGGTTGGAGGAACAACACCTTATATTCCGTCTGGGTAGCCTCCAACCTGATGGCATGAACATCGACTTCTCTAACTTCCGCTAATGCCCCACCTCCCCCTCCTACCCCATCCGTTATTTATCTTTATACACACATTCTTTCTCTCACTCTCCTTTTCCTCCCTCTGTCCCTCTGACTATACCCCTTGCCCATCCTCTGGGTTTCCCCCACCCCGCCCCTTGTCTTTCTCCCTGGGCCTCCTGTCCCATGATCCTCTCGTATCCCCTTTGCCAATCACCTGTCCAGCTCTTGGCTCCATCCCTCCCACTCCTGTCTTCTCCTATCATTTTGGATCTCCCCCTACCCCTCCCACTTTCAAATCTCTTACTAGCTCTTCCTTCAGTTAGTCCTGACGAAGGGTCTCGGCCTGAAACGTCAACTGCACCTCTTCCGAGAGATGCTGCCTGGTCTGCTGCGTTCACCAGCAACTTTGATGTGTGTTGCTTGAATTTCCAGCATCTGCAGAATTCCTGTTGTTTGCGCTTTTACAACCTTTTCAGCCACCTCTTTCCGAACCCTGGGGTGCACACCACCTGGTCCAGATGACTTATCTACCTTCAGACCTTTCAGTTTTCCAAAAAAACATCTTCCTAGTAATAGCAACTGCACTCATTTCTGCCTCCCCGACACGCTTGAATTCCAGCATACTGCTAGTGTCTTCCACAGAGAAGACTGGTGCAAAATACTTATTCATTTCATCCCCCATTACTACCTCTCCAGTGTCACTTTCCAGTGGTCTAATATCTAATCTCACCTCTCTTTAACTTGGAGGGCCTTCATTGCTGCCCTAAATGCCTGTGGCGTAACGGAGAACAATAATAATTACAATAAGGAGTGTTTCTCCAACATATTGGAAAGCAAAATGGTGCAGAAGTTGGATGTCTGAAATAAATACAGGAACTGTTGCAAATACTCAGTAGTCAGGCTCTGACTGTGGAGAGGGAAACAGAATTAATGTTCCATGATCAGAACCAGCCTCTATTCTTTGGCAACATTCTGAAAAATCTCTTTGGTACCTTTGCTTAGGCCTTTACATTTGTTCTGCAGTGAGGTGTGCAGATTTAACTTCACTATTCCTTATGAGATCTAAATGTTCCCTCACAGTCTGTTTGCTTTAAATATTCTGCAGTTAAAGATATAAGCCCAGGAAATTTATGTGTCTCTTTTAGCCAGATTATCAACTTGTCCTGTCAGCTTTAGTGTTTTGTATATATTGTGTTTGCACAAACCATGTACATGCCTCCGTAGGTCCCCGCTCGTACAAGGAGTCTCAGGGGAAGGATGTGCTTACCTCTGACCAGGGTACCTGATCCAGCTTGAAAGGACAGATGCTGATGATGCACAGTGTGGTGTCTGGGGGCTGCATCTCTGCCTGACACAGAGTCTTATTCACCTCGACGTCCGCCCCGTTGATGGACTGGACACAGGTAACTGATCGCTCTGCAACTCCAATTCCACAGGATGCAGAACACATTCCCGACTCAGAGACATTCCACCTGCAAGGATCATAGAAACATAGAAAATAGGTGCAGGAGTAGGCCATTCGGCCCTTTGAGCCTGCACTGCCATTCAGTATGATCATGGCTGATCATCCAACTCAGAACCCTGCACCAGCCTTCCCTCCATACCCCCTGATCCCTTTAGCCACAAGGGCCATATCTAACTCCCTCTTAAATATAGCCAATGAACTGGCCTCAACTGTTTCCTGTGGCAGAGAATTCCACAGATTCACCACTCTCTGTGTGAAGAAGTTTTTCCTCATCTCGGTCCTAAAAGGCTTCCCCTTTATCCTCAAACTGTGACCCCTCGTTCTGGACTTCCCCAACATCGGGAACAATCTTCCTGCATCTAGCCTGTCCAATCCCTTTAGGATTTTATATATTTCAATCAGATCCCCCCTCAATCTTCTAAATTCCAGAGAGTATAAGCCTAGTCGATCCAGTCTTTCATCATATGAAAGTCCTGCCATCCCACGAATCAATCTGGTAAACTTTCTTTGTACTCCCTCTATGGCAAGAATGTCTTTCCTCAGATTAGGGGACCAAAACTGCACACAAGGACATCATTGAGGACAAAACTTTGCCAGAACGCTCAGCTGTTCCGGAGTTTACTGAACAGGCCGCACCGTCAAACCCTGCGGCCATTGTCCGCAAGAGCTCTCGAACTCAGGGTGTACTAAACCACAATGACAAGCTGCTGGTGATTCCACAACCTTAATGTTCTTGGAACAGGAGGGGAAATTGAGTTAGGCTTTTTGCTGATTACATAGTGGTTTACCTAGCTAAAAACTTGTGCTTTTAACATCAGGTGAGAAGGGTCGGGTCAGGTAGAATGCCCTTCATTTTTGAAACCTTGCGGTCAGTTGTTGCCAGCTGGCACTCGACAGATAAAGAATGTAGGTGCAGGGTAGTGGGGTGGGGGTGGCCAGGAAATTTGTAACCCATCGTGAACAGAGCGGAGGAATTGGGAGGGCGGTGGTGGAGTGGGAGAATTAGAGGATTGTAGCGAATGAAGAGCATGTCACATTTCATGAGTCAGCCCAAAATCTCCAGTCTGAACACCTAACTGCATTCCTGTTCCCCCAATGTGCCAACCAACTTCCCCCACCTTCCTTACTCCCCACGTAATTCCCTTACTCCCCACGTAATTCCCTTGCTCCCTCTGTAATTCCCTTACTCCCCATGTAATTTCCTTACTCCCCATGTAATTCCCTTACTCACCCTGTAATTCCCTTACTCCCCATGTAATTCCCTTACACCCATGTAATTCCCTTACTCCCCACGTAATTCTCTTACTCCCACGTAATTCCCTTACTCCCTCTGTAATTCCCTTGCTCCCTCTGTAATTCCCTTACTCCCCATGTAATTCCCTTACTCCCCATGTAATTCCCTTACACCCCATGTAATTCCCTTACACCCACGTAATTCCCTTACTCCCCACGTAATTCCCTTACTCCCCACGTAATTCCCTTACTCCCCATGTAATTCCCTTGCTCCCTCTGTAATTCCCTTACTCCCCACGTAATTCCCTTACTCCCCACGTAATTCCCTTACTCCCCACGTAATTCCCTTACTCCCCATGTAATTCCCTTACTCCCCAGGTAATTCCCTTACTCCCTCTGTAATTCCCTTACTCCCCACGTAGTTCCCTTACTCCCCATCTAATTTCCTTACTCCCCACCTAATTCCCTTACTCCCCACGTAATTCCCCTGCTCCCTACATAATTCTCTACCACTGTTCTTTGTGGCTAGTGTCCATCTTCCTCCCTCTATCTCAGACTCTGTGAGTGGTTCCCATCTAATCCTAGTGTCACTCATTCTCCCTACCCCTGCCCCTGCTCCTGTCCCTGTCCCTGTCCCTGCCCCTGCCCCTGCCCCATGCCACCCCTAGCTTTTGGTGTAATCGACTCGCTTCTCAACTACGTACCTGACAGGGCAGCTGTGGTTGTTACACGTTTCCTTTGACTCGGGTCTGGGAGAACCAGCGCAGTCCGCGTCAGAAGTCCGCCGGGTGTCAGTTCCCTCTTGCTTCAGGCAACGAACGTCCCTTTCTCGCTGTCCTCCGCCACAGGAGATGCTGCACGCACCAAACTCGCCCACCTCCCACCTGTAGATCCAGATTCGCAACCGGGAGAAGTTCAGGAACTGCACAGCAATAGCAAGAGAAAGTTCGCAACAGAGTTTCTTTTTAATGGGTCAGAGAGATGAGCAAGGGCAGGGGTTGGAAAGGTGGTAAATTTCTTCCTGCAGTAGCCATAACGATAAATATGTTCTCTGGGATTCCATGAGAGCAGCGAAGATTAAAAAGAAAATCTATAGATGATTGTGTTGAAGGAATAGTTATCAAAGTGTATGTGTGTTACTGAATGAAACAGAGAGAAGATGGAAAATACAATATCATGCTCTGATCATGAATTTACTGCTTGAAGAGTTTTGGAAATCAGAAGTTAAAGAGAACGAGCAAGCAAATGGGGCTAATTAGTTGAAAGAGCTGGCAGAGACACAATGTGTCCGGTGGCTCCCTCAGAGTTGTATCATTCTTTGAGTGGAAATGCTTGCTATTCTCTTCATTGAGAAGAACAATGTAGTTAAGTCCTTTAGTTCTACCTCTTGCTCCGAGCTCTGGTCACTGAACAGAGTTCGGAAGCACCCTGATAGCTAATTTGATAAATGCATATGGCATTTGGGACCAGCCACTTTCCAGAGTTCTGGTGAACACACTAATCTTGCCTGGCTCACTTCGGGCATTTGGATAAGGACATCTTAGGAGAGGATTAGACGATGTTACTGATGCTTCTGCAGAGTTAAGTGATCAGCTGAGGACAGGATTAAGCCAGATATCACACCCCACTGTGGATCTGGGGTCACAACGAATGAAGATTGCCCAGTGGAATCCATACTCAAGTGAGCTCTGTGTCCGTGGAAACAATACCTGAACTCGAATCGGTGTCTGTGGAATTCATCCCTTCCGAAGTTCAATGCGGGGTGGGACCCATCTCCCAGTGAGGGTCAGTGTGTGTGTGGGACCCGTCCCCTAGTGAGGGTCAGTGTGTGTAGGACCGGTCCCCCAGTGAGGGTCAGTGTGTGTGTGACCCCTCCCCCAGTGAGGGTCAGTGTGTGTGTGGGACCCGTCCCCTAGTGAGGGTCAGTGTGCGTGGGACCCATCCCCCAGTGAGGGTCAGTGTGTGTGTGGGACCCGTCTCCCAGTGAGGGTCAGTGTGTGTGGGACCCGTCCCCTAGTGAGGGTCAGTGTGCGTGGGACCCATCCCCCAGTGAGGGTCAGTGTGTGTGTGGGACCCGTCTCCCAGTGAGGGTCAGTGTGCGTGGGACCCATCCCTCAGTGAGGGTCAGTGTGTGTGGGACCCGTCTCCCAGTGAGGGTCAGTGTGTGTGGGACCCGTCCCCCAGTGAGGGCCAGTGTGTGGGGGACCCGTCTCCCAGTGAGGGTCAGAGTGTGTGGGACCCGTCTCCCAGTGAGGGTCAGTGTGTGTGGGACCCATCCCCCAGTGAGGGTCAGTGTGTGTGTTGGACCCGTCTCCCAGTGAGGGTCAGTGTGTGTGGGACCCGTCTCCCAGTGAGGGTCAGTGTGTGTGGGACCCGTCTCCCAGTGAGGGTCAGAGTGTGTGGGACCCGTCTCCCAGTGAGGATCAGTGTGTGTGAGACCCGTCCCCCAGCAAGGGTCAGTGTGTGTGTGTCGGACCCGTCTCCCAGTGAGGGTCAGTGTGTGTGTGACCCATTCCCCAGTGAGGGTCAGTGTGTGTGGGACCCGTCTCCCAGTGAGGGTCAGTGTCTGTGGGACCCTTCTCCCAGTGAGGGTCAGTGTGTGTGGGACCCGTCCCCCCAGTGAGGGTCAGTGTGTGTGGGACCCATCCCCCAGTGAGGGTCAGTGTGTGTGGGACCCATCTCCCAGTGAGGGTCAGTGTGTGTGGGAGCCGTCCCCCCAGTGAGGGTCAGTGTGTGTGGGACCCCTCCCCCAGTGACGGTCAGTGTGTGTGGGACCCGTCTCCCAGTGAGGGTCAGTGTGTGTGGGACCCGTCTCCCAGTGAGGGTCAGTGTGTGTGGGACCCGTCCCCCAGTGAGGGTCAGTGTGTGTGGGACCCATCCCCCAGTGAGGGTCAGTGTGTGTGTGACCCATCTCCCAGTGAGGGTCAGTGTATGTGGGACCTGTCCCCAGTGAGGGTCAGTGTGTGTGGGACCCATCCCCCAGTGAGGGTCAGCATGTGTGGGACCCGTCTCCCCAGTGAGGGTCAGTGTGTGTGTGGGACCCGTCTCCCAGTGAGGGTCAGTGTGTGTGGGACCCGTCCCCCCAGTGAGGGTCAGTGTGTGTGTGGGACCCGTCTCCCAGTGAGGGTCAGTGTGTGTGGGACCCATCCCCCAGTGAGGGTCAGTGTGTGTGTGACCCATCTCCCAGTGAGGGTCAGTGTATGTGGGACCCGTCCCCCAGTGAGGGTCAGTGTGTGTGGGACCCATCCCCCAGTGAGGAACAGTGTGTGTGGGACCCATCCCCCAGTGAGGGACAGTGTGTGTGGGACCCATCTCCCAGTGAGGGTCAGCGTGTGTGGGACCCGTCTCCCCATTGAGGGTTAGTGTGTGTGGGACCCATACAACATTGTCGATACATCCCACTTGGAGTCAGCACAGTCAAGTAAGGAGAGGGAAAATAGGAAGAACATGGAATTCTGCTGTTGGATGTTTCACTAACCTACCAGGAAGGGCATGGTGCGGTGTTACAGGATTCCAGCCTATCAGGCGGCCTCGTCGACTTCGAGCAGTGCTGCATTTCCACATCTTGTCCCTGTTTCTGGTCACTACACAGATAACGAACTCTCGTAGTTCCTGCAATGGTGCAAAACATATCAACAAATCCACAGTCATTCAGACCTTCAGATGTGTGGTCACTATGGAAGACTGACGTTGGCACAGGGTGTGTGTATACAGTGACATCGTGAAGGCATAGTACTAAGTTCAAAATAAATTTATTATCAAAGTGCTTAGATATCACCATATACTAGCCTGAGATTCAGTTTCTTGCAGGCTTTCACAGTAGAACAAAGAAACGAAATAGAATCAATAAAAAAATCTACACACAAATACTGACAAACAACTAATATGCAGAAGAAGACAAACTCTGCAGAGTGTGTGTAGTCATGAACTCACTGAATGATCAACACCTCCGTAGAAATGAGAAAATGTAACTCCAAGCATGTAGATGGTGAGCAACAAGTCAAGCTACCAATAGATGCCATATGACATGAAGGGTGGAAGATTCAAGGGCAGAAAAGAAATGTACGGGTCTTGCTGGTTAAGAAGTGTAGATAAATAATGGCATGATGGACTGGGATTGTGAAAAAATATCAGGTAGTAGATTATGGTGAGTTGTGTAAAGATGAGAGATAAGTTTTGGTCACCAAATTACAGGAAGGATATTGATAAGGTTGAAAGAGTGCAGAGAAGGTTTACAAGGATGTTGCCGGGACTTGAGAAACTCAGTTACAGAGAAAGGTTGAATAGGTTAAGACTTTATTCCCTGGAGCGTAGAAGAATGAGGGGAGATTTGATAGAGGTATGTAAAGTTATGATGGGTATAGATAGAGTGAATGCAATCAGGCTTTTTCCACTGAGGCTAGGGGAGAAAAAAAACTAGAGGACAAAGGTTAAGGGTGAAGGGGGAAAAGTTTAAAGAGAACATGGGGGGGGGGGCTTCCTAACAAGGGGAATTGAGTATAGGAGCAAAGAGGTCCTTCTGCAGCTGTACAGGGCCCTGGTGAGACCACACCTGGAGTACTGTGTGCAGTTTTGGTCTCCAAATTTGAGGAAGGACATTCTTGCTATTGAGGGAATGCAGTGCAGCTTCACAAGGTTAATTCCCAGTATGGCGGGACTGTCATATGTTGAAAGATTGGAGCGACTGGGCTTGTATACTCTGGAATTTAGAAGGTTGAGAGGGAATCTTATTGAAACATATAAGATTATTAAGGGATTGGACACGCTGGAGGCAGGAAGCATGTTCCCGCTGATGGGTGAGTCCAGAACCAGAGGCCACAGTTTAAGAATAAGGGGTAGGCCATTTAGAACGGAGTTGAGGAAAAACATTTTCACCCAGAGAGTGGTGGATGTATGGAATGCTCTGCCCCAGAAGGCTGTGGAGGCCAAGTCTCTGAATGCTTTCAAGAAAGAGGTGGATAGAGCTCTTAAAGATAGCGGAATCAAAGGTTATGGGGATAAGGCAGGAACTGGATACTGATTGTGGATGATCAGCCATGATCACAGTGAATGGCGGTGCTGGCTCAAAGGGCCGAATGGCCTACTCCTCCTGCACCTATTGTCTATTGTCCTCACACAGAGAGTGGTGGGAGTGTGGAATGAGCTGCCAGATGAAGTGGTAAATGCAAGCTCACTTTTAACATTTAAGAAAAACTTGGACAGGTACATGGATGAGAGGTGTACGGAGGGATATGGTCCAGGTGCAGGTCAGTGGGACTAGGGAGAAAAATGGTTCGACACAGCCAAGAAGGGCCAAAAGGCCTGTTTCTGTGCTTTCTATGGTTTCTATGCTTTCTATGGTTTCTATGGTTTCTATGGTTCTATGGTTTCTATGGTTCTATGGTTTCTATGGTTTCTGTGGTTCTATGGTTTCTATGGTTTCTATGGTTTCTATGGTTCTATGGTTCTAAGTGCAGAATGCATTTCCTTTAGTTGAGTTCACCAAGATTTAATCAGATTCAGAATCAGGTTTATTATCACCGGCATGTGTCGTGAAATTTGTCAACTTAGCAGCAGCAGGTCAATGCAATACATAATATGGAAGAAAAAGATAAAATAATAATAAATAAATAAATAAACAATTCAATTACAGTATATGTATATTGAATAGATTAAAATCGTGCAAAAAACAGAAATAATATGCATTTAAAAAGTGAGGTAGTGTTCATGGGTTCAATGTCCATTTAGGAATCAGATGGCAGAGAGGAAGAAGCTGTTCCTGAATCGCTGAGTGTGTGCCTTCAGGCTTCTGTACCTCCTTCCTGAGGGTAACAGTGAGAAAAGGGCATGCCCTGGGTGCTAAAGGATCTTACTAATGGACGCTGCCCTTCTGAGACACCGCTCCTTGAAGGTGTCCTGGGTACTTTGTAGACTAGTACCCAAGATGGAGCCCACTAAATTTATGACCCTCTGCAGCTTCTTTTGGTCCTGTGCAGCAGCCTCCCCCCCCCGACCCCCCATACCAGACAGTGATGCAGCCTGTCAGAATGCTCTCCACAGTACAACTATAGAAGTTCTTGAGTGTATTTATTGACATACCAAATCTCTTCAAACTCCTAATGAAGTATAGTTACTGCCTTGCCCTCTGTATAACTGCATTGATAACTGCATGACGTTTAAGTTACTGGAAGAGCGATTAGAGGTTAGTAAAAGTCATAAACTCACTAAACGATGATGGAGATAGAAATGTTCTCCACAATTAGATATACTTAGAAGAATGTTTGATGTCCTGTAACTAACAACGTCGCAGACCCAAGAGGTGAAAATTGAGAGTAGGCTGGTACGTATTCAATGAGTCAGTTAGCCTCCGTGTGCTTATAAAGTTCTTTATTTATATGAATCCTAAATCGATTGGTTTAAGAAATAAAAATTGGTGTCACCTCTGCTTAGTATGATGGACATAAGTATTAAGTAAGAGTTTTGTTGGGATTTCTCACCGGGCCCACAGCTTGTTGAACATGGCTCAGTAACTGGGAGCCAGATGTATGAATGATCTCGCTTTGCAACATAGAGGCTATACGTGATGTTCGGATTCACAATATCTCCATATTCTTTCCCATATTTCCGATACACCTGAGAAAACAAAACAGCGCAAGCAACTTTATGAATATTTGAAGTGGCCACATACTCTATTAAATAGCACATTAGCATAATTAAATCTTACTACATGAAAACCTCCAGTATGGCAGCCTTTCTCAATAGTCACTAACAGTGTGACACTCCCTCGGTACTGTCCCTCTGACACTGTGACGCTCCCTCGGTACTGTCCCTCCGACAGTGCAACGCTCCCTCCGTACCGTCCCTCCGACAGTGCGACACTCCCTCCGTACCGTCCCTCCGACAGTGCGACGCTCCCTCCGTACCGTCCCTCCGACAGTGCGACGCTCCCTCCGTACCATCCCTCCGACAGTCTGACGCTCCCTGACACTCCCTCAGTACTGTCCCTCTGACAGCGTGACACTCCCTCAGTACTGTCCCTCTGACAGTGTGACGCTCCCTCAGTACTGTCCCTCTGTCAGTGTGACACTCCCTCAGTACTGTCCCTCTGACAGTGTGACACTCCCTCAGTACCGTCCCTCTGACAGTGTGACACTCTCTCAGTACCGTCCCTCTGACAGTGTGACACTCTCTCAGTACCGTCCCTCTGACGGTGCGACACTCCCTCAGTACTGTCCCTCTGACAGTGCGACTCCCTCAGTACTGTCCGTCTGACAGTGCGACTCCCTCAGTACTGTCCCTCTGACAGTGTGACACTCCCTCAGTACTGTCCCTCAGGCCTGATCAACAACCTGTGGGCCAGGTGAGAAACTCCACTAAACACACACCCCCTTCACCCCCACCTGGACCTGTGAAAGTCCACTCTGTCAAGGCGCAGGAGCAAACCTGGAGGAGATTGTACAAGTGCCCTGCTCTTCTCAGGACCTCTAACACTTGTAATGGGCACCATCGATAACCTTGTCAGTGGGGTTGGCTTACTCATTTAATCCTAATACTCCATGAATTTGAAAAAACCTGCGGGCACCGTCACATATCCGGCAGTGTGAGAAGTGGTTATCCCTAGTATATATGACCTTGCCAGCCCCCTGTCCCGGAACTCTGACGAGTTGACCCACCACTTGACACATATTCCCAGCCTGTGTAATTTGTACATGATATGGTTGACAGCTGATCTTTGAGCCTCCGAATTTTCTTTTCCCTTTCCCCACATAACTCTTCCTCTCCTTAAGAGCACAGTGCGAGGAGCCATAAGTCATTAATTTTAAAGCAGGTTCAATCAATAATTTATACCCTTGCTCTGGTTTTCGAGTGGCATCATTGCCTTTACTGATGCAGCATCTCCTTGGGTTTGTTACCAAACTAAGGATCCTTATCACAGTTAATAGAAACCACAGCAGATGTACAGTAGTTCCTTAACCTTTACCTTACTTGCTCAAGCTGCCCGCCATGCCTTACAATTACAGTTTTACCAGGGTCCACAATAAGAGTTTGTTTGCTACCACACCTCAGACAGCCCCAGCGCAGATATCCGGGGTTGGCGGGGGATGTCGCGGCACAATAGTGTAGTGCTTGGTGTAACACTACTGCGATCAGCAATCAGGGTTCGATTCCCGCTGCTTCACGTTTGTGATCGTGTGGGTGGGCCTCCAGGCCCTCTGGTTTCCTTGCACTTTCCAAAGACACGCCACTCAGGGTTAGTCAGCCGTGGGAACGCTACATCAATGCCAGAAGCACGGTCACACTAGCGGGCTGCCCAGCACCATCCTCGCTGATCTGGTTTGGTGAAAACTATGCATTTTACTGTATGACCTGACGTACGTGTGACAAATAAAGCTAATCTTTATCTTTACTGTGTCCTTTCCAGTACACTTGACCGACATTCTTGCAGTCACATCATAATTTGGCTTTGAAATCTGGCCATTGCCACCTAATAAGAAAAGGAACAAAGGTCTTTGCCAGGACGGATCGAGTACTCTCCAAGCACTCCTTTGGTGTTGGCCTCCTGTCTCTCTGAGAATGCAGAACTCGTCCCACAATACCTCCAGTGGTACACTTTGCTCCTCATACCAGCACAGGCAGGTAAGGTGTATGGCCAGTTTCCATTGTCCCCCTGCAACTAAAGCATTGGAAGATATCTGTATGGGGCCATTTCTGAATGTTTTTATATTTTCTCAGCCTCACCTGTATTTCAATGGCTTCAGCAGTGGGTCCATTGATGAGGATCTCCTCAGAGGCTGGCAGGTTTTGCTGGGTGAGATACAGCCTGTACACAATTCTGTTGTCCTCCAGGTTGCTCGGATATGATGTGTTGAGTGAAATCTTCTTGGCTCCGCCAATCACATATTGACCCTTCACTTTCACACCTGCAACAAAAACTTACATTCGTATAACACTTCTAATAAACCCGGGCACACAGGAACATCCATCAGACAAGTGTTGTGACACTGAATCACATAATACAACATTTAGACTAAAGGTGTGAAAATTATTATGATGAAAAGAGAAGAGTTAGACACTAAGAGAGAGTGAGAGTGAATGAGAGAGTTTGAGTGAGTGAGAGAGTGAAAATGAATGAATTCCAGTCTTTAAGCTCAGGTAGTTGTTATAATCAGGTTATACAGGAGGATAGGGTTGAAGAAATGTTGCAGAGTTAGTAAAAATGTAAGTTTTATCCTCTCCCTTCCCACCTATTCGGATCCAATAAGGTTTTAATTTCCAAATGGCAAAGGTCACATTCCCGAGCTTGCCACATCTCCTTTAATTATGCAAATTAGACATTTCACTATTAAAAATCACATGTGGCCAATGGAACTACTGGAATATTTTCTTCCTCTGTTGTTCATTCACAGCTTGGAAGATTTTGCGGATTATAGACATGGTCTCTAAGAAAGAAGAGGGTAAATAGACGACTCAGTACAAACATTTAATAATGTGATGTGTGTATCATTGGCAAGAGTATTTGCCCTTGTTGGACAAAGCGCTCAAGAATTCAGTCCGACACTTCCACATCAGAATGGTGTATGACTTGAGAGGGAACCTGCAGCTGAGTGGTGATCCTATACACCAGCGGTCCCCAACCTCCAGGCCGCAGACCGATACCGGGCCGCAAAGCACACAGGGCTGCAGCAATAGCCAGAGCGCACCCAGCACACCTTTAAGAAAAAAGCTGAAATAAACAAGCTAATTAATTAGGTGCCACCCAGAAGCCAGTCTTCATTGGAGGAACTGAAGTGGAGAGGGTCAATAATTTTAAATTCTTCAGCATTAAGGATTGATGTTTCTCTCTCTGAAAAGTGTCAGAGGATCTGTCCTGGGACCAGCACGTAACTGTCTTTCTTTCTTTTTAAAGCTTTTTATTAGTTTTCAAAATTATAAACTCAATAACAAAGTTGGTACAAAGAGATTGGAATAATGTTAATCAGCATATATAAAATTAATTTTAAGTAACATAGATATAAAAGACTTCCAAACTCATAATGAAATTAATCATTAAAAAAAGAAATAAAAAATATAAACAAAAAAAACCCAAAAGAAAAAGAAAAAAAAACCCCAAAAAAAGCAAAGCAGGGCTAGACCAATAGCGTGTATCAGACACATTCAGTAATGTCGTTAACTCTGCTCCTCTCATCATATAATTTAAGTTTAGAAAAAAGATTTGGAAAGGTCAGATTACATCATATGAAAATGTTGCATCGTAACCGTCATTACAAAGAAAGCACGGCAACGCCTATACTTTATTAGGAGTTTGTGTAGGTTCAACATGTCACCTCAATCCTGACAGCCCTGTCTTTTCAGCCTGTCTGGGCTGGCATTTAAATTGACCAAACAATGGAACAGCTAAAGGCTCCAGCTCCCTGGAAAGAGGAGTGAACATCGCATAGAGCAAGTGAAAATGTTAATCGCCTCCGATCTGGGCTGACATTTATGTGCCGGGGGGAACCTAATTAATTAGCTTGTTTATTTCGGCTTTTTTCTTAAAGATGTGCTGGGTGCGCTCCGGCTACGGCAGCACCCCTGCATGCTTCGCGGCCCGGAGGTTGGGGACCACTGCATACACCACTGTCTTGGGTCTTCCAGGTTTGGGAAGTGCTGGACAAGTAGACTGTGCAAACAGTTGTGAAGTTTTTTTTTGCAGATGGTACGTCCGCTGTGTGCCGATAACACACTGACATATCTGAGGCTTCCATTAGTCAGTGTTGATCATGGGTGTTGCGTCCTAGCTGTCCAGATATGCAGCCTGGGCCGTACGATGTGGAGAACAAGCTGTTACCCATGTAGCAAGCTCCCCCTCTCCTTGCATCTGATGAACCCAAAGGAATGGTGGAGACCAACACAGTTTGGCCCCAGCAGTGTCGCAGGAGTTGCCAGTCAGTGTTGAACTCAATGAACTCCTTAAGGACTCCAGTTCTGGCTTTTTCTCTCAGGGTTTACCCCCAAAGCCTTCCCCATGAGTGGGTATTGCCACAAGGCAGTGGAGGTTTGAGATCAGAATTTTCCTTCTCCTAGGTGAGCTGCCAACCACAGCCGATGAGCCCCTCTGCCCAAAGTGACTGGTTTTAAGGAACCAATAACCCACCTTCTCCCCTTCCTCTGTCAGTAGAAACGGTTCCGTCAGGCTTAGTAGCTAAGCCACTCGTGTTGGCCAGGAGCTGGACTTGATTATCAGAGGCTACTTGAGATGCATGCCATTGGGAGCAATTAATAGGTAGTGGGAACGTTTATAGTGTTGTTAATTATGAAGGAATTTGATGGAGATCAAAATAGATACTTCCACTTGTAGAGCTGAAAATCTAGGGCTGTCAGTCTAATAGGGAACTCAGCAGAAATCCCAGGGAGTGATGAGAATAGAATTTGCTACCACATGTGTTAATTCAAATGAATAGGATGGATGCAGAAATGGTGGTTGAAAAAAAACATGAAAAGGCAAAGAATAGATGGAAATATTAGTAAGATGAGAAGTGTGATTAATCTGTACAAATCTTACACAATTCTAAGTAAATCTGATCTAACACCATTTAGAAGGGCTTCAATATAAGGTTCGAATGATCCTCCCTCACCTTCACCAGTCATCATCCTCCTCCGCCTGGTCTTGGTAATTAGTAACTCCATGTAACGACTGAAACTTTTTCGCTGGTAACTTACCTAGATGAGAGAACATAGCCTGGCTGTTGGAAACTCGGACATTGGTAGAACGTGTTGGGACTGTGAGGAAAGTAACATACTCTGCAATTCAAAAGTAAAGAACATGATCAGTTGCGCATTGTTGCAGGCAATGATACGCCCAACAGAACTGCCAGAAACCTTAGTTTAATTAAGATTGTTGCAACGACTGGCTGTCAGTGAATGTGCTCGTACTGTGTAGCTTTGCCCATAGGCCAGCACTGAATACAGGGATAAATATTGGGGGTCATTTTTTTTCTTATTATACAGAATTCCCCTGTAAGATTGTGAACATTGTGCCTGTGAAGTTTCAGCATCCACGCTTAATCAAGCAAGATGGAAAATCACTATAAGAGCACCCCAAATGTGCTGATTTATACAGGGAAGCTGGTTGATCGGATCGGTTACTACACATTGATTCTCCATCTGGCCTCCATCACTATGATTCTTCAGTGAGTTGAGACAAACAGCAGACAAGAAGATTAAAATAGAATAGAATACCTATTGCCTTTAATTTAGCAGAGTGAGCGGTGATCCCTTTGGAACGTATAAAACTCTTGGAAGGCTTGGCCAGTTAGCAGTTTTGATATAGTTTCCTCTATCTGGAAACTAATATTGTCTGAATGAACCAGGCAGGTCACAGTCTCAAAATAAGAGATCAGACATGTAGTTCTGATTTGTTTTCTTTTACTGAAGGGCTGTAAATCACTGTCCAGAAGACTCTGAACGCTCGGCCAAATTAATTTATTCAAACCTTAAAAAACAGACATTTGGATACTGGGATATCAAGGAATATGAGGATGGACAAGGCAACAGAATAGGAACTGGCTTGAGAAACCATACAGCTTACTCCTCTGTCTTCTGGAATGGACACTTTGTCCCAGTCATCTGCGCAAGCAAATGTGAATTTCGTTAGTGTTAGATGGGTAAAAGCAACAAGCCATTACTGCATCCTTTTGCTTCCCTGGAGTACTCTAACCAAACTGTATTCCCTTGACTGTGACCAAACGAACCAAAGCTAGCTGGTGGCTCAGAACCTCCCGTACTCCAGACAGTCCAGCAGACCCTTTGTTCAGTGTGGGAACTTCCAAGCAGGAGACTTTTAGCCCACCTACCTTGCATTGAAGCCCAGGATAAAGTTACCCACTCCACCCGTTTCAGCACAGGGCACCAGAGAGACAGCAGCACATCAAGGGGATGTTACAAAAAAACCACCTCTTACTCCGCAGCGTCACTCTTCCCAATAAACTTCTCATTGCCTGTCAGTTCATTCTAATGATAGCAGTGTCTCTACAATAAACTTCCCATTGCCTGTCGGTTCATTGTAACGACATTAGTGTCTCTACAATAAACTTCCCATTGCCTGTCGGTTCATTCTAACGATAGCAGTGTCTCTACAATAAACTTCCCATTGCCTGTCGGTTCATTCTAACGATATTAGTGTCTCTACAATAAACTTCCCATTGCCTGTCGGTTCATTCTAACGATAGCAGTGTCTCTACAATAAACTTCCCATTGCCTGTCGGTTCATTCTAACGATATTAGTGTCTCTACAATAAACTTCCCATTGCCTGTCTGGTTCATTCTAATGATATCAGTGTCTCTACAAGAAACTTCTCATTGCCTGTCAGTTCACTCTAACGATATTAGTGTCTCTTTACCCACCACACCAACGTTTTCTCACCAATCACCTCCGTCAACGTGAGTATATCTGATACTTGACTCAGCAGTAGAAGTTATACTACCATTGTCTAAAGCTGTGTTTAGGGTCCAGCTGGTCAGCATATTTAACCTGAGTACTGCAACTCAGGAAGTTGGCATTGGCATTGGAATGGGTGCAGAACGGAATCACAAGATTGACACTAGACAAAAGAGTATAGGTTGCATAAACCAGCCTTAAGGATTCTGATGGAAGGTTACCAGACTTAAATCTCATATGTTTCTTTGCACGTTCTACAACATCTTCTGTTTTTTATTATTTTGGCCACTTGAATTTAGATTAAGGATGGTCTAACCCAGAGGTTCCCAACATCTATTATGCCATGGACCAATACCATTAAGCAAAGGGTCAATGGACCCCAGATCGGGAACTCCTGGTCTAACCCTTAATCTAAGTTTAATAAAATATATTCTACTATTATTAGTAGAATCTCAGATGGGGATGAGAGGGCATACAGGAGTGGAATATACCAACTAGCTGTGTGGTGTCTCAGCAACAACCTGGCACTCAACGTCAGTAAGATGACAGAGCTGATTGTGGATTTCAGGAAGGGTAAGACGAGGGAACATGAACTAGTGCTCACAGAGGGATCAGAGACGGAGAGAGTGAGCAGTTTCAAGTTCCTGGGTGTCAAGGTCTCTGAGGATCTAACCTGGTCCTAACATACTGATATGGCTGTAAAGAAGGCAAGACAGCGACTATATTTCATTAGGAGTTTGAAGGGATTTGGTTTGTCACCTCAAACAGTCGGAAATTGCTATAGATGTACTGTGGAACACATTCTGACAGGCTGCATCACCGTCTGGTATGGATGGGGGAGGGCTACTGCACAGGACCGAAATAATTAGTCAGCTCCACCTTGGGTACTAGCCTCTGTAGTATCCAAGACATCTTCAAGGAGCGGTGCCTCAGAAAGGCAGTGTCCATTATTAAGGACCTCCAGCACCCAGGGCATGCCCTCTTCTCATTGTTACTGTCAGGGAGGAGGTACAGAAGCCTGAAGGCACACACTCAGTGATTCCCGAACAGTGTCTTCCCCTCTGTCATCCGATTTCTAAATGGACATTGAAATTACTTCACTTTTTTTAATATTATTTCTGCTTTTGCACTATTTTTACTCTATTTAATATACATATATACTTACAGTTATTGATTTACTTATTTTTTCTTTCTATATTATCATGTTTTGCACTGTACTGCTGCTGCACTGTACTTCACGACACATGTCAGTGATAATAAACCTGATTCTGATATTTTATTGGTTTCAATAAAGAAGGGAGAATTTTTGATTTTAATGTCCAGGTTCGGTCCTGATCTCCAGTGCTGTCTGTGCTGAGTTTGTCTGCTCTCCCTGTCACCGTCTGGGTTTACCCAAGCGCTGCAGCTCCTTCCCACATATCAAAACTCTGTAGGTCGATAGGTTAACTGGCTACTTCCCTTAGTGTAGGAAATGGTAGAATCTAGGGGGTGGGGTAGTTAATGGAAATGTGGGGGAATAGGACTGGCCTCCCTCTTATGTCCTACAAAATTGTACAAACAATATTTTTAAGAATGTGATTATAAACTGCATTAAGAGATTGGAGGACCTTTTACAAAAGTTACTTCATTTTCATAATGTGGACATTGGCAGCAAAGCAACACACACAAACTGCTGGACGAATTCAGCAGGCCAGGCAGCATTTATGAAAAAAAGTAAACAGTCAATGTTTCCAGCCGAGACCCTTCATCCGTCCTGATGAAGGGTCTTGGCCCAAAACGTCGACTGTTTTCCATAGAAGCTGCCTGGCCTGCTGAGTTCCTCTGGCAGTTTGTGTGTGTTGCTTGGATTGCCAGCATCTGCAGATTTTCTCTTGTTTGCGATTGGCAGCAAAGAACTGAGTGAATTGCTTGAGCAGTTAAGAGTCCTCTGCATTCACCCACACTGCCCTATCCCTCAGATTTAGGATGGCGAGGGTGGAGGGGAATGAGAGGGTTCAGGGTTGACAGTGGAGGGGTTGGGTCTGGTATATTCAAGCCAGACCTGGTGAATATGTCTGACTTTTTTTCCTGAACCACACACAGTAGGTGAATAAGATTTTCTTTGAACCGCAAGTCAAATGTTTCACAGTTATCACTGTGGTACCAATTATTTCATTCAATATTAATTTGAACTGAAATTCCCTAGCTGCCTCCAGATTAATCATGCACATCTGTAGACATTAGGCCAAAGCATAATCACCAGACTGCTGTTCACTGGCAAAGGAAAATAAATCAGCCATAACCTAACGGAATAGGTGACCTATTTATCTTGCATTCCTATTTGTAGTTTCTGTCTATGGATTCCTATAGAAATGTATATGTCTATATATAGGAGTGTATACATCTGTACCTATAGAAATGTATATGTCTGTGCATGTATAGATTTTGCATAAATATTGTAGTGGATGAGGGAGTGATAGCCCCACCATTGAATGGTCTACTGCCACTACAACTTTCTGTTCACACACGTAGACTCAGCATTGGCCAAGGATTCAACACCAGGCTTTGGGATATGACAGATATCTACCCAGCCTCTAATCTAAACAGGATACAGTGGTAATCAACAGCTTCACCCAATTGCAACGCACACAAAATACTGGAGAGACTCAGCAGGTCAGGCAGCATCCATAGAAATGAATAGACAGCCAATGTTTTGGACCGAGACCCTTCTTTCAGGACTGGAAAGAAAAGGGGAAGATGGCAAAATGAAAAGGATCGGGGAGGGGAAGGAGGCAAGCTGGAAGGTGATAGGTGAAGGCAGGAGGGTGGGGACATGCAAGGGTTCGAGGAGAAGGAATCTGATAGGAGGGGGAAGTAATAGGCAGGTGAGATGCTGCCTCCTACTGCATTACCCAATGCTACAAATCATAGTTACCCTGGGTAGTCCCCTCAGTGTAGGAACCAACTAGCTTCTGGCAGCTGGAGTTGTCACCACCACAAACCATGCAGCTATCCCACATCTGGCCAGAGTCCAGCTTTCCATCACAGCCGAAAGCCTACGAGCAAAACAAAATCAACACAGAAAATAAATGACACTCAGTCAGAAAAGAGGGTGGAAGACGATGAATAAGTTACACAGATCGCAAGGGAGAGTGAGGGAGCCATGGGGGAGGGCCTGGGGACTGAGGGATGTTTAGGGGTGAATGACAATGGCTGAGAAGGTGGTGAGGGACATGCGGCTGGGGGTGTGTGTGTGTGTGTGTGTGTGTGCGTGGTGTGTGTGTGTGTGTGTGTGTGAGTGTGTGTGTGTATGTGTGTGTAAGTGTGTGGTGTGTGCGTGTGGGGTGTGTGTGTGTGTATGTGTGTGCGTGTGTGTGTGTGCGTGCGCATGCGTGGTGTGTGTGTGTGTGGTGTGTGTGTGTGAGTGTGTGTGTGTGTATGTGTGTGTAAGTGTGTGGTGTGTGTGTGTGTGTATGTGTGTGCGTGTGTGTGTGCGCGTGCGTGCGTGGTGTGTGTGTGTGAGTGTGTGTGTGTGTATGTGTGTGTAAGTGTGTGGTGTGTGTGTGTGTGTGGTGTGTGTGTGTGTGAGAGTGTGTGGTGTGTGGTGTGTGTGTGTGTGTGAGAGTGTGTGGTGCGTGGTGTGTGTGTGTGTGTGGTGTGCGTGTGTGCGTGTGTGTGTGGGTGTGTGTGTGAGTGTGTGTGTATGTGTGTGCGTGTGTGTGTAGGTGTGTGGTGTGTGTGTGTGTGGTGTGTGTGTGGTGTGTGCGTGTGTGTGTGAGTGTGTGGGGTGTGTGTGTGAGTGTGTGGGGTGTGTGTGGGTGTGTGTGTGTGGTGTGTGTGTGAGAGTGTGTGGTGCGTGGTGTGTGTGTGTGTGTGTGGTGTGTGTGTGAGAGTGTGTGGTGCGTGGTGTGTGTGTGTGTGTGTGGTGTGCGTGTGTGTGTGTGTGTGTGTGTATGTGTGTGCGTGTGTGTAAGTGTGTGGTGTGTGTGTGTGTGTATGTGTGTGTATGTGTGTGCATGTGTGTGAGTGTGGTGTGTGTGTGTGTGTGTGTGTGTGTGTGTGTGTGTAAAGGTGGAGCTGTGAAGGGTGAGGAGTGGAGTGACAGGATTTGAGAAGCCACGGTTGTGACCGTGTAGGGGAAGGCAGAGATGAGGACTACAACGCTGAGTGATAATGGAGAGGGTTAGGAGCAGGGAAGGGGGAAAGCCCTGGACGAAAACAAGAGATGGTTCCTACACACAGAGCGACAAACACTGGACATTAACGACAGGTCTCTGTCACTGGGAGTCCAGTGAAAATGACATGACAGGAGGAGGTACTTGTCAATGGTCGGCATGAACAGGTTGGGCTGAAAAGCTTGTTTCTATGCTATATGTATTACTCTACGACTCAAATTACCCTGCAATTTCCTTTAACACAGAGACTGTACAATGATGTTGTCTCCAAGTTACTCGACTCACATCTGGTTCCATCCACAAAACTGTCCCCCCGACTCAGCATGAAATTCTTGCCCTCCACTCGGCATACGTACTTACACAGCATGCTACCTGGTAATGGACAAAGACACAGCATTAATATAGGGCACATGGGCCAACAAACCAAGACCAGACATGGATCTCTTGCAATTCCATTATTGCAATACAATTCATTGTCAGCAGTTTCATCATTACAGGAATATTACCCTGTGATATGTAAAACAGAGTCAGAGGTTTTACACTGCAGAGAGAGAGAGTGTGTGTGTGTGTGTGTGTGTGTGTGTGTGTGAGAGAGATTATTACAGTTTCTGGGATACTTTTCTTCATAGGCACTGCAGTTCTGTGGATTGCACAGTGAGTAATGAGGACAATGTGAGACAGGAAATGGGGCAGGAGATGCTTGGCAGGGCAGTTAGGGGGGCAGATTGTGAGGCAGTAGGCTGCTTCGGCTGTGCATGCTGCGATTCTCTACGTTCCCAATGTATGGATCAAAGATCTCATTGTCATACTGAATATTCCTTTGAGCAGTCACGAGTCAGAATTTCTAGGAGCCAATGCAGATTCATACAGCATTGAAACTGACCTTTAACCCACCACCAGCCTATCTCTATTGATTCCATTTCCCTGATTGGCCTGTAGCTTGTGTCCATTTCCCTGATTGGCCTGTAGCTTGTGTCCGTTTCTCTGATTGGCCTGTAGCTTGTGTCCGTTTCTCTGATTGGCCTGTAGCTTGTGTCCATTTCCCTGATTGGCCTGTAGCTTGTGACTCATACTTCTAACATGTTTGAAGACTAACTGCCTCCACTACCATCTCAGGGAGTGTATTCCAGAATGTTACGACTCCTTGGATGAAAAAAAAATCATCTCCTCTCAGTCCCTCACCAAAAACTATAACTTCTTCTTAGACATCTATGCCATAAGAAACTGTTTCTTACTATCTACCCTATCCTTACCTCTAACTTCTTCAAAGACACAAAACCTTTCCTCCAGCCACCTGATCATCTCTTACCATGACAAAGGTGTGAGTACATAGTCTGCTTTGGCAATCTCTTGTCAGCCCTGTGAAAGACATGGCCCTCCCAGTGAGTAGACTCAAGGCGGGAGATGATAGCCAGGGAGAGGTTGCTGACAATGGTTTGCTTTTCCTCCCAATGGACTTGGCTGATTTTATCAAGACAGTGTCAGTGTTATCCCTCCAGTCCTTTGAAGTGCCTATTGCCAGAAGCATGAAGCCTTGGGTCACGGGTGGCTGGAAGTTTGTGAGCTTTGTGCCAGATTTGAGGTCTTGATCTTCTAACACCTTTTCTTCAGATGACCATGGCTGTGCTGGTATACCAAAGGCACTGGTGAATTTCACCAACAATGCCTTCTGTCACTGAGACTTCTCTCAAACTATGTGAATTTCCCAAGACTGCATCATGTCAACAGCTGATATTGTGCACTGGAGACAGGTTTGTAGAGGATATCTGTTTTGTAAATGTTGAATGTGAGGCCCATCCTTTTGTTTGCTCCAGCAAATGAGTTGACGATGATTTGCACGTACAAGCAATGTTCTCATTCATCAATTCAACTGCTAAAGTTGGAGAGATCTTGGTTCGGAATGGAGGTGAACAGTGCAGTGGGTTAGTTCTACTCCAGTGGGACACTTGTTGGAGATGAAGTGTAGCCCTGCAGCGAGAAAGAGTGATAAGGATTTTGGGGCAGTGAAACACCCCTAACACCAGTCTTCACCTAGATTGGATCTGATGTGCTGTTGTCGGTTCAGATCACAGTTTGTCTGCTCAGGTAAAGTACAAATCTGAGGAAAGTGCTCTGCAATCCCTCCTACTGGAGGTTCAAAGACTCCACTGATGTAAAAAACAAACAGCATGTTGAGTGGTTGTGTAGCTCCAAGCGTCTCCCTTGTAGTGGTGTAGTGCCCGACTGAGAGGCAAGTGGTCCGGGATTCAAATCCAGGTGGCTCTTTAACGTTTCCCATCTGTGCTGGGTTGAGAGTCGGGCGTCGAGCTGGCAACTCGGTCTCGTAAAAAACAGACAGAAAAAGAGCTAAGGAAATGGCAAGGTTGTTGCTCAATGGGACACAGGGCACAGAAATGAACAACAACAAACAGCTCCCTTGAAGTTATTGTACTGTGGAATTGTCTGTGGGCTGAAGAATCCACACTGAGACAGTAAGTGTGTGCTCGAGGGTGTGGCAAATGTGTGGCTGGGGGTGGCTGCACTTGTCCACATACAGGATGGACTGGAAGGAGTGTGGGAGAAGGGCAAGGTGTGTGGGTACAGAAAGAGGTGAAATGTTCAGGTTCTACTGAGTCACTGTATGCCTGAGGATGTATTAAATTAAAGAACCAGAGATGAAAACAAATGCTTTTAGTACCGGGGGATTGATAAGTTCGTGGCCTAAGGTAGGAGTGAATTTTAGAAAACCTGGCACATTTATTTTTCAGCATAGTCCCCTCCTACATTTACACACAGTCCAGCGGTCGTGGAGCATACGGATCTTGGACTTCCAGAAAGTGTCCACAGCAGGGGTGATTGATAAGTTTGTGGCCTAAGGTAGAAGGAGATGAGTTATACAGCTCTCGTTACATGCATGTGCAGTTCAACTCTTTGAGTGATTATGCAGAAAGTTTGAAGTTAATAACTCATCTCCTTCTACCTTAGGCCACAAACTTATCAATCACCCCTGCTGTGGACACTTTCTGGAGGTCCAAGATCCGTATGCTCCACGACCGCTGGACTAAGTGTGTAAGTGTAGGAGGGGACTATGTTGAAAAATAAATGTACTGGGTTTTCTAAAATTGACTCCTTCTACCTAGGCCACAAACTTATCAGTCACCCCTCGTAACAACCACAGCAAGTTATTATGCTGCTCGCTATTCTGGAAGTAGATTAAAAAGTATTTTTCAGAAGGAAATTAACAACTTGTAAGGAAGATTGGGAAAGAGCAGAGGCTCAGGATCAATGTTATCTGAACTCTATGTTTGTACACAGCGAATTCCTCTTAACTTCTTTTGATAAGAAGATGTCAAGGCTAGGTTCAGAATTTTACCTTTTGCATAACCGACTGCAGGTAACCACTTATGATAAACTGGAACCCTTGGTGTCAGGTCGAGAGGCTGAGAATCCGTCTGTGAACACTGCAAAGCCATGAAATCAAACTGACTTTCCTGGCAAGGCTGCATAAAGAGCAGAAGGAAAAAGGCCGATGACAAAGTACAGGTACAGACACCCCAGCCAATGTCAGTGTTGGCTATGCTGCAGTGTACACCAAGGAGAGTACGATACCACGCGAGGTTTGATGCCAGAAGCTGAATGCTCCTGCCGCTATGGAGGTGTTGTGTAAGGGATTCTGTTGGCACTGTTCTGGAACTGGGTCTAAAGGATCTCACTGCTACTTCAGAGCTCTTCGAAGCAGTGTTAAAGATATTGCTAGTGCTCTTCCAGAACTAGGAAAATGGTGTAAAGAAATCTCTACCTAGAAACTCATTCGATAACTCGACTTCCAT
Source organism: Mobula birostris (assembly GCF_030028105.1). Lineage (NCBI taxonomy): Eukaryota > Metazoa > Chordata > Chondrichthyes > Myliobatiformes > Myliobatidae > Mobula > Mobula birostris. The sequence goes on along the minus strand of NC_092391.1, from coordinate 27,134,328 downwards.
TTGGATGAAAGCATTGCCTGGCTTTACTGTAAACACATCCGTCACGCTCAGTGTGGTAAACCATGTATATATATGTTGTAACTAGGTTACCTGTCTGGACACGCCGCTCTGCTGACTGCTCCTGTGCGTCCTCCCACAGACCACTGAATAAAGGCGATTGTGTCACTGCTCCTCCCTCAGTCCAGGGCAGATACTCAGCATGGACGTTGGTCCATTTACTGTTAATAAAAGCCTTTCAGAATTTACTCTGCTTCCAGTCTTTTGGAGTAATTGATAGTGCATCATTCAGGATTCTGGCCCCTAAGTACAGGGAATGAAATGTCTAGCTCATCTTTGTAATTTATCTTCAGAGTCTTAAATGGTTAAATTAAAATAAAATTTCCTCTTGCTAATCAAATAACTACAATTTTCTGATGTATTGTGCATAAATTAATTTTCAAAGACATGGAGTTCCTCTTGTACCTCCCTCTGAAAATCTTTATCATGTCTTTGTCTCTTTGCCTCGTAAGTATAAATTGCGAGAAGAATGTGTGGCTGGTTCCTGTCTCTCAGCACACTGCCATCCAGTTCCCTCGATCTCGTGTCGCTGATTCAAATGGCTCACACACTCACAATTACCTGTGTGTTACACATTTTTGCCTCCATATCTGTTCCCTCGCACTTATGGCCACCAAAAGCAGGTCTAGAAGAATACAAACACTTTATGAATGATCTCATCTTGGAGAGAGAGAGAAAAATCCCAGTATGGCTTCATTAGCTAAGGTGGGGTGATAGTGAGTGTCACAGACAGGGAAAACCCCGTTCAACGTACCACTGAGCCAAGTGGACCAGGGGATCCGCATCCAGTGCGGTATTGAAGCTCACCAACCAGGAGTGCCCCACCCAGTAACTGTAGTCGCAAAGACCAGAAGTGTTGGATTCCATTTTGTACCGAGGCGTGCCGGGACAGCGCGGTGGCATTGTGGTTAGGCATGGGTTAGTGCCGTGCCATCGTGGTTAGGGTACTGCTACTACAGCACCAGTGATCTGGATTCGATTCCTGCTGCTGTCCCAATGTACGTGACCACGTGGGTTTCCTCAGGGTGCTCTGGTTTCCTCCCACATTCCAAAGACATACAGTTAATAGGTTAATTGGTCAACATGGGTGTAACTGGATGGTGTGGGCTCATTGGGCTGGAAGGGCCTGTTACTGTGATCTATCTCTAAATTAATCAATTAATACTGTACATACATGGAACAAGAGTGCCCGTTCAGGATCAACTGAACAATTACATTAAAAGACACTTGGTCAATTAAGTGGACAGGAAAGGTCTTGGTGAAGGGTCTCAGCCCAAAATGTCGACTGATTATTCCCCTCCCTAGATACTACCTGACCTGCTGAGGTCCTCCAGCATCTTGTGTTGGTCTGGGATAAGAAATGGGTCAAAAGCGGGTAAGTCTGATTAGTTTAGACAGCCATAGCCAGAATGAATGCACACAGTCTTTTTCCCCAGGGTTGGAGAATCAAGAACTATGGGACATAGTTTTAGGGTGAGAGGGGAAAGAACCTGAGGGGCAGTTTTTTCACCCAGAGGGTGGTCCGTATATGGAATGAGCTGCCAGAGGAAGTAGTTGAAGCAGGTACATTAACAACATTTAAAACGTATTCAGGCAGTTACTGTATGTGGATAGGAAAGGTTTAGAGCAGGGATTCCCAACCTTTCTTTAATGCCGTGAACCAATACCATTAAGCAGGGATCTGTGGGCCCCAGGTTGGGAACGAACCCCTGGTTTGGAGGGATATGGGTCAAATACACACAACTGGGACTAGCTTAGGTGGGAATCTCGGTCTGCAAGGACCAGTTGGGTCAAAGAACCTGATTCTATGATATATGTCTCTATTATACCCAAACTGGGAATCATATAGCACCATCTTTAATAAACTCATTTAGTGAGTTAAAACTAGTGCATTGGTATGAGCAACTCAGAAGAATTGGTAGAACATTCAGCGTTTGTGGTCCATTACCCACTAGCCTTGGGAGAAATGACCTGTGGCACTTTACAGATCTGGCATATCAAGGTACCAGTGTCCTTCCAAGCACAGTAGGTTCCGGTTAATTAGGCCATAGGTTAATCAGGGCAGCTGCTTATTTGGGCCAATTCTTAAGAACAAAAATCTAATCAAGAAAATTGTTGGGATTCCTTTTGTTTATTTGGGACACTGTGCTGCTTAATTGGGACAGGAGACTGTCTCTAACCAGTGTCAGTCATGTGAACTTGTCTGGCTGTTAGACTCTACACCATGCTTAGAGTAAATAGATTTTAAAATAGCATTAAAAATATTGTTAAATAATTTTGTTGAATTGGAAAGAGATTAACCCTCCTAATGTATTTCATTGGTTTTCACAAACCATGGTGTGTTTGAATTTGGAGAAAATTAGAAGTGCAGTTTATGACCCTTCCATTAAGTTTGAAAAAACTTGGAGGCCATTCATTCAGCATTTTCATTTGATGTAATTTGATCATTTCCAAACTTGTTTTATCTCTCTGTACTGTTCTCGGAGGGGAATGGAGTCGTCGACACTAAGGTTTTCTTCTTTTTCATTTTTAAGTTGTTAGTTTTGCCCAAGTCTTTTAGTTTAGTTGATTAATTCTGTTTTTCTTTGGGGATGGGGTTTGTTTTTTTTTTGTTTTGTTTTTTTTTTCTTTTTCATGGTTTTTTTTCCAGTTTTTTTTTGCTTTGTATTATCCGTGGTTAGTTCTACATGTTTGGGAGCTTTGTTAATTTACACTACTTGGTTTTGCAATTACTTTTTTAAGTGTAACAATATATCTCCTACTATTTGTATTATTGCTATGTTTTGTTTCTATATTTTGAAATTAATAAAAAGATTGAAAAAGAAAGAAAAATATTGTTAAATAGCATTTGGTTTAAAATAAGCAGTGGTTTTTGTCACTAATAGTTGGTGAGAAATAAGCAGTAAGACAATTTAGAACTGTTTTGCTCACCACAGTTTGAAGCATTCAGGCTTGGAGATGCCAGAAATGGCAGGGAGTGAAAATGAAATGATTTCACTACTTCAAAGAGTTAATTATGAAGAATTTGAAGATACTGACAATCACTTTGAATGTTGCAATGAAAGTGAAGACTTGGAGGATGCAATCATCAAAAGAATTATATGAAAGTAGTCTGTTATCTGCACTAGGTGTCTTCATTTACAAGAACATAGCAGTGTACACCGGATGAATTCCTGTGTCGATAACTATCAGGAACTAATGTTCAGGTTTATAGTACTGTAGATGTATTAGTAATGTTCTAATTTGTTCTGTATTTAATTTAAATACATTATTTGTTGCTCGGTTAAGTGATTGTCTTTTTCATTTCCATGAAACTTTGGCTAATTGGGGCAGTCGCTTAAATGGGCCAAAATGGTTTGGTCCCAATGTGTCCCAACTAACTGTAATCCACTGTATTGGAGATTAAGGGATGATCCATCAGGATGTTTAAGATGATTCATGGAACTGAAAGGGCAAAGATAGAGAGAAGTTGATTTCCCTCAGTGAGGCAGTTCAAAACAAGGCATATCCTTAAATATAGAACTAAGCCAATTGGATGGGGGAGGGAGTGGGGGGCAACGACAGAGGACAATGTTTCAAACAAGGAGCGTTGAATATCTAGAATTTACTCCCCAAAACTCCAGCCTGAGGCCTGGGGTCAATGGAAGGCCATAATTGGTAGATTTTAATTTGACAAGGCTATTAAAAATTATGGAAACACAGCAGGCAAATGGAGTTCAGATACAATTTAGCCATAACTGAAGGAGAACAAGTTTGAAGGATAACATATCCTCCTCCCATTCCTTACTTTCCCTTTCCAGGGTTGTCCACCCACCTTGGATTGTTGCAATGTCGGTGTCGTTGACTGACCCCTCCCCCACAGGTCCTGGAGCAGCTGCTAAATGGAGTCCAGGCTGACCAGGCCCCATGGACAGCCCCAATCATTTTCAGCTCCCCCAGAGATGTGCAGCTCCTTCTTAAACACCACTGGAGAGAAATGACATCAAGTCAGAATCATTCTTCATTTGCTTAGTTCAACAAAGAAATAGGATTTGCTTTGATATAAAACCTTGCAAACAAACCAGAGGGCACACCTTTAGAGTGTAAGTACAACAGTCACATGGGAATACCGGCAGCTTGTTGTGCATAGTAAGAGTCCACAATCAGTAATGAGGTAAATGACTAGGCCATGCACTTTAGTGGAGAAACAAGGGATTGCAGATGCTTTGTTCAAGAGCAAAATCAAACTGCTGGAGGAACTCGGGTGGGTTCAGCATCATCTGTGGGAGGAAGGTAATTGTCGACGTTTCAGGTCGAGAACCTGCCTCAGGACTGAGAGTTGAGTGGGGGAGGATTAAGACAGGGGCTGGTGAGTGATAGGTGGACCGAGGAGGGGTGAACAACAATGTTTCTCTTCTATGTTTTTTCACAACTGCATAGACCAACCATTGCTCTGAGTGGGAAAGTTTTACACGGCCAGAAAACTGCGTGGCACTTCAATAAAACATTATATAAAAGTAAATTTCAGCTGCGTGGCAACAAAGGCTATGTGCGTGGGGACATTTCAGTTACTGTGAGGCAGCACACTTGTGCAGCTTAGAGGGAACAGTGGCGAAGGATGATGAGCAGGAGGAGTCAAGTGGGATAGCAATGCAGCTGGGAGGCTGACATGTGGATGGTAGGTGGAAACAGACAAGGAAAGAAAATCCATCTATCTTTTCTCCTTGCTTGCTTCTGCATATCGCTCACCCACCCCACTCCTCATATTTCCCTTCCTGGCTGCTTCTGTCCTCCTCAATCCTCTTATCACCTACCAGCCTCTGTCTCAAACCCCCACCCTCACACCAACCCCTCCTCAATCCTCTTATCACCTACCAGCCTCTGTCTCAACCCCCACCCTCACACCCACCCCTCCTCAATCCTCTTATCACCTACCAGCCTCTGTCTCAATCCCCCACCCTCACACCCACCCTCTTCAATCCACTTATCACCTACCAACCTCTGTCTCAACCTCCCACCCTCACACCAACCCCTCCTCAATCCACTTATCACCTACCAACCTCTGTCTCACCCCCCCCCACACCCACCTCTTCTATTTTCACAGGCTATCTGCCCCTTCCACTGGTCCAAATGCACATCGCAACCTGAACATTGACAAATCCTTCCACCACTGCAGATGCTGCCTGACCGGCTGTGTTTTTTTTGCATCAACTTTAGTGGTCCTGATTATAGAATTAAAAAATAGCCCAGAAAATCAGGGAGTCACTTTCCTTCTTCAAAATAATGCTGTGGACATTTTATGTCCGAAGGTGGACGTGAACTTGAGCTAAAAAAAAAAAGTACCCTCAACGAGACATCACTCCTTTGGTACAGCTCCTCTGGCAGTACTCCCATACTCACCCACCTATCTGAGCTTCCCATTCTTCATACTGGCTCTACAAACATGCAGTGTTTACCGAGGACTCTCTCTCTCACTGTACTCTTTCAACATTTCACTAACTGGGTCTTCATAAACCATGGGCTCAAATCTCTAGATCTGAGTTAAGTCTATGACCTTCTGAATTTAAGGCATAAGTCCTACCATCGATCCTTAGCTGCCACGCTACAATGCAATGCTCTACATTTTCACATGCACAACTAGGACGTTGGCTCCTGTACCTTGTTGGGCCCACACTCCGTTCCATCTAGTAGGGGAATGAATAAGCGTTTGCACGTGCTGTAGTCTGATGGGTCTGTGTGACATGATAGAACATTGCATACGTCCTGCACAGACACAAAAGCACCCAGTATTATTAATATTGAAAAAGGGCAATACACATTTCACTAGCTATTTTATATACACACACATAACACATGGCTTAACTCATCTGAAAATGGAACAGGATTTATATTCAGTTGTAAGAATGTTTAACTATATTTATCAAGCTCAAACTGGACTGGAGTGAAGTTCATGGCATAGGGTTAGAGCACTAGCCTGGGGTGGAGTGCTGGGGTCAAAGTAACTCTTTTATTCAGCAAAAGATGTGAGCTTCATTGGCAAGACCCATCTCTGTTGGGCTTAGAACATAGAACAGTACAGCATAGTACTCGGGCCCAATGGCATGCTTTTCCGACTCTGGTTGAGAATGAGCCGTATTATTAGTCTGGAGCCAAGTGTAAGCCAAGCTGGAAATTTCCTTTCACGGTGAACATTAGGGTTTTTAACCACGAACCATTAGTTTCATGCAACAGCCTCGGGAGTGGATGGGGCAGTGAGTGTGGTCAAGATGGAGAAAGCAAGATCAGGGTGAGGACAGGTTTAATTTGGGTAGAAATATATTTGCTACAGTCAGTGAGTTAGGCTGGGTCATGGGGGGGGGGTGGGTTTGAAGGTGGGATTTGATACAAGGAGTGGAGTCACACCAGTATAATTCTGAGACACAAAATTCTGTAGATGCTGGAAATCTTAAGCAACACACACACAATACTGGAAGAGTCAGCAAGTCAGGCAGCATCTATGGAGGGAAATGCCTTATCTCTCTTGCTTCTTTCATCGATCATCTTAAGTATTTCTCCTTGGCAGTAAATTGTGATTTGAACTATATTGCTTGAAGGCGCAATGGTATTAGATTCAAGAGTAATTTTTAAACGTTAACTAGACAAATATGAGATGGAGGAGGGGGAAAGTATCGGGCAAGTGGGATTATATGGATAATTCTTTCAAGGACATGCTGCCCTTCCACTATTCTGCAAGTGAACCAAGATTTAACCCCTGGACAAGGAATGCTAGTTAATCTCAGGCACCACCTACGATATCGTGTCTGCTGAAGCTGCAAGAAGACGCCTTGCCTCCAAAGGCAATCTTGCACTGGTCATCCACCCCGTAGTACAGTCCCGGCTTCTGGCTGGAGAGATCAGATTCTGTTGCTGGAAGGTTATCCAAACATGTCCCTCGTCTTGTGCTGGCAAAATAAACATAGCCAACGATTATTATAATTGGGCGTCCATTTAGCAATCAATAGTTTTGGAAGGCTGCACTCCTTTATTGTAGTGTCTGCCACATTGTCAGAATATTCCACAGTACTTCACTGCCTTTTTTAATATATAGTCATTATTTGAAGACCATAAGATACAGGAGCATAATTAGGCCCATTTGTCCCATCAAGTCTACTCTCCCATTTCATCATGGCTGATCCATTTACCTCTCAGCCCCAATCTCCTGCTTTCTCCCCATATCCCTTCATGCTCTGACTAATCATGGATCTATCAACCTCTGACTTAAATATACCCAATGACCTGGCCTCCACAGCTGTACACGGCAACAAATTCCACAGATTCACCAATCTCTGGCTGAAGAAACTCACCCTCACTCCATTCTAAATGGACATCTCTCAATTCTGAGGCTGTGTCCTCTGGTCTTAGGCTGCCCCACCACAGGAAGCATGCACTCTATTGAGGCCTTTCAACATTCAATTGAGATCTCAATGAGATCTCCCTCATTCTTCTGAATTCGAGTGAGTACAGCCCAGAGCCATCAAACGCTCCTCATATGATAAGTCCTTCAATCCTGGAATTTTGAAATAAGAAATCTGGCAACACACATAAAAGTTGCTGGTGAGCGCAGCAGGTGAGGCAGCATCTCTAGGAAGAGGTACAGTCGACGTTTTGGGCCGAGACCCTTCATCAGGGCTAACGTTAATCCTGACTTCGTTAGTCCTGACGAAGGGTCTCGGCCCGAAATGTCGACTGTACCTCTTCCTAGAGATGCTGCCTGGCCTGCTGCGTTCACCAGCAACTTTGATGTGTGTTGCTCGAAATTCCAGCATCTGCAGATTTCCTCGTGTTTGCGTTAAGAAATCTGGCAATTAGTTTGTGTGCAGGAAGCTCCTACAAATAGTCATGTGATAAAGAAGAAGGAATTGTTCACGGATATTTAGAGGACAGATATCTTTAAAAGAGTGCCAACAAGTCTATCGCATCCATCTGAGTTGTATTGGAAAACATTGTAACACTCTGCTTTTTAAGTGTTTATTTAAGTGTGCTTTTATTGCACATTAAGTGTTTATTCAGGTGTTGACCATGCCTTTACTGTGCATTAAGTGTCTGTTATTGAGTGTGTAGGGGATTCCTATGGTATTTTACTATGTAACCATTGACTTATTAGCTAGAATGAAACCTGTATACTTTTGACCTCTTGTAAAAGAAGGATGTAGCCAATTAAAGAGATAGAGTGATTGATTTATTAGCTAGAGTGAAACTTACAGCGATATGCTAATGCAGTTAACCCAGAAGGGGGGTTATAAAGAATGCTGTGTGAAAGAGGCAGGCAGGCATTCAGAGGCCAGCCCACTGACTGTCTCAGCTTTGGTTTACAAATTAAAGTTTAAACATTTCTTGAAGAATCTTCGGCGCCTCCTTGTCCTTTGTAAAACCACGACAGTTGCAGCTAAACTGACAGTGTAGTGCACTGGGAGTACAACTTGGTTATGGCTTGAATGCCTCGTGGAGGGGGGACTTCCTTCTGGGCCATCACTATTACATATTCTATGTGTGCTACTAAGCCTATCCCATTCTCTCCCCAGCCTTTGCTCAGTTAGCTGATCATGGGCAAGCAGGGTGAAGGGCTACAACAGATCACAGTGCCCTGGGGTTACAGATTGAAAGATCAGTAAGAGATCAGTCAGTCTCAGTAAGGTTGACACTGTGGACTCATACAGGTATGGAGAAGCACAACATGGAAACAGGTCCTTTGACCCACTGAGTCCACACCAACTATCAATCACAAGTCCTACGTTAGTCCTGTGTTTTACTTTCCCTGCGTTCTTTGGTGAGGTGTGGAGGTGGGGAAAGGGTTTGATGGGGAGAGTTGAAGAGGTGCTCTCTGACACTTGAAGAACAAAAGCTCTGCAAGTGCCAGAAATCTGAAATAAGTACAGTAAATGCTGAAGGTATTCAGGCCACATCAAAGGAGAGAGAAACAGTACTGGTGCTGTGGACAAGAATATCGGGTAGCTTGGCAAGGGAATAGGAAGCTGAGCATGGGTTTTAGAAGGAGAAGGGCTGGAAGTGGATGGCAGAACAGTAGTGGAACAGTTTAAAAACGCAAACACGAGGAAATCTGCAGATGCTGGAATTTCAAGCAACACACAAATAATTTGCTGGTGAACTCAGCAGGCCAGGCAGCATCTCCAGGAAGAGGTACAGTCGACGTTTCAGGCTGAGACCCTTCGTCAGGACTAACTGAAAGAAGAGCTGGTAAGAGATTAGAAAGTGGGAGGGGGAGGGGGAGATCCGAAATGATAGGAGAAGGCAGAAGGGGGAGGGATGGAACAGTTTGTTAGGCAGAGGGAACAAAGGTTAGAAAATAGACAAAAAATGAGTCTGGTCTACCGGCTTGTGCACACAGTGACGAAAGCAGATGAGGCAACACACAGTCAAAGTGAAAGATGATTGAAAATTGTCTTGAAGACAGCAACTCAACATTCCTGGTTATAGAGTTTTGGGGTGAGAGAGCAAGGGGCTTTGTGAGTGGTGGCATTGTTGGTTAATGAGATACTTAGAGCATGAGAAGAGATGATTTTGTATCTTCAACAGAGGCTTTGCGGGTAGAATTGAAGGGGTGGTGTGCCGAGGACAGACAGTAATCAATAGACTGTCCAAAGGAGAATGAAGTGAAGAACCAAATACAAGTACTTGACAATTGAGTAAGGCAAGGGGATAGAGAATAAACTGGAGGACCCTTGGAGGTGTAGAGGGTAAAGATGAAGCTAGGAGTGAATGCCTACATTTCCTTAAAGGTAGCAACGGTCAATTAGGTGTTAAGATGGCAGACTGGATGCTTCTCCCTACAGGCCGAGGAATAGATTCTAAAATTACTGCTAGGATTGTGGCTCGACCCTACAGTCTTGCTCAACACGTTGCAGGAAATATATGATTGTATTAGAAAGGGTGCATAGGAAATTTATGAGTATGAAAAAGTTACCTATAAAGGAAAAATTGGATAGGATATGGTTGTATTTTTTTGTAACGCAACAGTTTACAGAAATTTTTAATTAAATTGTACAAACCTTTGAGGGGTCCAAATAAATAGGAAGAATCTGTTTTCTGAATTAAAAAATTGAGTAGTGTTGACTTACAGTGAATGGAAGAAGGGAGATCAGGAAAGAAATGTTCACTCAACCTGTGGTAGGGATGAGAAACGCACAGCCTGAAGGGAAGGTTGAGGTGCAAAGCTTCATATTGAAAAATTACTTGAATGTACTTCTCTGATAAGCAAGGTTATATATCTAGTGCTGGGAGGTGGGATTAAATTGGGTACCTATTTATCAAATGGCACAAACACCATGTGCTGAGTGATTGACTTCTGTGTTAATTAGTTTCTATAATCCCATACAAGCAAGAGTGTTCTATCCTCTTCTGGGCATTGCATTCTAGGAAGAATATATTAGCTTTGGTGAGACTGTAGCAGGTAATATTGGAGCTTGGAGCATTAACTGAGGACAGGAGGCATTCACTTACTTTAAGGATAAAGGGTGTTCTGATTTAATTTTGTATAGTTGACTAAAGAAACCTATTTCCTCTGGTGAGGGAATCTAAAACAAGAATTGGAGCTATTCTGTTTGAAGGAAATTGGAGAGCATTTTTTCAGACAAAATTTTGTGGAAAGATGGGCCCCTTTCCAGCTATTAGTGTTGAGGTCAATATATCGTGGACAAATATATTAAAGAATATATGGCACAAAGAAAGTGACTAATATACAGATCAGGCCAAATCAAATCCGGTAAACACCCCATCAGCTTACTTTTGGTATTAATTATGTATTCATTTGTAAGACGCATTGAATACTACAGACGATAATTTTTATCATTTTACAGATGACTGAGAGTAAGCTGATGGGGCATTAACAATTCCTTCTGACTATGTATGACATTGCACTTTGTTAATGCTACTGTCCCAAAGATGCAGCGTTCCCCTGTAGTAATGCACCCATTTACAAAAGTCCCTCAAAGCTGCCCCACCCAGAGTGCAGTTGCACTCTCTAACGGTGCTGTTCGTCCAAGTATGCGACAGTGCCACCCATGAGCAGTTTGCCTTCCACTGGGATCATTTGGATCATGTAAAACTGAAGTTAATGGGGATTGGGATTGGGATACGGACTGAAGGAAACTTTACCTGAAGAACTTCACGAACTGGTCTCGGCTGCACTTGGACCAGGTCAGGTCAACACTGTTGTAGCCGCCCTCTGCTGCCATGATATGCAAGTTGCCAACACAGTCATTTTTGTGCCCGTCATGGTTGATGCCAAAGCTGCCAAAGTTAAAGGAAAGAGAATTTGGTTCCACGCGATACTGACTACAGGTACCGTCTCACTGTTAGAAGTTGCTGGAACTGCTCACCAGCGTCCACTGGGCAAGGAATTGCCCTTAATGTTCAAGGATTGGGGGATTCTGTCAGAATATTGACAGCTGATTGTCCTATGACATTCCCACTAGCAGCTCCTGAGTGAAAGTGGGACTCTGTGGGGAGAAAGCATTCATGGGATATGACAGTCTTTCAGTATCTACTGGGTCCTTAGAATTCTCTCTCCACGTTGAATGTGGTTCACACCATCTCAAACTATACATGGTTCTAACATCCTCAAAGCCGGTCTATCACTTTTTTCTCTTTATCTTTATCTCCCCACTCCCCCTCCATCTTCAATACTATGGTAACTAATGTCCCACCATGCAACGAAGCACCCTTTTTGTTGTCTCAATTTCTCTCTATAGTGTTCCACAGTTTCACCACCTCTCATCGAATCTCCTTCTCCTCATTCCATTGTAGATTCACTCCACCTCTAAAGTACAGTTCTGTTGCATGAATATTGTTCCCCTCACCCACCTGTGGCCTATCTCGTGAGCAATGGTGATGCCGAGATTGAATCCTGTGTCCTCGGTAATCACACAGCTCCATAAGCGGCTGCACAACCCACCCAGCTGCGTCACACCTCGGACCATCTTGTTCCCATCGTCAGATTCCAAATCAAACCTTGAAACAAAAAGCAACGTGCCAGCATCAGAGTGATCAATGAAATTTAAAACAAAATATCACCTCAAACCCAATCACAATCCCAAACTTGACTGGAACCCCAAGCAAACACAAACCCAATCCTAACAACTGTAACTCAAACCGAACCCATCTGCACTTCAACAAGAACCCAAATCCAGATAACTAACAAGAGAAAATCTGCTGATGCTGGAAACCAGACCCTCCGATTTCCCATCTATTTTTCCAGTCCCGAAGAAGGGTCTCGGCCGAAACATCAACTGGCCTGCTGAGCTCTTCCCACATTTTGTGTGTGTTGCCTAAATCCAGATGCCAATTTGCAGTTCCAACCACAACGGAAAAGCAGTGTTTCTGTAGTTTTGTGGTTATCACGTTTATCCCACATGCGGAAGTTCCCTGGTTCAAAACCAGACAGAAACTTTCTAGGGTTTTTTTTAGGGTGGATGTTAGAGGCAAGTTTTTTTTTACACTGTTACGTACCCCGTAACTGGGTTGTCAAACCAGCAGAAAAGGACCACTCGTTGGGGTCTGGATTACTAGGAACTAATAAAGTTTTATTAAAGAAACAAATAATACAGTGCTCTAATCATAAGGATATAAATGCAACAGGTTAGCAATGATAATACACACATGTACACAGAACTAGGGTAATAGGGATCAACCACGCTCTATCGCAGTCTAGGGGTAAAATGATCAGTCTTAAGTGACGCAGAGTTCAGTTCAGCTTAGTACAGTTCGCAGTAATCGCTGTTGTGCCATTGGAGAGAGAGAGAGAGGGAGGGGGATGCAATTTGATTCAGGCAGACCTTTGATGTCTTCGCAGTTGGCTTTCAGGCGGACCCTTTTATGTCTTCTATCCCGCTGTGGTCACCGACTGTGACCCCTCCGTTCCAGATACGATCGTTCTTCCATGGTGAACCCAGCATCCAGGCAAGGGCGGACATACACAGCAGGTTGCCACTGATTGTACCTTTACACCCTGTGAGCCTATGGTCGGTTCCTGCGAACCGGACCTCCAAACTCTCGCCAACTTGTGGGGACACACCTCTCTTTCCAGGGTCTTGTTATCTCGTGATCTCGTGGTGTGTCGTGTGCCTTAGCAAACCTGCTCTTTTTATCCCCCTGCTGGGGTATCACCTGTCCATCAAACTTCAAACAGTTCAGGTTCAAAGTAACCGGTCTGTCAATATTCTGAATTGCGTTTCTTTTCCTTTAATCCCTCTCTCCTCTCTTATTAGCATTTTGAATGTTTCTCCATTGTCTCTCTTATCTCTCCAATTAGCATCAATCATCTGATTGCTTGGTTTGGCGTCACCACACAGAGTGGTAGGTCGTGGCATGTGATGTTGTGGTTTGGTGGTAGAGCCAGGTACATTAGGAAAATTTAAGAAATTCTTAAATAGGCACATGGATGATGGAAAAAATGGGCAGCTATATAGGAGGGAAGGGTTCGATTTATCTTAGAGTAGTTTAAATGGTCAGCACGACATTGTAGGCTGAAGGGCCTGTACTGTGCTGTAATGTTCTATGTTCAAACACCAACCCCAAACAAATTACTAAACCAGTCCTATCACAACCCAGATTACTCTTCCAACCAGAACCAGAACACAGCATCAGCTTAACCATCCTACTCTTACACCAGGCAGTCACAATTTCATTACTAATTTAACCATAACCCATTCTGTGCTCAGTGCGACCCTATTCAAACACAACCCCACCTCAGCCCAACTCCCTCCCTCCTGCAGAAATCTACTACTGTTATGGCACTCAAACTGTAACACAGTCTTCAAGTGTGCCTGAAAACAGAAAATGGTGTCTTATGAATATCAAAATTGACCGATTTCAATAGAAGAAAGGGGTCTGAACTTTAATTAGGCAGTTGCTTCAGTATCTATGCTCCTCTGAAAATGGAAGCAGGTTGATTCTTTCTGGGAGGGAAATGGAACAATTGCCAACCCCAACTTGAGGCAGATAATTGTGCGGTCTTTGTTTGGCAAGTTAATATCAAATCCCAATAGCCACAAGAAATGAAACTACCTTAAACTAACCTAGTGTCCGAAAGCCCACAGCCCCAGAGAAAGAAAATAAGTAATAAAATGAGAGATTTGTTCAGTACCTGGTAACGTAGAGAACCAGATCAGCATGGAGTGGATCAGAGTCGTTGCCTGGGTTAATTGTTCGACTCCACTTGCATAGGCTAATGAGAGATGAAGTGAGGTTTTTTGTGATCTGCAGTTCCGCCTGTGGGAAAAGATTACATGGACAGTAAAGATGTCTGGGATTTTGCACCTCACTGATTATTATCTTATATGTCATATCAGGGAGCTCAGAGATTAGACTGGAAGAGGAACAATTACAAAACTCCGATCATGTATTTGACCGGTGAATGTATTTGACAAGTGAATGAATTTGATGAGTCTGGAGGCTGCTTAAGAAGGATACATGTTTGTTTTTTTTCATTCTTGACTGCTGCTGTATTTCTTAGTTTTTCCTGAGAAGTTTTCTGACAGACCATGATGTGATTTGGACCTAAGGATCTGAATTAACATATCTGAAACAGGCAGATTCTTTAACCGAAGAAATTGAGAAGGAGCAGATCACAAATCCCAGGTCCTTATGCTGGGAAAGATACATCAAAGGTAGTTAATTGGTCCACTTTGTCAGGTATCCTACGCCATAGGATAAAGCATCACAAGAGAAATGAAGAACAGTCTTCGCTTGGGCAGGTTTCAATTTTCCCATCTCTTCATTGTGAGATTTGCTCTTTCCTTCACTTTCACCACCTTCCAAAATCTCCACACTATTCCACACTTACACAGATTTCACACCCCAACCAGGTGACGATGCTTCACACTGGAATTCCTCCCTTCACTTTTCTTTCTTGATCCTTAAAATCTACCTCACTACTGTCTACCTGCGCTTCATTCTGCAGTCTGTTACCGTTTTACCTTGCACTACCTCAATGTACTGTCGTAATGAATTGATCTGTACAAAGAGTATGCAAGACAAGTTTTGAGCACCTTGGTACATAAACCAATCTACCTCTTTAACCGGGTTTTTCAAAGAGTGATCAAAGGGAGATCGATATATGCTCAGTGGCTATTTTATTAGGTACAGGAAGTATCCAATGAAGTGGCCGCTGAATGTATTTATGTCTGTTCGTGGTCTTCTGCTTCTGTAGTCCATTCACTTCAAGGTTCGACGTGCTGTGCATTCAGAGATGCTCTTCTGCATATCACTGTTGTAATTCATGGTTACTTGAGTTACTGTCGCCTTCCTGTCAGTTTGAACCTGCCTGGCCATTCTCCTTTGACCTCTCTCATTAACAAGTCATTTTCGCCCACAGAACTGCTGCTCACTGCATGTTTTTTCTCTCTCGTGCCATCTCTTTAAAGTCTACAGATCGTTGTACCTGAAAATCCCAGGAAATTGAGATACTCAATCCACCCTGCCTGGCACCAACAATCATTCCACAGTCAAAGTCACGTCTATCACATTTCTTCCCCATTTTGATGTTTGGTCTGAACAACAACTGAATCCCTTGACCATGCCTGCATGCTTTTACATATTAAGTTGCTGCCACATGATTGGCTGATTAGATATTTGCATTAACGAGCAAGGTGTACCTCATAAAGTGACACTGAGTGTATTTCTAGGCACTAAAGGCCTTAGGGTATGGACAGAGAGTAGGAATAAGGGAGACGCAGTGGCTCAGCTAGTACACCCATCGCTCCACAGTGCCAGAGGACCAGGTTCAATCCCAAATTTAGGTGCTGCAACCGGGTGTGGTTCCTCTAAGTGCTTTGGTATCCTCTCACATCGCAAAGATGTGCAGGTTGGGAGATTAACTTGCCGCTATTAGTCACTTCTGTATGTAGATGAGTGAAGGAATTTATGAGAATGTCAGATTACAGAAGGAGGATTAACATCGGGTCAGTGTAAGTGGAGGTTAGTGGTGGGCAGGGACAGACTGGGCTGAGGGTCTACTTCTGTACTCTACCATATAACGTCATTGAGACAGATGATCAGCCGTGATCATATTGAATGATGGTGTCGCTTCAAGCATGGAAGGCAAACTCCTGCTTCTACTTTTCCAGGAGCCGCAGAGCTATACAGCATGGATTCAGGCCCTCAGCCCAATGCGTCCTCGCCAGCCAAGATGTCCACCTATGCCAATCCTATTTTCCTGCATTGGGTCAACTTCTCTCCATTCCCTTACTATCCATGTCCCTGTCCAAATGCTTTTTAATGCTGAGATGGAACCTCCCTTCACTACCTCCTCTGGCAAACTGTTCCATATCCTCCATGTGAAAAACCTGCTCCTCACATCTCCCTTTCACCTCAAATCTATGTCCTCTCCTTTTCGACTCCCCACACCCAAATAATTTTGTAGATTTCCATCAGGTCACCGCTCAACCTCCCGTGCTGTAGTGGGAACAATCCCAGTCTAACGAACCTCTCCTTGTAACTCAAGCGCTCCATTCCTGGCCACACACTGCTGAATTTCTCCTGCATTCCTTCTCGTGCTACCGTATCCTTTCCCTAGGGTGGTTACTACAACTTCACATTATAATAGGCGGGAGGAGAAGATGGCAGCGCGACGCAGCGCGCGCAGCTCTCCGGTGAAATGATATCGCATCTGTTAAATAGGGGCCGTGGACAATTCTGATTTGATGGAGACGGACGTGAGAAGCACAGAGGAACACCTGGAGAAATTTCTGAAATGCCCGGTTCACTGCCGCTGCTACTGTGCAATCGAGAATCTCCGGAGGGAAGGCCCCAAAATCCCCGGCTTTGCCTGCTGCTGGCGACCGAGGCTGGGGTCCAAGCATTCGGCAGAGATGGTGCTCGGTACTCGGTGTCAGAGGGCTGATCGGAGCTCAAAGTTTTCGGATGACTCAGAGTCGGACAGTGGTCGGGCATGGCAGGGAGAGTTTTCTTCCTTCTCCCGTCTGCGTGAGGTGTGGGACTTTCGAGAGACTTTGAACTTTTTTGCTGTACCATGGCCTGTTCTTCATCAAGTTATGGTATTGTTGCACTGTTGTAACTATATGTTATAATTATGTGGTTTTTATTAGTTTTTCAGTCTTGGTCTGTCCTGTGTTTCTGTGATATCACACCGGAGGAATATTGTATCATTTCTTAATGCATGCATTACTAAATGACAATAAGAGGATTGTGTGTCCTCATAATCTAATCTATCCCAGGTGTGGCCTAACCAACGTCTTGTACTACTGCAACATGATGTCCCAACACTGACACTGAATACCACTGCCGACGAATGCAAGCATGTTAAATGCCTCCTTCACTGCCCAATCCATCTGTGTCACCATTTCAGTGAGCCACAAACTTGCACCCCAAGACCCCTCTGCACTTCAGCGTACGATCCCATATGACTTATATCTCATGTAAAGTTCCTTCCTGTGCCTTGCTTGGCAATCTTGCCGTGCCTTTAGGGTTTGTCTGTTTGACGAGGCCGAGTTGCCAGCTCGACGCTCGCCCCAGCACGGGTGCAAGGAGCTGGCCAGGTTTGAACCCTGGAACTCTTGCTCCAAAGTTTGGGACATCACTGGCACCGACTTCCCATGGAAACATATATGTTGACTTTTGTTTGATTTCACCCTTATGATTAGTTTTGGGACACTTTCATTGGCTTAAGTACACAATATAAATATGTGGAATCTCCGTAGACTGATGCTCATACCTCAGGTTCTTTCAGAATGACTATCTTTGTGAGGTGGACTCGCAGTTGAGCACCTAGAGAAGCATCTCTCAACAGTTCAGCAGCCTGCGGAAAACAAAAAGACACGAGGGTTCTGTCATGAGTCACTGGCTCGGATGGGGTAGATCTATGTCTGTTTCCCAAGGTAGAGGTGGATATAAGCTTAAGGTTACAGAGAGTGCAGAGGAGATTTACAAGGATGTTGCCTGGATTGGAGGGCGTACCTTACAAGAATAGGTAGCGTGCACTTGGCCTTTTCTCCTTGGAGCGATGGAGGATGAGAGGTGACCTGATAGAGGTGTATAAGGTAATGAGGTGCTTTGATCGTGTGGATAGCCAGAGGCTTTTTCCCAGGGCTGAAATGGCTAACAATGAGGGCCACAGTTTTAAGGTGGTTGGAAATAGTTACCGAGGGGATGTCGGGGGTAAATTTTTCACACAGAGAGTGGTGGGTGTGTGGAATGCACTGCCAGCAGTGGTGGTGGAAGCGGATACAATAGGGTCTTTTAAGAGACTCTTAGATAGGTACATGGAGCTTAGAAAAATAGAGAGCTATGTGCTAGGGAAATTCTAGGCTGTTTCTAGAGTAGGTTACATGGTCGGCACGACATTGTGGGCCAAAGGGCCTGTAATGTGCTGTAGATTTCTATGTTCTATGTTAGAGGTGAGTAGGTTTAGAGGGCACATGAGGGGTAACCTTTTCACACAAAGAGTAATTGATTCTGGAATGAGCTGCCAGAGAAGGTGGTGGAGGCAGGGAGGATAACAATAACATTAACATTTAAGATGCATCTTGAATAATAATAACATTTAAGACACATTTTGAAGGTAGTTGAATGAGCAGGGTAGAGAGGGATATAGAATTAATGCAGGCAAATGGGATTAGTATAGATAGGTGTGATGGCTAGCATAGACATAGTGGGTTGAATGGCCTTTTACTTGCTGTACAACTCTATGATCACTCTAGTAGGAAAGGGAATTGCATGACAGAAATTGGACAGTGGTTGCCGTGGAGATATAACAGAGCTCTCTTGCTGCCAGAGGCTTTGCTGTAGGCAGGTCGGCTAATGAATAGTTTGCCTTCTAATACCCTGGTGGTGGCACAATGATGGATTTGTTGCCAAAGCCTTGGGCAGTTGTTTTTGTTTCGAAGGAAGGGCAAAGATACTCACGATATTCAAGTTGGTGAGGACGTAGCGCTCTGTGTCTTGCTTGTGGAAGTTGTACACATCATGCCCCACCACAACCAGGAGCTCCAGGTGTTTTGTCTCCTGCACTGACCGTCTTGTAATAAAGGAATGCTTAGTTTGTCCTGGGATGTAAATTGGTAAGTTGGTTCATTATTGTCATGTTTACCAAAGCACGGCGAGAAGCTTCCCTTGCATGCTGCCCATACAGATCATTTCACTACAATGGTGCATTGAAGTAAGACGATAACTGAGAGCACTCGGAATAAAGAATACTCAATATTTCTTGAGAATGATTCAAGTCATAACTGTGGGATAGAAGCTGTCCTTGAGTTGATGGCACATACTTTCACACTTTTGTATCTTCTACATGATGGGAGGGAGGAAGAAGAGAGAAGCTTCAGGGCAGATGGACTCATTGATTACTTCATAGGTATAGCTACGTAATTGGGAGTGGAAATGGCAAACTGACAATGGAAACAAAGAAAGAGAAGGTCTTCTGACATAAGAGGATTGAGGTAGGCTGCAGATCGACTCCACTTACCCACCTCTGATCTATTCCCCCCAACAACCTCACTATCCTCAATATTGAAGGTACAACGCCCTTAACTTTTGGGAGACTGAGTTCCAGAGTCCTGCTGCATTTACCTTCTGAATATCCTGCGAAAATATCTAGGTCTGATTTTAAGATTAAATCCTCTTTGCTCTGGATTTCCAAGGAGAAAATAATTTCTTATTAGTTTGACTTATCATCTTAAACGTATCATGTTTAACTCTGTAGAGACCATGCATTTCATTCACCTTTGTGGTGCTCCCCATGCTCATAAAGCCCACCAGTGAACCTCCGGGTGAGTCCTAGACGCAGACTGGTGCTGTACTCCAGAGAAAAGTGACAGTCTTCAGGGAAATGGTAGATACCCGAAATCAGCTTTTCCCTGAGTACTCACTCAATAAATTTCTCCATTTAAAGAAGAAAATATGTTTGGGATTGCAAAGACTTTACTGCCAGTAAAATACGTTTGAGCTACATGCACGGTTGTAGGAAATGTGCCTGCTAACTTATAGACAGTGAGATTAACCTTTGTTGTAGCAACATTGGTTAAGGGATAAAGATAGCCCAGGCCCACCTCAGGGGAAATCCTTATTCTTCCAATCATCTTATTAGCTGCTTTCTGCTTGTCGGGACAGGGGTGTCCCTATGAAACAAGTGCAGGCAACCAATATGCCCCCCCCCACTCTCCCCCCTCCCCAGCCTCATTGAGTAAAGAACAGGATTGGGAGTTTAAGAGCAGCCATCAACTAAATCCTGGGTTTGGCTCTGCTCTTGTGTCAGAACATCAGTAGTTACCCAGAAAGCTCTGGTATCCCTAGTGTCTGCCTGGGAAACACATCTGAAGAACCAGACTGTCCAAGTCCTGGTGCAGCTGTTCAGTGACGCACCTTCATCCTTGACAGCAAGCCTAGAGGACGACAGATCTGCAGTGCAGATAATGCAGCCTTGTTGAACAAGATACTTGAACTGTTCTACAACATACTCAGTATTCAAAACTGTATCTCTCGACTCAGTCTGGACTTAAACCAAAACACAACCAAGCTACCGATAAACACAAGAGATTCTCTAGATGCTGGAGATCTTAAGCGAAACATACAAATGTTGGCGTTTGAACAGTTGAACAGAAACGATTGATGCTTTGGGCTGAGCCTCTTCATCAGGACTGGGAAAGACGGGGCATAAGAGGAATAAGAAGGTGGGGAAGGGAAGGAGTACGAGCTGGCAGGTGATCAGTGAGACCAGGTGAGGGGGAAGGGAGGATGAAGTAAGAAGCTGGGAAGTGATAAGTGGAAGAGGCAGAGGGCTGAAGAAGAAGGTAAAATTTTGATAAGCATTCAAAACAATTGACTAAAGCACAAATGCTGCCATTGATTATTTTAGCTGAACCGCAGTCTGCAGCATACTGACAACAGAGAGACAGAAACTACATGTTAGAACGGCAAAGAAATAGATGAAATGGGGCTCATTATTACAACAGAAGACTAAATGTCTGAGTAAGAGACTACAGACTTTGTGCAGCTGTGCTTTTGAGGCCAATTAAACTACCCCTTTTATCAGGTGATCAATTTAGAATGTCTAGAATCTCTTTTTTTTTGTTATTTAATATGTTTTAATAAATATCACAACAATTCTGAAGTTAATAAATTATTAATGATACAAACTTCGCAAATGCATTCTGTGAAACTGCATTTCGGAAACTCCATCCCATGCCTGCAGACAGTAAACTGAGAAGATACAATAAATAGTCTTAAGCAAGAAGATTATGTCAAGCGTTTGAGATGAATCAAGATAATGCTATTTCTAGGAGTTGAACAGAGTTTCCATAATCTGTTTCCCGCTTTGAGTCTTTATATCAAAGCAGAAATGGAATTAATCTTTGTAATGTATGGTTTAAATCCCTGCGTTCCTGCACCTCTAAATTGACTGTAGGGCAGCATCTCATGAATAATTTTCCAAATTAATCATTGTCACAGCACCGAAGTGCCATCCAGAGCTCATTTCAACCAGAGCTGACAGTTCCACCGCGCCCCCCCCATTGTCTTTTCCCCACTTCTCATAACCTTAAATAATTAAACTGAAAGATTTTGTTCAACTTTGGTACTACGTTTAAAAACAAAGTAATGGGTTACAAGTGGAAATTTAGGAAAGATAGGGTAATAAATTGAATCAGCTAAGATTTGTTAAACACTAAAGTATAACCCTACAAATGTTAGAAATATGCAAATCAGTAGTGCATTTGTGGAAAGTTGTTCCAACTCAAACTTGATTAACATGATGAAATAATAATTTATGGTGTTTGTGACGGGGTCCTGAATTACCCCTATGAACTGTGCTTTTGAAAAGAGAGGGAGACGAAGACTGCTTTGAGATAGTGTTATGAACCCCTAAGGTTCATATTTTCTGTGCACTGTCACTTTAAGGCACGAGGAAGAACTGAGACTAACTTTTGGATTTCTGCTGAGTTGGAGGGAGAGAGCACCGAGCAGCTTGTGGGTTGCCATGGTGACCAAGGGCGGCATTATTTGATGGACAATCGATGTTATGGTTTCTCTGCAGCGTGTTTACTTTTTATGAGGACACTGGTTTCAGCTTCTGTATTCTTACAGAGAGAGGAGGGAGGAACCGTTTGAGTGACAATTGGTACTCAGTACGGTGAGATAAATAGGTCAGATGATAGACCTCACACGTGATTTTGGACACTGAATGAGCTTTGTTGTGCCCACAGAAAAAGTAGGTCTTTTGGAGGATCGATCGGGTGGATCAATCAGTGGCTCTCGCAGTGTGAAAAGGAAGTGACCTGTGGGGAGTTATCCGTGTATCCAACCCTTGCCTGGGTTGATAATACCACCACAGAAAACGGTCTTCTTTGTTGTGGGTCACAGTCGGTGACTTTTAAAGGATTTTGGAGGACAACAGGAAGATCGATGGCGTCAGCTCACCTGAAGATTCAAATCTCTCCCTCTCCCTCTCTCCATCACTACTCAACTCAATACCACGAACTGAACTGAACTTTACTCATTATCGTAAGACTATCTATTTACCCCTAGACTTGAAGAAGCTTGGTTTTCATATATATTTCCACACTTATTTATATATAATCATTGCTAACTTGTTTGATTTATCTGAATTTATATTACTGTATTGCGTAGTTACTAATAAATATTATTAGTTAATAGCAATATTGGACTCCAAAGTGTTTTCCATTTCTGCTGGTTCTTTATTCCCGTCACGGGGTACGTGACATGTTAATGAAGTTGAATATTTGAACTTGCAAAAGGCATTTCATAATGTTGTAAATCATTTTACTCACTGAAAAGAATCTGAAAGATTAAAGGAGTAGTGGTGAAATGGTTGCAAAGTTGGCAAATGCTGTGAATGTTGATTTACAGACTATTTTTAAATTGTTTTGTTAAAATGAGTCTGGAATCTCAGGAGCACAGCTCAAAGTTACAACCGTCTCCCGGAGCTGGAACTGATCAGATATCAAATGTTTTAATTCTTACTGTCACTGGCAGGACTCCAGGCATCTTCTGAGAGTGGATAATGGAAAGCTACATGAGGAACAATCTCCTCTCCATCAGTAAAGAGTTTCAGATCTCTTGGGCAGATGTAGATCTTCTTTTCCTTTGTAAATATCATTGCATGCTATAGGAAGAGGTGTTGGAGAATGAAGAGGAAATTAAATTAAAGTTGATTTAAAGTTAACTTACATGGATCAAGTACTTAAGAACTTCCAGAACATTGTTACAGATGTAACTCTTACAGTGTATACAAGTATTACATCCCAGGACTGCAGATTCCAAGTTCTGTTGAAATGGGATTTAGGGATAACTATCGACCCTTACACCTGGGAGAATTCCCCAACTCTTCTCATAGTCTCTCAAAGACCTTTGGAGATGCAAGAGACTGCAAATGCTGGAATGTGGAGCAACAAGCAACCTGCTGGAGGAATGCAGAGGGTCGAGTGACATCTGCAGGAGAAAGGGGATCATTGTTGGAATGTTGACAATCCCTTTCCTCCTGAGGATGCTGCTCAACCTTCTAAGTTCCTCCAACAGTTTATTTGTTGCTCCAAAAGACATGTTATGTCCACCAGAGGCCAAATGGGTCCTCAGTTCAACGTCTCATAAGGAAATGTAGTGGAGGCACTCAATACAACCCCTCAAACCTACTTTACCATGCAATCCATACCCTACCACACTATCTCACTCCAGAGAAACACTGTATCATTTCTTAATGCATGTATGCATTTCTAAATGACAATAAAAGAGGACTGAGTGTTCTCATAATCTAAAAAAAAATAAGATCGGTGTTGGCCCGCACCTCATCCATTTTGATATCTGATCCTCATTCCCCTTAATTTTCTTTGTGTCCAACAATCTATCAATGTCATCCTTAAATACAGTGAGACCCATAGTAACTTGGAGTCGAGAATAACAAAGATCCATGATCTTCTTAATAAAAAACTTTCCTTTTTTGGTCTTAAGTGGTCAATCCCTCATCCTGAATTCTCCAGCCAAAGGAAACATATTCAACCTAAAGTAACATAGGTTTTACATTACAAGCACAGTTGGCACTCACTAGATGACCATGGCAAAAGCTGATCAGTGCCCGAGGCCCTGGGGGCCATACCAACTCGCCATTCTGCACACAGCTCTCCGGCAATTGCCTGACGATGCTAAAGGACGAATTGAAGACGTGATGAATGAAACACAAATTTGAAGTGAGTCGGTTCTCAGCTGAGAAGCGAATCTGGTACACCTCCCCTGAAGTCCTCAGGGTGCACAGTTTCTTCCGGCAGGGGTGTCCCTGAGTCAGATCCTGGCACTGACACTGGATATCCGCTGAACATGGCTCTGCAAATTAAAATGGCAAATTATAATCCAGCCTGTGATTCTACAGCAAAGCAGTTCACCCAAAACCCAAGATCAAACGTACTGTACATGCAAGCCCAGGAAAGTACAGTTTCCAAATCCCTCACTTCCATTATACGGAATCACAAAGGATCAGAATTCCCATGTATTCACATTTATAGAATCTACTGAAGCTAAAATTTCATTCACATTAATTCCATAGATTGCTTCCTATTCACTCCCATTATATGAAATAGATCAAACAGTTTACATTTACTTCTAATGCCCATGATCCCACATAAACCTAACCCTCTTCCCATTCGTTCACATTGTACCAGTGCTATCTCTCTGAAGAATTTTATCAGCACCCCTCCCTTTCTTTCTATTGCTTATCTCCTTCCACTTTATAAGCCAATAAGTATTTTGGTTGCCCCACTCCTTTAGGACATCTCCCTCACCTGAAAATTCATTACGTTATCAGAAGATAATTCTGTTATTCTGGTGATGTTATATTGATCCCCTCTAATTATCAGCTCAACCAATGGCTGGTGGAAACAGTTTCCCACTTAAATTTACTCAGATAAAACCGCTTATAATTATGATATCTTTCGCATCCCTTATCCTTTCTTGTCCTAATGAGAAATATAATCTTCTCTCATTTTATAGCATAACTTAAGTCCCTCTCTCTAGTCAACACCTTGTGAATCTCCTCCAAATCAGCGTTTCCAATCTGGGGTCCAAGGACCCCTTGGTTAAAGGTAAGGGTCCATGAAACATAGAAGGTTGGGACCCCCCCCCCCACACTAAATTATCTCCAAAGAAGCCTCATTCTGCCCAAAAACAAAGTTTAAAATCTTGAAAGTGTTCCAATTCTGCCCAACTGCTTATTTGTATACAGTTGTTAAATAAAATGTGAAAAGATGCCCCAAAGTGCTTCATAATTCATTAGGTACTTTTGAAAAATAGCCACAGTTGTACAGAAGGCATCAGTGAATGTGACTCCACAACAAGATCCACAAACAGCAAGGAGAGATACCTGTTTTGGGGGTTGTTAACATATGTGAGGAGACACTTGGGAAAGTTCACTTGCAAACACAGGAGACTGCAGATGCTGGAATCGGGAGCAACACACAAATGCTGGGGCAACTCAGCAGGACAGGCAACATTTATAGTGGGAAATAGACAGTTGCCATGTTGACAAGAAAATCTGCAGATGCTGGAAGTCCAAGCAACACACAAAATGCTGGAGGAATTCAGCAGGCCAGGCAGTATCAATGGGAAAGAGTGAACAGTCGATGTTTCGGGCGGATGCCCCTTATCAGGACTGGAAAAATAGATGAGAAGTTAGGGCAAGAAGGTGGGGGAAGAGGAGGAAGAAGTGCAAGGTGGTAGGTGATAGGTGAAACCGGAGGAGGGGGAAGGGTTAAGAAAAGAGCTGGGAAGTTGATTGGTGAAAGAGATGAAGGGTTGGAGAAGGGTAGGAGGGAGGGGGAGGAGCACCAGAGGGAGGCGATGGGCAGGTAAGGAGATAAGGAGAGAGAGGGAAATGTGAATGGGAATGGTGAAGGGGGTGGCAACTACCAGAAGTTTGAGAAATCGATGTTCATGCCATCAGGTTGGAAGCTACCCAGATAGAATGTAAGTTGTTGTTCCTCCTACCTGACTGTGGCCTCATTGCAACAGTAGAGGAGGCTATGGACAAACGTGTCGAATTGGGAATGGGAAATAGAATTAAGATGGGTGGCCACCAGGAGAGCGGCATTTTCTGGTGGACCCAATCTACGTTAGATCTCACTAACAGACAGGAGGCCACACCGGGAGCACCAGTTACATTAGATGACCCCAGCAAACTCGCAGGTGAAGTGTCGCCTCACCTGGAAGGACTGTTTGGGGTCCTGAATGGTAGTGCAGGAGGAGTTTTAGGGGCAGGTCTGGCACTTGTTCCACTTGCAAGGATAAGTGCCAGGAGGGAGATCAGTGGGGAGGGACGAATGGACAAGGGAGTCGCACAGGGAGTGATCCCTGTGGAAAGTGGAAAGTTGTGGGGGAGGGAAAGATGTGCTTAATGGTGGAATCTCATAGAAACATAGAAAACCTACAGCACAATACAGGCCCTACAGCCCACAAAGTTGTGCCGAACATGTCCCTACCTTAGAAATTACTGGGCTTTCCTATAGCCCTCTATTCTACTAAGCTCCAAAAACCTATCTACAAGTCTCTTAAAAGACCCTATCATATCCCCTTCCACCACAGTTGCCGGCAGCCCATTCCATGCACTCACCACTCTCTGAGTAAAAAACTTACCCCTGACATCTTTTTCTTTTCAAATCTTTTTATTATTATTATCCAAAATTTACAAGAGTACATCGAAGTAAGCAACACTTACAATGTCTCAAGAAAAAAAACATTATTATAAAGATCGAAAAAATTTTGGTGATAAAAAAAAGAGAAAAAAAAACCCCACTAAGCAAGAAAAAGTGAGAAAAAAAACCCCATTAGGTGTTCAACCCCAGAGCCATGCATCATAGAAAAAGCTTCTAAAGATAAACATCGAACCGCCAGCAAGAAAAAGAAAGTACCAAAAATTTACAATTAGATGGTGGGGGAGATCTATCAATTAACTCAAATGATAATAACGAGCAAATGAACCCCATCTTTTCTCAAAATCAAACATAGGGTTCAAAGGTTTAACTTCTAATTTTCTCCAAACTAAGACATAGCATCACTTGAGAGAACCATTGTGACAAAATGGGAGCTGATGTATCCTTCCACTTCAACAAAATGGCCCTCCTAGCTATCAATGTAACAAATGCAATAACATGTTGGTCAAACAAAGAGATACCTCAGATATTTTGAGGAATTATTCCAAAAAGCACAGTTAATTTATTAGGTTGTAAATTACTTTTAAGTGCTTTAGAAATTGTTGAAAAAACTGACTTCCAGAACTGTTCCAATATAGAACAAGACCAAAACACGTGCGTCAGTGTAGCTATCTCAGTTTTACATCTATCATAATAACTATCAACATTAGGGAATACTTTAGACAATCTCTCCTTCGTCAAATGGTAACGATGTACAATTTTAAATTGAATCAGTGAATGACTAGCGCTGATCGAAGAAGAGTTAACCAGCTTCAGAATCCGCATCCAATTCTTTGTCATAAAAGTCAAGTTAAGTTCCTTTTCCCAGTCTTGTTTAATCTTAAATAAAGGACACTTATCTCATTGTTAGAGTAAATTATAAATTCTTCCAATTCAACCCTTCATCAAAGGGTTATATTCATAATAGTATCTAACAGGTCAGCATCCAATATGTAAGGAAAATTACTTAAATATTTTTGTAACAAATGTCTAACTTGAAGGTATTGTAAAAAGTGTGAGTAAGAAGGAGAATATTTATCAACTAATTGTTCAAAAGACATCAGTCTATCTTCTTTAAATAAATCCAAAAAAGAATTAATACCTTTATTTTTCCAAAGTAAAAAAATTGGATCACTCAAAGAAGGCTTAAAAAAGTAATTTTGATAAATTAAACTACAAAGTTTAAATTTTTTAAGATTAAAAAAATTGTGGAACTGGAGCCAAGTTTGTAAAGAATGCTTAATCACAGGATATACATTTAAATTATCAACTTCAGCTAATTGTATAGGTAAAGCAGCTCCCAATAATGAGGTTAAATAAAACTGTTTCACAGCTTTCAATTCCAAGTCTACCCAAATTGGCCGATCGTTCTTATCAACCCAATGTAACCAAAAAGACATGTATCGCACATTATCAGCCCAGTAATACATTCTTAAATTAGGCAAAGCGAGACCTCCATCCTTTTTCAACTTTTACCCCTGACATCTCATCTGTACCTACTCCCAAGCACCTTAAACCTGCGTCCTCTTGTGGCAACCATTTCAGCTCTGGGAAAAAGTCTCTGACTATCCACACGATCAATGCCTCTCATCATCTTATACACCTCTATCAGGTTACCTCTCATCCTTCGTCGATCTAAGGAGAAAAGCCAAGTTCACTCAACCTGTTTTCATAAGGCATGCTCCCCAATCCA